>NC_067166.1:34887904-35246654 GCF_903995435.1 Acomys russatus | reverse complement strand
TCATCATTGGGTCCTGAGGCCCAGTGATGCAATATAACCTAAGAGGCATGGTAGGGAATGCCATGGAACTTCCTGCTAAATAAGGAAAACATGAGGTGTTTATCTATAAACTCTTCATTCTTCTCTGTAACTTCTTAGTAATGACTAAGTTGTTCATTCTCCCTAGATAAAAACATGCTTCCTGGTCGAAGGTTGAAAATCTTTAGTATGCATGGATAATGCATGCAGTGGACTTTCTTGCTAAGCAGAAAGGTTGAGAGCAAAACCAAATGCCAATGACAGACTCAGACACTATTATCTCCATAGTGAGTCTATGCAGGTCTAGTTGGTTAGGCAACCAACTGTCTAAAAAGCCTAGTCTTCAAAATCACCTATATCAACTCACTCTGCTTTCTATCAACTCCCAGGAAATGTTTATCTATTAGCTTAGTCATTATATCTACATCTGTTCCTTAAGGTTTAATCCTTAAGAATTTGCTCAACCATTGAGTACCTACCATTATACACCGGAAAACAAATGAAACACAGAGAGAAATGAATAGACCAGGACCCGCTCTCAAAGGTTATAAAGAATTGTGGCACGGCTGAGTAAAAACCCTGTTAAAACTGGCTTTGAAGAAAACACCAACTTTGAAGAATGGCTTAGGCCAAATTTATATTCATGGTATATGAACAGGCCATAAGTAAAAACAAAAATACAACTCACACGAGATTACAGCAGGAAAGGCAACCACAAAAAAAACATTATGCCACAATTGAAACGCATGCATATGGCCCTAAGAGTCTCAAAAATCCTTGTCAGTGTACGTGTTACAACAAAAGAGCTTTTGCCAAAAATCTATTTTAACCAAGAGAAGAAGGAAATAAAGTTGTTGTGCACTTTTTATGGCAGCTCCTCTATCAACTCCCTCAAGTTACAACAATTACGCTTTATTTCACTCTCAAACGAGGTAGTTTATTTTTCATCAATTTATTCATTCTGTCCATGCATTTTATGAATGCCTTGTGCCACAGGACAGAGTAGGCCCCTATTTCATATCGTAGTTTTTCCAAAGAGAGGGTCTGAGCAGACTCAAGAGGTTAATAACATAATAGAGATGTATATAAAAGTAATAAGCACTATCTCCACGCCATTGCAGAGAAAAAAAAACTGTGGAGAAGAGAACTAAATAAAAAAAAATAATTCCCAAAGCACTTATACATCAAAGAACAAGCCTTCATAGATGTTGAATTTGAAAATAAAATGTAATATGTACAAAATATTATCATGTTTATTAATAGTGATTAAAAATGTCTGCCTTTTATGTCTGTGTCCAAAAAAAATTATACTTTCATTCTGAAACTGTCCTAAAATTCCAAAAGTTAAAAGCAAAAGAAAATAAGTTTGAATGGGTGGGAAACTGGGATTTAGAATATAATCACTCTTTCGGTAATAATTATACTGTATATTTAGAGAAGCTATAATCAAGAATTGGAAGAGGTTTTTGTCTTAGGTTTAAAATCATGAAGTAAAAATTTTATCCAATGGATGTATCTTTGTTAGAAATTGTAAAAACAAAAACAGTGACTTGGTTTCTATTTTCTAAGGACAATGATATTGGCAGAGTGCATTGCCTATCTGCCCTATTCTGGGTTTATGTTGTTGGTTTTGGGGGGCCAAAGACAAACTTGAGGGCAAACAGAATAATACAATACTAGAAATATACTCAGCATTCAGCATAAATAAATTTTAGAGACATCTTTGAAAAATGAAAGAGACCAAAATTCATATAATTGCATTTTTAAAAGTAGAAAAAATGGGCAGCAGTGGCATACAGCTTTAATCCCACCACATGGGAGACAGAGGCAGTCGGATCTCTGTAAGATGGAAGTCTACAGAGAGAGTTCCATGAGAGATAGGGTCAGAAACCCTGAGTCAAAAAAAAAAAAAAAGAAAGAAAAGAAAAGAAAAAGGAAAAGGAAAGAAAGAAACAACAACAGTTGGCCAAAATGTGCTCCAAGTTGATTTTGTTTTGATGCCATAATTTGTAAGTAAACTGCCTATTACTACTTACATGTGTCTTAGCAAAACAAATGAATATACACTGTTACCAAAACAATCCTATTGATTCTGTTGATAGAAATAATACTTTGAGAACTTACTATGTGTTCGTTATAAATTATAAATTAGTGTTTTATATTTATGAATATTTACTTCTAGTAGGATAAACACATAGGAAAACATCTTAAAATTGAGTAAATGCTGAATGATTATATGAAAACAAAAGAGTTACATGCTTTGGTGACTAAATGATTATTTACTTTTTATTTCCACTTCTTTACAGAAATTGAAACAATCTCTAAATGTAATCAAACAATATCTACTTAGATTATTCATTATTTTGAAAATAGTTATAATGGTAGACTAATAAAAGGTAGATGAAGAGATAATGGCAGTGATAGATCATATTTATTTTACTTAGTAACTGTTCAGGTAATATAATTGTATCCAGTTTGTGTTTATTATCAATAAAGTTACTATGAATAGTGATATAGAAACTTTTTTGTGGACAGAGTTTTGTTTTGTTTTGTTTTTTTGTATAGCCCTAAGATATTGGATCACTAAAGTACATATAACTTTAAAAGAAATCTTAAGTATACATGAGAGCATTGTTATTTTACATTCTCCCACACTCAGGATGTCAGTCCTTAAGGTTTGCATTTCATTATAGATTTATTTAACAACTAATGGTATTTAATATTGCTGATAGGACAAATTGTAATTTTAAGGTTTTGTGACTAGGTTGAGGTCCCGTTACTCTACTGGAAGTATTGCCTGATTTTAGGAGATGGCAGGTTCAGGCTCTGCATCCCTCATTAATAGGAATCCTACTATGATCATCCTAATAGATTAGTGGGATTTTCCATTGCAGTAGGTTTCTGTCTTGTCACCTAATTGTCCCCCAGTCCAGTTGTCTTCCCCAGAACTGTCTCTCTTCTTCATTCTACCACCTGAACTTCTCTGTTCCTGTTCCCACCCACCCTTAAGTCCACCTACAATATCTATTCTATTTTCCCTCCCAGGAAGATCTATGAATCCGCCCCCCCCCTTGATTGTATCATGACTGTACTTTACGTTACAGTTAATATCCACTTATAAGTGAGTACATACAATGTTTGTCTTTATGGATCTGGGTCTCCTCACTTAGGATGATTTTTTTTTCTAGTTTCATCCATTTGCCTTCAGAGTTCATGTTCATTGTTTTTAACAGCTGAGTAATATTCCATTGTGTAAATGGACAACATTTGCTTTATCCATTCTCTGGTTGAAGGGCACACAGGTTGTTTCTAGTTTTTGATTATTACAAGTAAAGCTTCTACAAACATAGTTGAATCTGAGTCATCAGACCTTCCAACAGCACATCTTTGCATCCTGTGAAAACTTTGTATAGTGCGAGTTCACATTGTTTTCTTCTAGCTCTTTTCTAGCTTTATATTTTGCTTTTTATTTCTTTTGAGGTCATTATTATATATGACATGAAGAGTCAAAGTTAAAAACTGTAGATCTAAATGTCCTATTAGCAACAGGGAAATATGCATTTAGCATGAGTAATACACAGCATGAAAACAAACAATACACATTGTATAACTTAGTATAGCTGATTCTAAACAGTCAATAAATTACTGATATTTAACTTTTAGAAACCAAACAATATGCACATTTATCACAAAATAAGTATAAATTTCCTATATTTCAGACATCCAAACTTTTCTTACCTAGTAAGTTTTCTATATAAGAAAAAAAAAGGATTAACTCAGAAGAGCATGAGTTTTTGCCTATCTGTAGTCTGCCTGTTTCATTTTGTTTTTAATTTTCCCACCACTCACAAAGGCTCTGTATTATCTCAAAGTGCTGATCACTTCTACATTTTAATGGATATGGATATGTAGTATTATTAGTTTAAATAAAACACCATGATATGCATTTTGAACACTCTAGGAAATTATAGAATTGAGAACTCATATTACCTTATACAGTTTCTCCTTGACTTAAAATCATTTATTTCTCAATAAATATACTTAGAGCTTAAAATATTTTAAATCAAAACTGTGTTTAAATTTTTATTTTTATTTTTAACTGCATGTCTGTTTGAGTGAGGGGCCAGGGGAGTACATGTGAACAGGTGCCCACCAAGGTCAGAGGCATTGGACTCCCTGGAGCTGGTTACAGGTAGTTTTAAGTGTGAACTGCCATAGCTGGGTGCCAGGACTAAACTTGGGTCCTCTTCAAGAACAGTATGTATTTTTAACTGCTATGATATCTCTCCAACCAGCCCCCCCAAATGCAAGTAATGCATCTAAGCTTCAGAATATTTTGGTTTGTTAGGCCTTTGTTAAATGTGCTCAGAACTCATACATTAGCTTGTAGGTGGACAAAATAATATAACACAGAACTTATTTATTAGAACGTGTTGAATGTCTCATGTAAATTACTGATCATTGTACTGACAATGATAAAAAAAAAAAAAAGTATGTAGCTATGTGTCCCACTTAGCTTAAGCTGTCAATTTGATATAACCTAGAGTCATCTCGAAGGGAGTCTTTATTGAGAAGTTGCCTAGATGAGACTGGCCGGGGAATTGTCTTGATTATTGATTATTATAGAAGGCCTACCCTGTAGGTGACACCATTCCTTTAGCAGTTGGTCTTGGGCTATGTAAGAAAGTAGTTAAGCAGAGTCAACAATGGCTGTCAAGACTCACTCATCCATATAATCATTCTGTAAGTTCTGTCCCTGAAAAGAACCTGAACTAATCTAACAGGCAAACAGACAACAAATGACTGCTGAGAAATAGAGAGGGAGCCTTTTCTAATGTTGTCCAGTAAATATATAGTCATTCCTGAAACCATATTACACACAAGAAAACCACAAAACCTATTCAGCAGACTGTATGTATATACATGTACACCAGCATACACACAGACACACAGACCCAAACACACACACACACACACACACAGCAGACAGACAGACAGACAGATGCGCACACACATTATTTATAAAGTAATTGGGAAAAAAGGAAGTTATCAACCTAAGAGTGGTGAGGAGACATAGAAGGAATTGAAGGAAAGGGACTTGGCAGGGACAAGTAGAGAGAGGAAGAAGAAAAGGAAAGAAGAAAGTGATATAGTTATATTTTAGTTAAAATGTCTAAATATCAAATATAAAAATTAAAGTTGATAACTTGGATGAGAATGGTATCAACAAGCTCACATATTTGAATGTTTTCTCCCTAGCTGGTGGCACTGTTTTGAGAAGTATTAAGGGTGTGGATTTGTTGGAAGAAGTGTACATCACTGGGGATGGACTTTGAGGCTTTAAAAGCCCATGCCAGTATCTGTCTCTTTCTCTGTCTGTTTTAAAAGTAACTTTTACCTACTGGTCCATAGTCTGTCTGCTTCTCACCATGATGAAAATGAAATAGCCTTCTGAAACTATAAGCAGGCCCCCAATTGAATGCTTTCCTTTTTAAGTTGCTTTGGTCATGGTGCCTAGTCACAGCAATACAAAAGTAACTAAGACCTAAAAGAAAGAATGAGAAAGAGGACAGCACAAATGTATATAATAATGTTATGTGTTGATTTTAATTTTTATAGATGAACTACTAGTATATATAATTATGTTGGCTAGTTTTATGGTATACAAGCAACTTAATGGAACACCTGAAAACTCTAGGGAAAAAAGAAGCAGACAAACCCAAAAGGAGTGGATGCTGGAAATAATCAAACTACAGCTGAAATCAATAAATTAGAAACAAAGAAAACAATTCAAAGAATAAATGAAACCAAGAGCTGTTCTTTGAGAAAATTAACCAGATAGGCAAACCCTTACCCAAACTAACTAAAAGGCAAAGGGAGAGTACCCAAGTTAACAAAATCAGAAATGAAAAGGGAGACATAACAACAGATACTGAGGAAATCCAAAGAATCATTAGGTCTTACTTCAAAAGCCTATGAGCCACAAAATTTGAAAATCTAAAGGATATGATAATTTTCTAGATAAATTCCACTTTCCAACATCGAATCAAGATCAGACAAACAAATTAAAAAGTCCTATATCCCCTAAGAAAACAGAAGAAGTCATCAAAAGTCTACCAAACAAAAAAGAGCCCTGGGCCAGATGGATTTAGCACAGAATTCTACCAGACCATCCAGGAAGAACTAATGCCAATACTCCTCAAACTATTCCACAAAATAGAAACAGAAGACTACCAAACTCATTCTATGAAGCCACAGTCACCTTAATACCTAAGCCATACAAAGACCCAACAAAGAAAGTGAATTTTAGATCAACCCCTTTATATTTTTGCATATAGATGCAAAAATACTCAATAAAATTCTAGCAAACTGAATCTAAGATCACATAAACAATCTCACCCATCATGACCAAGTAGGCTTCATACCAGGCATACAGGGATGGTTCAATGTACAGAAATCCATCAGTGTAATCAACCATATAAACAAACTGAAGGAAAAACACGTAATCATCTGTTTAGATGCAGAAAAAGCATTAAATGAAATCCAACACCCTTTCATGTTAAAAGTCTTAGAAAGAGCAGGGATACAAGGCACATACCTAAACATATTAAAGGCAATAAATATACTGCAAGACTATAGCCAACATCAAGCTAAATGGGGAGGAACTTAAACCAATCCCACTGAAATCAGGGACATGACAAGACTGTCCACTCTCTCCATTTCTCTTTAATATAGGACTTGAAGTCTTAGCTAGAGCAATAAGACAACTAAAGGAGATCAAGGGGATACAGATAGGAAAGGAAGAAGTTAAAGTTTCACTATTTGCAGATGACATGATAGTATCCATCAGCGACCCTCAAAATTCGACCAAAGAACTCCTACAGCTGATAAACAACTTCAGCAAAGTGGCAGGGTACAAAATCAACACGAAAAAGTCAGTATCTCTTGTACTCAGATGACAAATGGGTGGAGAAAGAAGTTAGAAAAAGCACTCCCTAAACAATAGCCTCAAACAATATAAAGTATCTTGGTGTAAATCTAACCAAGCAAGTGAAAGACCTATATGAAAAAAAAATTCAAGTGCCTGTAGAAGAAACTTGAAGAGGATATCAGAAAATGGAAAGATCTCCCATGCTCATGGATTGGGAGAATCAACATAGTAAAAATGGCCATCCTGCCAAAAGCAATCTACAGATTTAGTACAATTCCTATCAAAATACCAATACAACATTGTACAGAACTGGAAAGATCAACTCTCACCTTTATATGGAAAAACAAAAAACCAAGGGTAGCTAAAAGAATACTATACAATAAAGGATCTGCCAGAGGAATCTCCATGCCTGATCTCAAGCTATACTATAGAGCAACAATATTAAAAACAGCATGGTATTGGCATAGAAATGGGACAGTTGACCAATGGAATTGAATTGAAGACCCAAATATACATCTATACACTTATGGTCATTTGATTTTCGACAAAAAAGCCAAAGCCATACAATGGAAAAAAAGACAGCATCTTCAACAAATGGTACTGGTCCAACTGTATATCTACTTGTAAAAAAAATGCAAATAGATCCATATTTATCACCTGCATGAAACTAAAGTCCAAGTGCATTAAAGACCTCAACATGAAACCAGACACACTAAACCTGTTAGAAGTGGGTAAGAGCCTACCTCTGACAGAGGACTCATATCTAAAATATATAAAGAACTCAATAAATTAAACACCACCAAACCAAGTAATCCAAGTAAAGTATGGGGTACAGAACTAAACAGAGAAGTCTCAATAGAGGAATATCGAATGGCTAAGTAACACTTAAAGATATACGCAACCTTTCTAGCCATCAGGGAAATGTAAATCAAAACGACCTTGAGATTTCATCTTACACCTTCGAATGGCAAAGATCAATAAGTTGAATGACAGCACATGCTGGTGAGGATGTGGAGAAAGGGGAACACCCTTCCACTGCTGGTGGAGGTGCAAACTTGTACAACCACTCTGGAAAGCAATATGGCACTTTCTCCAAAAAAATGAGAATAGTACTATCCCAAGACCCAGTGATACCACTCCTGGGCATATATCCAAAAGATGTTCCACCATACAACAAGGACATTTGCTCAACTATGTTCATAGCAGTCTTATTTGTAATAGCCAGAACCTGGAAACAACCAAGATGTCCCTCAACTGAAGAATGAATAAAGAAACGGTGGTATATCTACACAATGGAATGTTACTCAGCTATTAAAAACAAGAAAATCTTGAATTTTGCTGTCAAATGAATGGAATTAGAAACAATCATTCTACATGAGATAGCCAAGACCCAAAAAGACATACATGGTATATACTCACTTATATGTGGATTTTAGCTCAATATAGATGTCCTCTGAGAGACTCTATCAAGCAGGGGATAGGGACAGATATGGGGGCTCAAAGCTGGACACTGGACAGAGTGCCAAGAGTTTTGGGTGGCCCTGCCAGGCCACAGAGGAAGAGGTCATATGTAGTACAGGGGACACTAGATAAGCTAAGGTCAGACGTTAGGAGAGGAGGGCTCCCATAAGGACTAAGGGAGGGAGGAAAGGGGGATGAGGGATGGGATCAGGAGTTGATGATGGAAGGAGTGTGATCAGAAGTGGTTGAGGGAGGGGGCTGCAATTGGGATATAAAGAATTCAAACTGCAGAACAAATAGGTAATTTATATTCCTAATCCCACTACATGGAAATAGCTCTGAGACTGGCAGAGATACAAATATATATGCATAGAGAGGCTTCATGTTGGCCACAGACTCTCTGTGGCTTATTTCTAGAAGCCATTCTTAGTATGGCATGAAGGAAGATTTGCAGACATCTTACAAAGGCTCATACAATGAGCATAGAACTAGCCTTAATTGTTCTGTGCATCCTGCACACCTCATACAATTATAATGTTAGAACTGTATAATTCTTGTGAGAAATTATGTTTGCAGAACAAAAGAACCAGACACTCATGCTGGATCAGACTTGACAGGATCCATTCCTCTCAGCACGCTGGACACCAACATCCTACATCCTCCTTGCTACAGCCCCAGATGCCTCTGTTGCTGTTACCCATCAGATTTGGACAGCTTCCTGGACAGCATTGTAGAAAGCTTCTTCTGATCCAATTTGGACCAGCATTTCAATCTCCTATTAAGCCTGGAATCTCTCAACCTTTAGAAATTGGACCACATTACAATCCCTGGCTTGCTTAACCATTTTCCCCATGGGGCAGGGGGGGGGGCTTCTAAGGTATTATTTTCCCCAATTCAGCCTGAAGAAACCTCAAGAGAATGATGTCCCATTACCTCTAAGGGGGATCGGGTAGGTATCTGTTTGCTCTCTTGGTCTACAAATGCTTGTTTTCATTGGGAGGTGGTTATACGTTATTACTGGTCCTGTACAGAGAAAAAAATAGGCAGAACTCAGGGACTTCTCTCTTTCCCTTTATCTTTCATCTGTAGGTAAGGAGATAGGAGCTGAAAAGGAAGAAAGGAGATATAAAAACATAGAGGAATGATAGAATAAAACTTACTCCTTAACTCAAGGCCTTGATTGTTACTCATAATGAAGGTTATTTCCAGGTCATTTGTATAGAATTTAGTATATTGATACAAAACATGGGGATGTCAAATACTCGTCAGATTCTAGCATGAGAATAACTGTCCTAAGTCTAACAGATAGATATGACTCTATAGATAATATGAGGTAAAACAGTTAAATAAGGTCTTCAAAAGCCTCAGAGACACACAGAACATGGCATTTAAAGATGTTTTTAATATCTTAAAGTTTCTTTGACAACAAGACAAGTTAACTCCTGACAACACCCAGCCAATGTCAAACAAGATGATGAGCATCAAAGAACCTCCTTATGGAGATGGCTTCAAATGTGGCAAACAAGTCACTGGGCAAAATGTCCTCATTTCTGCCACAAACAGAATTCTGCCTAAAAATGGACAGCTTAGATGCAGGCAGAGTCCATGACTGAAATCTGCCAAGACAGGGTAAGCAAAGCCCTCAACAGTTTCTGTCTTGAGAATAAGTCTGGCAGAGATATTGGGCCAGAAGGCTGAAGATGAAGCTCCAATGTTATAGAGTCTGTTGGGTGACTGTTCAGTCAGTAAACTGTCTCAGTCATTTTCTTCACTTTGGAAGATGCTAGCCTGCACTACTGGTCACTCAGGAATTTAAGTCTTACTCCTTAAGTCTCTGAGGGGTGTTGAAGACCAAATAGTTTAGCTTTATAATCAAGTTTATTTGGTTAAGGGATAAGATCTTTTTAGATCAAGATGAAGTAGTTAAGTTAATAAAGATGAGATAGGCTAGATATTGGATTTCTTTCAGAAATTTAGGCCCAACAAAACAGGAAAAATGCTTATTTCAAGTTTGACAAATACAAATGGCCAAATCACTATGAATGTAACATTTATAGAACTCATGATTGTCACATGGTTCTCCCTACTGTATGTAATTTCTTTTATGCATGTGTAATAAAATAAATATATATGAAAAATAAATAAAATAAAAATAAATTTTAAAAATGTTTCAATCAGAACATAGAAATAATATGAATTTCAGCTTCAATTTTCAAAAAAAAGAAAATTCACAATAATATCTTAATAATGCATTCCCCTGTATTTAATCACAATGTCACTGAGACAGTCACTAATATTCATGCAATATGCATGTGCCTTCCTCTTTACCAAGACACCATAGACAAAAGTACATGATTAAAGTGCACTCCCCACATCCAGTCAAACATGGAAGGATGGCCAGAGCAAGCATCTCACTAACCATGTACTAAAATACAGAAAACTTCATATTCTGGAATGCCACTTGCCTTTAAGTATAGGAAGAATCAGCCACTGGACATCTCTTCTATCTGAAATTGCTGTCAGAAAGTGAACTGGTGAAAAGTAGATGTCAATTAACCAGAAGAAGAGATCAGTTTTTCAAACATGTTCTGGCAACGAAAAGCTGAGTAGAGGAAGCTCTCTCCACCTATGGGATAATGAGATGCAGCATACTGTGGGTAACTTCTGATCAAAATCTTATCTAAAATTCTGGCCCATTAAGAAATGTTCAATGCCAAGAAGAGACTTGTTACCTTATGAGCACATACAGGGGGAGGAAGTCCCCCCTTGGTCACAGTCATAGGGGAGGGGAGTAAGGGGAAAATGGGAGGGAGGGAGGAATGGGAGGATACAAGGGAAAGGATAACCATTGAGATGTAATATGAATAAATTAGTAAAATAAAATTTAAAAAAAAAGAAATGTTCACTGTCCTTAGTGATCAGGGAAATGCAAATCAAAAGGACTCTGAGATTCCATCTTATAGCTATCAGAATGGCTAAGATCAAAAACTCAAGCAATAGCACATGCTAGCAAGGATGTGGAGAAAGGGAAACGCTCCTCCATTGCTGGTGGGAGTACAAACTTGTACAATCACTTTGGAAAACAATCTGGTGCTTTCTGAGAAAACTAGGAATAGTGCTACCTCAAGACCCAGCTATACTACTCCTGGGCACTTACTTGAAAGGTGTCACAACATACAACAAGGACATCTGTTCAATTATATTCATAGCAGCATTATTTGTAATAGCCAGAATCTGGAAACAACCTAGATGTCCCTCAACCAAAGAATGGGTAATGAAACTATGGTACATTTATACAATGGAATACTATTCAGCTACTAAAAACAGGGAAATTTTGAAATTTGTAGACAAATGAGTGGAACTGAAAAAGATCATCCTGAGTGAGGTAACCCAGACCCAGAAAGACATGCATGGTGTATACTCACTTATAAGTAAATATTAGCCCAACATAGATGTTCTCTGAGAGACTCCACCCAGCAGGGAATTGGGACAGATACCGGAACTCTGGGTGGAGTGCTGGGAGTTGTAGGGAAAGGTAAGGGAATGGAAGGTCCAGAAGAGAGCAGGAGCTCCACCAGGAGACCACCAAGGCCTGTGAATCTGAACACAAGGGGGCCTGCACAAACGGATTCATCAACCAGGGACAATGGATGCAGAGAGGCAAGACTCCTTGTTCAGATGTAGCTGAGGGACAGCTCATGCTCCATATGGGGAGGGGAGGGAGAGGGTAGACTTCTGCCCATGATTTAGTCACTGTCTCTTGTCAGGATGACTTTTGGGGCACAAAGAGGAAGGGGATGCAGGCTATCCTAATAAGATCTAATAGGCTGTGGCCAGATAGTGGAGTAGAAGGGGACCCCACTATCTGAGGTCTAGGAGAGAAGAATTGGCCATAAGAGGGAGGGAGGGTGGGAACAGAGAGATAAAAGTGAGGGGATAACAATAGGGATGTAATATGAATAAATTATAATAAATAAAATATACATTTAAAAAAGAAAATCCAAAGTTTTTCACATCTCTGAAACATAAAACACTGAACAATTGAGTTATGGGAGACAAAATTCAGAAAGAGAAAAACAAAGGTTGCTTTTGGGTGTGTGTGCACAACTGTGTATCCAAGATGAGTTCATCCCCAGGACATGAGAACAAAAAAGTTTCAAGAAGAAAATTGCACTGTGAAATCTTCTTTAGATTTAAAGCAAAGAGAGATTCTATTAACTTCGAAATATTAGATGCCTTAAATTTTTATTTTCCTTGTTTAGAGTGCATAGTTGCATTCCTTGACTCTAGCTCTGTTACACCATAAAGACTTATTTATTTATTTATTTATTTATTTATTTATTTATTTATTTATTTATTATGTATACAGTGTTCTGCCTGCTCGCACACCTGCTGGCCAGAAGAGGGCATCAGATCACATGACAGATGGTTGTGAACCACCATGTGGTTGCTGGGAATTGAACCCAGGACCTTTGGAAGAACAGGCAGCACTCTTAACCACTGAGCCATCTCTCCAGCCCCCAAGTAGCTCACTTTTTATTTTAAAAATTACTTTTCCAAAATACTTTAATTATTTCTTTGCAGTCACACAGAAATAAAATCTAGTTCAAGGTGTGCCTTATTACTTTTTATTTATTTATTTTTATTACTTATTACTTTTTATAAATATGTGTCTTAAATTATCCTGCTTCTTTCATTGGTTCATTCATTTAAGGACAACCATTAAATCTCTGTCAAATTGCTTTCTTGCTATTTTTCTATAAATATTTTGTATGTGTAGAATAATCACTTTACAGATTTTTTTTTACCATTTTTTCCTTTAACTATGTATCTCCCCACTGGTTTTGTTCATTTCAGCAACATACATGTAGTCTTATACAATGTCTAGTACTTGCATGTTTCTACTTTCATGATTGTGATTTGTAGTAAAGACAATATGCACGGGTGTGTAATAGAAAGGAAAATGTTCCTAGGCACCACTCAGCCTAGGAGGATAATGTAGCCGAACCACTCCCTGTTGTGTTAGCTAATGTATGACTTCAGGAGTGTGCTCAGTGTACATAGACAGCTAAAGAATGCATGTTACTATTTAAATAGACAAAATATTGAAATGATACATCTTTCCTTATTCTCAAGAAAGTGGAGTTCTTTGTCTGCCAAGAATTTGACATTTTACTTAAGAGTAAGATAAGAAAATATTTAGGTAAGCATTAAAGAAAGAACAGGGATATTTAAGTTATCAAAAACATCAATAAAAAGACCACACAAGTTAACCACCATCTTTGAAGCAAATGTCGTAAAAATATGGAACAGAACTATCAAAAATAATTCACACGCACACACACACACACACACACACACACACAAAGTTGGGAAGATTTTAGTCTATGACTATTCATAGCCAAAATATGCTTGGTTGTAGAAGAAGCTGATAAAAAAAATAGCTACCAGGTGGGAAAAATATTTGAGCAGATGATACATTCTCCGTGGCTGTTACTAATGCGGAACAGGCAGCTCCACAATTCAGCCTCAAATGCTGTCAGAGTTGGTACAATTCAGTAAATGCCATCCCTCCACGAAGCCCATACCAAGCCAGCTTCCAACGCCAACATTTTCCATTTTATTTCCTCTATAATATTTAGCTCTTTGCTTTAATTACACTTGATATTTGTAAAGAGAAAGCTGGCGTTGTAATAATTGGATGGCTTTTTTATCTATCTTGGCAGAAACAGAATTTTCTCTTATATTTGAAGAGCAATACAAAAGCAAAAATACCTCCTTTTCGCAAACTCGGTGCCAGAAGTGTCCTCTGAGTCACACAGTTTCTTGAAATCATGTTGTTCTGAAAGTTCTGAGATGTGCTAGCTTCAAGCTGTTGCCAGGATCCCACTCTTCTAAGTTAATACCCAAAGCCTACTGTTGTCACTTCATTAGACCGGATGCACCTTCCCAAGACGTGCTTGTCCGTCATTACTTAACTCCTTTCCCCACAGTTGCCAGTTTTCCATGCCTCCTGTTGCTTTTTTCGATTCTTGTCCTTTCTTTCTTTCTTCCTCCTTCTCTCCCTTGATAGTTTTTATTTTCCTTTCTCCCTTTCTCCTCTTTATGTTTCTCCCTCTATTTTTTTTTAAATCCATCTCTCATTCAGGCTACAAAGGAGAGAGAAGTAAATAACAGCCGTTTAAAATTAAGGAAAACAAAATTTGGTGGGTCCCTACATAGAAAAATCATTTTCTTTCTAGTCGTACCTTTTTTTTTTTTAAATTCTAGGGGAAAATATTCAAACTGAGTGATTGTGTTTCAGAAACTAAGAACAATATTTTCAGCTTTAAAAGAAGAAACATGAATCTTGTACTAGAAAAAAATTATATACTGAATTAAATACTTTAATGTCCATAAATTATTAATTTTTGACAACAATGTAAAACATCATCATGTTTCATCATTAAATAAGTAACAGGCATAGCATTAAATCTAGGGCACCATGGTCTTGAGTGTGTACAAAAGGCATTTTGAGTTGGCTGGCTAGGCAAACTCAGATGTAAACCTGTCAGATTGTGAAGATACATGGTTCCTAGCCTTCAAGATCTCACATGTCAGTATTTTTAAAATGGCATAAAGTTACTTAAAATGTACAATTCACTTTGTAAGCAAACTAGCTAACTCCACAAGCACACGGTTCCTAAAATTCCCACATATATCCACATGATACCTGTTTTGAAAGGACAGTTACCTGTTTTCAGTCACAACTTAGGTGTAAACCTTTAAAAATTTTAGCTGACAGGTTTTACTATGTAATAAAACATGTCAAATTTGAGCTGACAAGTGGGTTTCATTTTTGGAAGGTTTCTCCTCACACCTTTTCCCATTATAATACAAGGACTACTTTAGCCATATGATTTTCTGCAAAACTTAACAGAAAATGTAAAACATAATGCATGTCTCAACATCTTAACGTCTACATGGAAGAGCTCTGGGCAAGGAGAGAAGGAGTCTTGCTAAATTCAGAACGTGTACTGTCTGTAAGCAAAGAGGCTGCCAGCCTGCGTCTGTCCTCCCATCCTTACACGCCCGCATGCTATACACAGCCTGAAGACAGTTTTCCTATCTCTGGAACGTCTCTGAAATTCTCCAATTACTCTATTTGTGGAATTATAATACCACGTTGCCCAGTCACACTTATCTAAGCAGATGATCTGGACGAAGAGACGCTTGCCAGGAAGCAGGCTAACCACAGATTCGCAGTTTATCTTTTAATAGAGAGCTACAAGGATGCAAAGTACAGTCATCCCACTAAGTGTGCACATGCACCAGCCATTTAATCAAACTGGAAATTACGGGATAATGGATTATGCTAATTCAGTTTAAGTCACAATTCATATTGAAAATAAATACTGATCCAACAAGTTATAATAAATAGTAAGGTTCTTTTGGTGTGTTGACTACAGGTTAGAGACTGAAAGATTAAAATGTATTCAGTTCCCTGAATGTGTGTGCCTGTGCTTGTGCATAAAATTACCTCACTCATTCACCGTAATCATTAGCATGAGCATTAAACAACAAGAACTGACACTGTAGTTGGGCTACAATGGGATTTCTTAATTTTGTGCTGGATCCTTAAATGAAAAGAGACATTAAAATTATATTTGCCTACAAACTTTTAATTATTTAACTTTTTAATAATAAATAGTTACAATCCTAATTTTTCATGCAATTATCTCAACATTAAACAGAAAATAATATTTATTTATTATCGAATGTCACATAACAAAAGAAATGCTCCGCTGTTATTAAAAATAGACCACTAGTGCCCCCTTCTGATATAAAAAGAGAAGAAAAATATTCCTGGGACTTGAAAAGACACTCTACAGTAATCCCATAAGCAGCTGTTTCAAGTCAGATTCCTGCCAACTCTTTTCTGATTTAATAATAAACCCTAGTTTTCCTCCTAAGATGTTGGATATTCTGGCGTTTGACTGTATTTACTGCCGTAGAAAGCATGACAAAGTCTGAGAATCGTGTTGAATCTTACATGTAATCAAATGTCCTTTATTCAAATTGAGTTTTAAAATAAAGTCAAGAAATCGCCTTCTTTAAAAAGAGTTGAGGTTTTTTATCGTCATGGGCCATATATCCGATTGTGTGAAAGCCAATAAACTTGAATCTATATCTGGCTTCATCACGGTAAATGTCATGTTGCCGCACTTTTCACCAAATTCAAGCTGATAGTCACCGACACACTCATTCATTACACTCCTTTCTGACATAACATAAAGGGCAAAAGGCAGCGTGATAGATTAAAAAGATATTATGGCACAATATTAATTATAGCATCAGCACCTTTTCTAGCTCAGGCTGCATATAAATGTCTATTTTCATTTTTACATTCACAATATACTTTGAAGGAAATGGATTTATTACATAGTAAATGGAAATTTTGGTCAGATATTTCAATGTTAGGATGGAATCAAAAGCAGGCACACTAGAAAATTTGCGATTTCTACCTTTAATGCCACTTTGAGTTTTGCGCAACTAGTATAAAAAAAATAAGATTGAAAGGTATTAGTCAGATATAACGAAACGGGGGCGCTTAAAATTTCTTCTCCATGAAACAAAAATCTGATATAATCTTTTTCTCCAGTGGATTTTAGAAAAGTATAGGAAAGCAATCATTTTTAGAAGAGAAATACTAGAAATAAAAGATAGTGTTTCCCTGGATAATAGTCTACTGCAGCATAGCATGTATGACAGTGAGTCTCTTAAATCTTCTGTTAGTAAAATGATTTATGAATCCATCTTATTTAAAACAACTCAAATGGGCTAACATGAAAACATTCATTATTTAGAGCACATTGAGTTAAATTCTGAATTTTTAATTAAAATCAGCCTCAGAAAAACATTCTTCCTCATCCAGGATGCCATGCTGTTCGTAAAGCAAACTTGCTAAGCATCTTTGTGATCTGACTGGGCAGAATTCAGCACTCAGGCACGTTAAGTATTCCACAGAAACATCACCATATTTTCTTTCATCATAACTGTGTATCCTGAGAAACGTGATGATAGCCGCGCTGCTCTGTTGGTTTGGGATTTTGTTTTTTTTTTTTTTTTTCAGCCTTTCCTGCTGCCCACTTCAGGTTCATTTCTTTTTCCACTGGTGCATTTTCACTTCCACACTTTGAAAGTGACAACCAGTTCAATTTGGTGGTGCGGAAGGAGAGAACCCATCAGCACTGACGGGACTTAATGAGATGTTTTAGTTGCCCGTATCGCCGCCCTGCAAAAGTGTGGGGAGCCAGGACAGAGCACCACAGGGATGATTTGTGAAAGGATGTTTGACCCATCAAATTCGTGGTTCCTCTGTACTCATCCCCTGGGAGCAGAAGAACAGAAGAACAGAAGAGTGAGGCCTGCTTGCTTTTTTAGCTATTCACCTTTCCTGGGAATCTCTGACAGAAATGTTTGTAACTTCCAGAAATCTCTGGCGTGATTCAGACGCTTCCGGTCCACTTTCCTCCTTCAGGCTTTTCAAAGCATCACTAAGACATTGCTCTGCCTACGGAATCATCAACCAAATGAACAAGCAATTTAGATTATAAAGCTGTTTTGAGAGGCAGTAGCAATGGCTCAACACCAAAAGAGAATTAAAACGTATCAGATTTCAGGCTGCAACTCTTTGTCATAGTTCTTGCTTTATTTCCATCACCGTGACTGTATATAAAGCACCTTTGAGGACACACCCTGAGCTCAGAGGACAGTCCTTTCTGATTGCAAACCGTACTCAGTAAAGCTGCAGAGTGCAGGTGCTGGAGTAGGTACAGACATGTTTTTGTTTTTTGTTTTTTTTTTTTTTAATATTTGGGGAACTAACTGGGGCTTCTGCGCATATTAGAACATATAGCATTTGCAAGCATCGTAGTTCCCCTGACTTTGTGACATATTCTCTAACATATATTATGAAGATTTGTTTGTCTGTGTACTAATGATGAGCATCATGAAAAAAATACTGGAGGAAATACAGGGGAAAAAAATACAAAATTAGCAAATACAGCTCCCACACCTGTTGTAATAGATTCCAACGATTTGACAAGGGATTTTCACAGGATGCCATGCTACAGAATAACGATAGGTCTGAACAAGGCTGACTTCAATAGTTTGAGGTATCAAATGAATAATTTTATTCCCCTTTATTTTTAAACTATTTGCAGAGACAACACAAAATTATATAATGTTGCATTTATTTTAACTTATTCTTCCTGTCTAAACATTTCACTAACATTGTGCAGTTTTAAACTAAGAAAAAGAACAAAGTTACAAGTGTGACAATTTATCAGAAATAGATTAAGTGACAGCTGTAACTAGAGCCAGAATCAGTAGATTATTTTAATACTTCCAGGAAGAGTACAATTTACAAAAGTATATTTGAATGATGTTAAGAAGCTATGGGGGAGTTGCTTATTATAGGATGCATAGAACTTTTTTAAGTATAGATGCATATATCTTTGTTTTATTTAAGGTTTTTTTTACAGGTTTTTTTATTTTTACACATAAATACAGTACACTACATACAACAAGAAAAACCACAAAACAATCATAGTGTTTTGGTTATTTGTATTTTGCCACCTTGAAGAAAACATCTCTCCTATCTTGGTGAGTCTAAAATTCTGAATGTAAATCAATATCTATCATATCTCATCTCTATCAACTTAAAACAACTATCTAGACCAGTTGTTTAGGGGGTAAGATGTATACATCTTGACTCAACAATTCAATTGAACAACTGGTTCATTGACAGCAGAGAAAACCATTTCTCAATGATTTTTCTCATTATGAAATCTTTGTAAAATCTATGATTCTTTGATTAATTTCTGGTGGGTTTATTGTTCTTTTCATTGTAATTTTAAGAAAGTGATATATGCTTTCAATGGTTTATATACAAAGTAGATTGTATCTTATCTTTCCCATATTTAATTCCCAAAAAGAATTTATTTAAGCAAAACCCTACTACATCCTACTTGGCAAGTCTTTAGTTTTCTGTATCTAGAAATGGTTTGTTTATTTCCTTTAAAATTACATAAAACACTACTCTTAGAAATTACAGTAATCTAAGATGCATTATCCAAAATTTCCTTTAGTATCAAATGCAAACTGCTCACTTCACTCCAAAGCAAATCTATGTTTGATCTGTGGTACCTGCAGCATCTTGTAACACTTGCATGTCAGTCCACTTCATGTTGAAACAGAAGCTTCCAGAAAAGCAATTTGTCCCTTGCACTATAAAGTGAATAAATGGGCATTTATTATACAATAATGAAAATGGTAACTAAAAACATCACAACTTTTATAAGTATTTCTATTTTAAAAAATACTTTCATTGGAAAATCAGACTGTGTGTTAATTTAACTGTTTTCTTGTTTGATGTTTGCAAGTTTACATATCATAAAAATAAATATATTTTAAATTTAGTCAGTTTTGTGATTCCCTTTGTATCAGAACCATAAGTATAAAATGGCTGAAAGGATGAAGGTGCAGGAGATCTTAGTCATCTCAGATGTTATGTCCTCTTTCAATCTCGATAACTTTATCTGAGTCGATAGTCCTTTTAACTACTACGGAATGTATTATACAAAACTCGCTCAAATTTATATTTAATATTACAAAGGTAATTTTTTCTCTTCATGTGAATAAATATGATCTCTTGATAAAGCCAAGCTGGAGGTGAGATCAGAGAAGAGAAAAATAAATCCAACTATAGGAAGATAGGAAAATAGATACAAGCAAAAAAAATGAAATCGAGTATAAAGATTGGAGGTGTCTCATGTTACTTATTTTGGTTAATAGAAGAGACTATGTCCAGTATAGTATATTTAATTGTTCGCTATCCCTCCACCCCCATTTTTCTGAATATGAATTCTTTGGATAAAAACAATAGAGATTTTCAACCAGCTAGCCAAGTCTTACCTTTCTGAGCTACAACAGAAGTAGTATATTCATAAATGAGCATATGTGTAAACTACTAAATAATCATGAAAAATAATGAACAAAGGGATATAAAAGATTAACCTATAGACATAGGTATAATAAAGGAGGGACTTACTCTTACCATACTAAGACATTTTTCCTGTGATCATTTGGGCTCTGGATCTATAAATTCAAGCATTCTGCACACTGACACAGTCCTCAACAGAAGTTAACATTTTTGTCATAATCTTCTTTTGTCCTGGAAAGAAAAGCCATAGATTTGCTCGTAGGTAGGGTATCTTTCTAAAAGAATTTAAATAAATTCATATATGGCATTAAAAAAACAATTAGTCTAATTTATTAGGAACGGCCATTGCCCGTACTCTAAGGTTTTATTACACTGAGGAGAGAAATGGCTAATTCTTAATGGCAGCTCATCTCCTTGGAAAGGATCGATTTCCTCAGTCTCTTCTGTTGGGACTTGTACTGTTGGAAGCAAGTGGTTGATTGTTCATAGAATTTGCATGAATGTGTATGTGCCTGTGAGTGGCCACTATGTGTGAAGTCTAAGGGGACCATGCCATGTTAATGAGAAATGGAGGAATCCCTTGTCTAGCAGCGTCTGGTGTAAGTGTGAATCACATAATTTAAAGCTGCCTTAGGCAGCTTTGACTTACATTCCTTGTTTTAGATTTTAGGCCTCCTTTCTTAACAAGCACTTCAGTCTCTATAATATTAAAAGCGGGAAGTGTCGCCCTTGTGTCTCAAGAAGCAACTGCAAGTTGAGTGCACCACACCCTTTGCATGCTGAGGGGCTAGAGTGAACACCACAAGTTTTGGGGAAATTTAAAAAGATAGATGTACCCTCGTCAGGCAGTGACACGCTAGACAAAGACCACAAAGTGTAGAAAAATATCAATTGAATAGCTTTTCTCCAGGGCCAAACAATGAAATATGAAAGCCCAAGCCTTTTAATTTGGACACGATCATGTGTAGCAAGTATAATGTAGTTTCCTTTAAGAATGTGCAGTTTGTAACTTTTACAAGACCTCAAAAAAGGGCAGTTAGAGAAATTCTGAAATCCAAACTGTTTTATTTCAAAATAGAAAATATATATTCTGTCTACATAAATGACACTAAGCCCTCATGACAATCTTCACCTGGATAGTTATACAGCTTTTAAATCAGGTTCATATATAAAGGAACAATTTCACAACACTGAAGACAAACATTTTCACACAAAAATAACTTTGTAACTAGCTTCATTGATTCCTCAGTGGTGGTTGTCCACACAAGACCTACACAAGATAAAACCAGTCAACCTCTGTCAGCCATACTCCTGGGTGGCCCCACACCCAGAAGTACAGGAACACTGCAACTTGGTGTTTATGGGTTGTTACATTTTTTAAAGGGCCTAAATTCAGAGGGTAAGACAGGTGGAGATGGGTCTGAGAGTATTTAAGAGAACTGCAGAGTAAATCTGGTCAAAATACACTGTGTAGAGATCACAAAAATTAATAACATGCATATAAGTGCATTAACTATTTCCTTCTTGCCGCAAATCTTAATTGAAGTAAATTTTATTTTAAGAAGTTAAAGGCTTTGTTTCAGCTAAAATATTATGGAAATGCCCAACAATGTTTAGATTTAGAAAGACAATAAATGGGATGGCTCAAGTGTGTGCTCAGATTCACTCAATGATGAATTGATACATAAGGCTGGGACTTTTCAGAGAGTTAGCAGCTTTTACTTTAAAAACTACATTACATGTGATTTTACCAGAACTCCAATGCAGCAGGCAGAACAACAATGGAAATATACTTAATTAATCTCAAATAACAATAGTTACAAACTTTGGCAACAATATTACTAATAGAAAGTAAATCTATATTTCTGTAATTTAATGAACCACAGTAAAAAAAAAAAAAAAGAAGAAGAAGAAGAAAAAGTGTTTCCTAATTAAAACTGCAAAAGCTTTAAATAAAATGCTATCAGAGCCAAGTGTGGTGGCCCAGGCCTACAAGCTCAGCACCTGACAGAGAGGAGACTGGAAAGTTAGAGGCTCAAGTCCAGCCTCACTCACATACACACATACACACATATACACATTCACGCATACACACATACACACATACACACATGCACACATACACACATATACACATACACAAATACATGTAAACATGCATACATATATGTATACATACATACATACACACATACACACAAACATATACGCACATGCATGTATACACACATACATACACACTTACATATATACATACATAGTGAGATGGAAAAATAATAGCCAGAGACGTTATATTAGAAGGCTATGAGGCTGATGTTTTTATTTATTTATCTACTTATTTACTTACTTTATTTAGTATTAATCTGTAGCCCATGAAATCTACTTAGGAGCAGATAAAAAGCCTTTGAAAAGAATCACCCATCAAAGTCATGGAAGATTTGGGGTCCATCGGTGAAAATGTGTGGGCTTGGAGTCATCCTCTGGAGTAGGGGAAACCAGCAATGGCCACCCCCCTGAAGAATGACAAGAAACTCTGTCCTCCAGTCCCTCTGCTGGAACGGGGCTGACAGGAGCCCCTCTACGTCTTTGCTGGAATTTTCAGAGACTGAAGTTTTAAAAGTCAAGTTTCCATCAAGAACTTTAATGTTTGACTATTTTATTCACAAGTATTATTGGTCATACAATTAAGAAAATCTTAGTGTATCAAGGATGGCTCTGAAAGTGATCCTCCCTGTGAGTATTAAAAAGAAGGTATGAGAAAGAAAAATGAATTTTTCTCCTAACAGAAAGACCCTACAAATATTAGTTCACTGTGCAAAGGCAACACTGTCTCAGCTGCCACAGCCCGAACACCAGGGTGGTCAGTGCAACTGTGACCTTCACCTGACACACCAGGCCAGGCTGAGGAACACAGAGCTCACAGTTAACACCCAATTCCCAGTCATACAACGTTTGAAAAGCTTAGTTTGTCTCCAAAAGTGGCTCTACCAGGTAACTCTCATTTTGACACTAAATACACAATTGTGTGATGTGCTCATTTGTCTTTCTTTTGTTTTTTTCTTTCTTCTTTATTTCTTCTGTAATTCGATGTCCAGATGCTTGAGTCTCGAGTACATTTCCTATACATTTTATAATACAAATAACAAGTAGTTACATGACAGCCCATTCAAATCATAACCAATGGTTACACATAAAAAATTCAGAATTAATACTTACATAGAGTTTCACTTCAGCTCACTACTTTTCAAGGTTCTTCAGAAAAATAGAATAAATATGCAAGGGAGAAATGAGATACAGGTATGAAAAGAAAGAAATAAGAGGAAATGGAAGAAAGAGATAAAGGTGGAGATACAAAGAGCCTGAGACAAAAAGACTATGAGATTGAGAATTGATATGAAGAGATTATTGATATGCAGTCACAGAGCCTGGATCTCACACCTTTCATCTGCACAGTGCTGACCCAGAAAAGTCAGGCATGGGGACTTAGAATTAAAGCAACCAATGAAATAAAGCCCAAGGGTGGAAAAGAAATGAGAAAATAAAGCCCAAGGAAAGTGTCAAGAAAAAGAAGAAAGAAGAAGATGGAGGAGGGGAAGAGGAAAAAGGAGGAGGAGGAGTTCCTCCTTTATCTTTGGCTTTATATGGGCCCTCACCCCTTTACGTGGCATCTATGAACATTGAGGACAGTTATCTTATTATGACTGCCATATTGAGACATTCTTGTGGGTACATCCAAGAACAATGCTCAGCCTGTGGCCCATTCAACTTCAAATATGAAGGCGGTTGATTTCCAAAGAAACTGGTCATTAGAATATCACATGGAAAGGGTCGAACATCCTGGCAGTCTTGATAAGTCTAGGTGCGTTGAGGGACCCTGAAGACAGCAGGCAGGGCCCTGCGATGTGCGACTCGGCGCTGAGACCTGGAAGGACCCACGTGCTGCAGACATGCTTATTCCCCTCCCTAGAACACACACCGCCATACACACAAACGCTTAAGACCAAGACATGCCCTTCCCTGCTGTCTGTTTTGACTTATAATGAATGGAAAAATTGTTTCAGAATCAGTACACCCAAATTTAACTCCCCTCTTACTTTGAACATCAGCAGCCAAGTGTAATTCCTAGTTACAACTTTTTCGATCAGAATTTACTGTTCTTAACAGGCTTTTGTTTCATTTGTATTAGCTCTTGCTTTTTGTTGTTGAAAGACTCAAACCAAGATAAATATTCTCTCAGGCAAATACTTTTCAATAAATAAATAATATAAATTAGAGCTGTAGATACTTAATATTTTCAGGTTAAGAATAATGTTTTAAACAATTTAATTAAGTATATTTATTTGCCATTGCCATTTTAAATTGTGTTTGCTATTAAATATATGAAGTTATAATTAAAATACATAATCATGAGCATAGGAAATTATACAGGGCAGATACATAGCTACCTATATGTACTGTGTTAAATTATGTGCTTAAGATATTATCATGCATTTAGAATGACTACCTAAGAAAATTTAGCAAGGAAATTAATATTGTCTTCTGGAAGACAAAATGTACATAAGCTAAAATATGATTTTTAATTTGTCTTAAAGGCAGGTGCATTTTTGTTCTTTAGCTTAAGTATTCTATTTTACTAGAACTGAAACCTAAGGAAAGGGCATTCCTTTGCTGTAATAAATGTAGATTTTTGCTGTTTTAAATTAAACAATAAAATTAAAGTTAGATTAGAATTTTTGAGAACCAGTTTACTTGTTATAATTTTTTATAAAAGTTATCGTAATTCATTCCTACAATCCTTAGGTAAATCCTATTCAATTTGGGTAATTTATTTTCCTGAATGCAGTTTCAACATATATTTATTTATAATACTCTTACAAAGTCTTGTGATTTTTGAAATGTGGCATATTATTCAGCTGTGGGTCTTTGATGTGTGTTTTCCCCCCTCAATCCATGCTCCAACAATTCTGTCATACAGAGAACTGAAAATTAAGTTATTCTCGCCAGCAATACTCCCCCACAAAGAATCCATCAAACCGTAGATATAAACCTCAGAACAATTCCTGCCAGGCTTCTCATGCAAAAGCTGCAGAAAAACTTACAAGAGCACTTCAAGATATTGAGAACCCTTCAATACAGCCCAGTATAATAACTTTTACTTGCTAATTTCTATGGGTCAGTTGCAAAGGAATAGACCTGTCAATCAGTTTCAGATGTAGCAGAATTTGTCTGTCTACAAACAGGGATGCTTTGTCGTTGCCATAGAGACTAATCCTCCACTTTTCCTTCTGTTGACACAGCTAGTCACAGTCCAAACTACCTGATCACACTTTTAATAGGCAGCTGACTGGAGTACCATAAAATGCTCAAATCAAGTTTGCAACACTTGAGACACACACTGTTGATTTCTTTAAAATATTATAATTTAAGCTTTGTCATATACTGAGTCCTGTTTGTTCCTTTAAGCAAACTATAGTGAAATAATTAACTGCTGCTGCAAAGATAGCAAATTAAATGTCTATTTTCAAAAATAAAAGAAGCATATGACTAAAGTAAATCTCAAAGACAAAATTCCTTTTTGCTTTATTGTCACAGATTAATAGATGGGTTCAGATATATTTCTTTGTTCTTGCAGATCAATGTCCATATTCTCTTTCGGTCTAGCAGTCTCAGAATGGAGGAACTTGTGTCTTTGGTTATTTAAATACTTAATTACTTAAGTTGTTATTATATGTCAAAGTTTGAAGTTCTATTTTTTTTCTATTCATAGAATTTAAGACAGTCATAAGGTGTTTTCTTTTTTAACTGAATCAGTCATAATCTTATGGTATTTTATGAATACCCAAATATTTAGTGTTCTATATAAATAAAATTTTTGAGAAATTGTCAACAGCTCAACATTAGTGTCTAGCCATGTAGAGCTAGACTCTGAAGTTGCTTAATACTGTTGTTCAAATTTCTGTAAAAGCCACTGGTGATTTTAATGTTGATTTATAATTTTTCCTGAGAAGCATTAATTTCTATGAAACTTGTTACATTATAAAGGCCCACTTAAGATTTCCAAAGGTTATTGAACTGTGGTAGCCTGCCCTTCCAGCATATTTAATGAAGAGTTTGTAGTGACTCCTTCAATTAAGAAAGAAAATTGATGTGTATCATTAATTACATCAGTAAAAATCATAAATCATCAATGAGTGTTGCAATTAATTATTTTTAAATCATGAGAAGAAAAATGACAGACACGAGATAAATCCATAGGCTCTTCAGATGACATATGTGTAGGAGGAAAAAGATAAAGAAAAGAAACTATAAATTAAAAGCAATTCATAAATAAACAGCTACCTTTTTTCCAGTAAATCAATGTGAAATGGGATTGGAACCATTTGGATCAAATACATTCTGTGACTTTGGTAGATCAGTAATGCTTGAGTTTTAAAAGTTGGTTATTTATCTATTTTATTAATTCACATCACACTGGCATGGAGTAAAATAAAAATTCTCAGTCCAGATGCATTTTTAAATAGAATAACAGCGAGAAATGCTTAAGCATGTGATTAATTTAGATGAATAAATAGTTTTCATCAGTTTTTGTTCTTCAGCTATTTAATTCAAAAACATATTCTTTTTTGTTTGTTTTGGTTCTTTTTTAAAAACTAATTCACTTCACATCCTGATTGTAGCCCCCCCCCAGCATCTCCTCCCAGCCCCACCCTACCTCCCTCATCTCCATTCCCCTCCCCCCTCCTCTAGTCCTCAGAAGGAGGGAGCCCTCCTCCCCACCTCCTGACCAGCCTTATCTGGACTGCCTGCATTCTCTCCTTCTGTGGCCTGGCAAGGCTGCCTAGTCAAGAGGAAGTGATCAACAAGCTGACACCAAACTGCAATGGTGGTGCAGGCCTTGAATCCCAGCACTCAGGGAGGCAGAGGCAAACAGATCACTGTGAGTTCGAGACCAGCATGGTCTACAAAGCAAGTCCACACCAGCTAAGGCTACACAGTAAAACCCTGTTGGGTTTTTTTTTGGGGGGGGTTTTGTTGTTGTTGTTGTTTTGTTTTGTTTTGTTTTGTTTCTGTTTGGTTGTTTTGTTGGTTGGTTGGGGTTTTTTTTTTTTTTACCTTTGACAACTTTATTGTCTATCATAAATCAGTCTGGGAAGATCAAGCGACAAAATATGAAATGTCAAACTTATATTTCTGCCTGTTCAAATCATGCTATTCTTGAGCACACACACATACACACAGGAGACATGGCTCACCTGTTAAAGGATAGACTTACATCCAAAAACATACATTCTTAACATACACAACTTGTTGGAAATCCATTCCTTTCTATTTTAAAAGTAGATACAATAAGTAGGAACCGGACTATTAGTTTTCAAAGTTATTGATTTTAACAGATTAACCAGTTTTTGCATTGTGTACAACTAAGAGGCTCGACTGTTGTAGACAGTTTGTTTCTATACAACATTATAAAGAGCTCATTAACAGATCTGCATGCCTATGCCAGGAAGATAAGAGTCTGCACAGCCTCATATGATGGTGCACACCTTTAATCACAGCACTCAAGAGGCACAGGCAGGCAAAGATTAGCCCAGACTATATAGTGAGTTCTAGGCCAGCTGGAGCTACACAATGAAACCCTATCTTGAAAAAGGAAAGGAAAAAGGCTAAATCAGAATGAACATTACTTAATAGTTCTATCCTCAGTAACAGTCAGTTCTTTTAGTAACTGTTGACAGCATCTCACTGTGTAACGTGGGTTGACGTAGAACTTGTTATCCACAACTACTGGGATTGTAGGTGGGCTTAGCCACATTCAGCAGGTGCTTTTTTTAATGCGTTATTTCACCACGTAGTTCTAACTGGTCCAGAACTATCAATGTACATGAGGTTGGCCTCTGTGTCACAGATCTCTGCCTGTCTCTGCCCTCTTAATGGCTGGAATGAAAGATGGATGCTACCATACCAGGAAGGAAGCATGTCTTATATTCACTCTCATATTCTCTCTCTCTCTCTCTCTCTCTCTCTCTCTCTCTCTCTCTCTCTCTCTCTCTCTCTCTCCCTCCCTCCCTCCCTCCCTCCCTCTCTCTCTCTCTTCTCTCTCTCTCTCTCTTTCTCTCTCTCCAGAGCTCTCTTTCTAGAAGAATTTCCCACAGCATCAAGGACACAATATTGAGGGCACAAGTACGTGGATGTTTTATCAGGTCATTGAAAGTAATACTATTTAAGAAAATCAAAAACAAAAAAACACATCGCTCCAAGTTTAATTCTTTAAGTTTAATCAAGGCACCAAGACTTTCTTAGAAACAGACAAAAATCCCTGAGTCTTTCATATTCTGTCCCTTCCGTTACTGATCACACCCAGCTCTTGTCGAATTTGATTTTATCTTTCCCTTCCTGCTGTCTTTCAAAAGTTTTTGTTCTTATCCAAATGAATATTTTCTCTATCTGTTCTCCATCAATGGCTGCTCCAAGTGGCTCCCTGCTTGCTAAGTATTCACCACTCACAGTTAAAAGAACAGCTCTGAATTCAGCACACTGACTTTAAAGACCTATGTTGACAATTGAATAAACGTTCCCCTAAGATGATTTTAGGTGGTAAAGTAGAAATATGTCAGCAGACATATCAATGCGCAGCATGACATTCAAACTTCACCCGCATGGCCCCTCCTATCCACAATGTTATGCTATGATTTTTATGCACCCTCAGCTTCCTTTTAAAAAATATGAGGTGGCAAAAAAAAAGTACTAGGTTGGAGAAGTCGGTCCACTTTGTACTTCAGTGTCAAAATACTACAAGTAGAAAAATTCATGAGAAACAGAAATTTGTTGCCTTACAGTTCTGGAGTCTGAAAAGGACATGATGGGGGCCCCCAGGAGGCTTGCAGTCTGGGGTGGACATTGTCTTCTTCCTAGACGCATGCGCACGGCACACGGGGTCCTCCAGAGAATGGGACATAGGCCCCAGAGTAAGCAGAGTAAGCCAGAGGGTACAGCCGTTGTGGCTCAAGCACTTGTCATCCGGCCCCACATCCTTGGGTGGAACACTGTAAACTACATCTCAATACAATCTTTAGAATGAAAATTAGTCAAACCTTCCTTCAGAGTAACACCAAGTGGAAAAACAGTCTTTTATCTCACTCGTAGGCCTAGCAACAAGGGCTCTGAAAATACAGGAGCTCAGCAATTTAAGGGAAATTTATTTGATTTCTAGACAATTCTACAGGGCTTCGTAGAACGTGTGGCAATACAACTCTTTAGGATAGACCCAATTTTAATCTTTTGATATATACAATGAAGTGAAAAACTGAGGTCCTTATTAACTTTAGACATGCTTCTAAAATAGAATGTTTTATCTGTTTTATAATCTTTCCCTCAAAAATGAGTAATAACTGTGACGTACAAGAGACAGTTTGAAGGGTCAGGTCCTTCTACTTCCTACTCTGTACTTCCAGCACAATATTGGGTAAGACTCATTTGTGGCTGGGTTAATCCATCACACCCCGTGTGTTAGAATACGTTGGAAGTGTTCTTCCCAGAAAACGTCAAGCTGCCTTCAGTGTAATTTACATCACAACAATGACACAGACCTAACTTTTGGCTCATGGGCAAGGAATTAAATCATTAAATATACGTGGGTATATAGTTTGTTACAGAACTTTTATGTAAACCATGACGATAAAAAAGGATTTGATCCAAGAGTTGCATTAATTGTTACCTATATGACCTTTCAGTATGGGTGCTGGAAATGTAACCCAAGCCCTCTGCTACAACAGGAAGGAATCTTAGCTGCTGAGTCAGCTGTCTATCCCCAGACTACGCAAACTTTAGATGAATTGTGTGTGCGTGTCTCTCTGTCTCTGTCTCTGTCTATCTCTGTGTGTCTCTCGTCTTTCTTACACACACACACACACACACACACACACACACACACACACACACACACACACACACTGCAAAGCTCATGTTGTTTGGGATTTAGCTCTAGAAGCCATACTGAAGTCTCTTGTTGAAATTCTAAGAAAAAAGTCTGCACATTACTCTGACAGGGGAAAAGATATGTAATTATTTTGAAATATTCCCAAAGCATTTTACATTACAGAGATCTGCTTTCCAGGGGACCAGCCTCCCTTGAGCTGGGGGGAGCATCTCTTCTACACCAGCTCCTACTGGCTTGTCTGCTTCATCTAAGGGAGTAAAAAAAACTATATCATGTCTGGAAAAAATTCTTTCAACAAACTAGAAACATAGGGAACTTCTTCATCTTCATAATAACTATCTATTTTTTAAAACCTACAGCTATACCATACTTAATTTTGAAAAGCTTATTGCTTTTCTCTAAGATCAGATACAAGACATAGAAGTCACCTCCTGCATTTCTGTTTAGATTTGCACTCAAAAAAGCCAGCTTATTCCATAGTCAAGAAAAGAAACAAAGTGGGCTGGCATAATGTCTCATGATAAAGGACATTGCTTCTCTTCTGGCTTCCTGCACCTCGTGGTGACTCACAGTTACCAGTAACTTTCTCTTCTGACCTCTGCAGGCACCTAGACATACATGCATGTCAGATGTACACACATGTAGGAAAACCACTCATACACATAAAAGAAAAGAAATAAATCTCTAAAAAACACTTTTATATGAAAGGAAATAAAGGTATACAGGCTAGAAAAGAAGAGAAATCAGTCAAGCTTTGTTCACAGATGTAATGATGGTTATAAAGAGAGCTTCAAGGAATCAACAAAAAGAGCGTTGGAAGGGATACAGAGTTATAGCAGAGAAACGGGGGGACAAAGCTGATGTGAAAGTCAGATGCTGTCCTTACTATTACCAATGACACACTAAAATGCAAAATTTTTTAAAAGTAACATTTACATTACAAAAGAAGTACTTAAACATAAATATCATAAAATGTATATGTTCTATGAGAGAATTATAAAATTTCATATTAATTTAAATTATCAATTTCCTATTCATACGGAATATAAAAGAAGACATAAGCAATGTAAGAAATGACTCAGGCTCATGAATAGAATGACATCAGTTTGATAATCTAATTCAAAATACAAATAAAACCCAAGCGGTTATTTGGTATATATTTCCATACCAAAGCCTTTGGACAGTCAAAAGATCTAGTTAGTCGAAAGAACAGAGATGAAAGGCCATTAAAGGTCAAACTAAGACAACATGGTATGGAGAAAATGGAAACAGAAATCCATAGGAAAAGATAAAGTGGAGACCAGAAAGTGAACACCCAGCACATTATGAATTAGACAGTACCAAATCCTTTATGATCCAGCACTGTGGAAGAAAACTAGAACTCAAAATAGTAAACTCTGGTTGGGTAAAATGGAAAGTCCCTGACTAGGATCATTCCTCAGTAGCAGTGTGCTTGCATAACATGTCTGAAGCTCTGGGTTTCAGCCATAGTATCTATCACCAAGAAGTAGAAAGATCCTATTAGAAGGTAGCTGGCTGCTTTTACCTAACAAAGCATAAATCTCATCTTATTTGATGACTCAAACCTGCCTAAGTAGGAAGCAAAAGTATCAGACCTACCTTCCGCTATTGACTTCCCTATTACAGATTTAACCATAGTATGCACTTGAGATAACACACAATTGTTATGAAAAATTCTGGTCTCTAAACACATGCACACAGGTAAGGTCACCTGCACAGAACCATATACACACATGCATAGATGCATATATCTCAGTATTCACACACATAAATATTGCACAAATGTACACATACACACACACACACACACACACACACACACACACACACACACAACTATATCCACACAAGATATTTAATTTATAGGAGGTAGAAATACACTGAATTCTTCATAAAGTTTGTAGGGAAAAAACTTCTATATAAAAAGCAAACAAACAAAAAAGTACACAGGGGGAGAGGGGATGTGGGGGGGGGGGGGCAAGTGTACTGTCAAGTTCATTACCTCCCAAGTCCTTATTGAATGTGAGCAAGCATAGTCCACAAGTTTGAATGATGGCCTTACCACAACATTCTGTTGTCCTGGTTTCCTTGAAGCTTATAAGACTGAAACCAGGAAGGTCTTTATAGACTGTAAGTGATAAAATTATCTCACTTAAAACTACATCCCTATGCAGGGGAGAATCTTACCAATAAAATTAATGTGTGTGCACACACATGGGGCACTGAGTTCAGATTCCCAGCCTAGGAGTAAGAAGCCAGGTGTGACAGTGCACACCTGTTTCCCTGTGGTGGAGAGCAGTGGAGAAAGGCAGACCCCAGGAGCTTACTGACCAGCTAGACTGGGCGTAATGGGAGCTTTGAGTTCAGTGTGAAGAACAGTAGAGAAAGATACCCAAAGATGACTTCTGGCCCTCACATGCATATGTCACAGGCATAACAATGATACCAATGAAGCCACGCCCACACAAGACCTATAAGTCAAAGGAGGCTGAAATATACTGAGTTCTCACTAAGGGTTAGTTAGCTGAACTTCTAGACAAGCCAGTACAGACCTGTTAGTAACTGTGCATGGAATGCCCAGGCTTCCAGGTCTGTGGGAGTAGTCAGCTAGTGGAGAGGTGCACAAACACCCTCCAGATTCTAGCTCAGTTGTGGAGACAGAGAGTAATTGCAAGACAAACACCAGTGGGCCAAGGAGAAGCACACTCCTTATAGCGGGGATCCATCCTGGCTACGCAGTGACTGGTACGTGCTTCCCATAGTCCCTTTCCAAACTTTTGTCTTAGTGTCGTAAACCAACCTAAGTCAAGTGCAGTCGTTTACAATCACTAGGATTGGTTTTCTAAAGTGTCTTTGCCTCCTAATGATTACAAGGAACTCAGCAAGGTGGATCCCATTCTGCCAAACGCGTACTTGGTTACACGGATGCATTGCACGACCTTTTCTTTAAAGGTAATGGAGTTTCTGTTCTTGTTCTCTTAGGTGCTTCGCCTACACCATGAATGGAAAGAGCATTGGCGATTATACATACATATACATATATGTGTGTATGTATATGTGTGTGTGTGTGTGTGTGTGTATCTTAACAGCAGATTTTAGCCATGCTGATGGGTGGACTGTTCAGTGAGATCCTGGCATATGCTGATATTGAACCATGCAAAATCCATGTCCAGCGGTGCCATCCCACAGAGAACTCGAGGAAACAAAAAGACCAGGCACTGAGGTCACCAGATCCTTGGACAGTGTTCAAACAAGGGCAGAAGTTAGTATGCGGTATTTCTAGACAATTCACATACCTTAACTATTACTTATTTCACGAGTGAGTGATCACTCTTAAGGTCTATTATCTTAATTAATAAATCCTTTGTGGGTGGCAAGATAATGATAATTGAACGGCTTATCATCACTGAAGGGGCAGGGGTGACTTCCAGTGCCTACAATGTCAACTACACCACTTCAAATGTTAGCCAGTCCCATAAAATATACATCCCACTGGCATGCGCAGTTATAGTATTGTGCTTTAAATAACATAGCTTTAACTATCTTCATCATTGTGTTTTGCACATATAGAAAGCAGATAAAAGTTTATCCTTGGTAGTTCAGTCTAAGGTGCAAAATACTGAAGCAAAGTGTTTGTCACCATAAATCTTAGAAAAAAAATGCAGCACAAAGGATGTGAAGTTAAATGTCCTCTTTTTGTAAAAAAGAAACTTCTCTTTTTCAGATTTACATACGTGTTAACAGAATTTAAAGCTATGTTAGAAATTCTGCCACATACCTCAGTAAGTTACAGACTATTGGGAAGCCAAGGCTGCATTTTCTCAATTGTTCCTGATTTATGACTTATCAGTTGCCTCAAAATTCTCCAGGATAACAGGGTCTAAACATAAACATAGGCACTAGTGCATACCTAAACATACCTAAAAATCAAATAAATATGGAAAAGAATACTATCTAGCAAAGGCATACTTAGGTGTGAAATCAGTAAAGACCCACTGAATTTCCTATCTTTCTTTTGAAACATTACACAAAAATATGTTTACTGTATACATTTTATAATGATAATTCATTTCTTTAATTTTTAATAAAATCAAAATTAAATTTAAGATATATTTATTGCATATGATGACTTTTCTCCAAACACAGGATTATTATCAAAAACTTACTAATGCTTGTTTCTTTAGCTACTCACCGTACCAAGGCTATACTCAGAGTGGAAACACATTTTAGTAAATCACATTTTTAGTACAGAAAACACATTTTTAGCAAAATAAGAAGAGAAAGATAAACCATGATTAGACCGAAATCCTAAAGAAGTAAACAAGTTCTAAAACACAAAATGGAAACATTAGTCAACCTTTGTTTTTCCAAAGAAACTGACAAAAATACATACAAAAGTACAAAATGCTCAAATGGTATATGCTCACTTATATCTGGACACTAGCCCAAGGGGCCCATGAACGCCTTCACTTACCAGGAGAGTAGGGACAGAGGAGAGGGCATCCTATTCGGACTCTAGGTGAGAGAGGCATGGGAGAATGGGGAAATAGAAAGATCCAGAGGGTCCTAGAAACCTACAAGTAGAACATTGTGATGGGCGGATCTGGGCCCAGGGGTTCTGCTCAAACTATGGCACCAGCCAAGGACAATACGTGCAGTAAACTTCAAACCCCTATCCAGATCTAGCCAATGGACAGGACATTCTCTACAGTTGAGTGGAGAGTGGGGACTGACTTTCCCACAAACCCTCGTGCCCCATATTTGACTATGTCCTGTGGATGGGGAGGCCTGGTGGCACTCAGAGGAAGGATAGCAGGCTACCAAGAAGAGACTTGATACGCTATGAGCATATACAGGGGGAGGAGGTCCCCCTCAGTCACAGTCATTGGGGAGGGGAGTAAGGGGAAAATAGGAGGGGGGAGGAATGGGAGGATATAAGGGCTGGGATAACAATGGAGATGTAATATGAATAAACTAATAAAACATATTTTTAAAAAGTAGAAAATGCAAACATAAACGTTAACGTTTTTATTTTACTTTAAGTTTTCATTTATATTTAGAGAACTTCATGAAACATTTTTTTTTTGAAGTTAAAATGGAAGTCCCTCGTTTCTTCCTTTTCCTTTTCTATTTCGCAGCCCTTTCATGTAACCCTCACTTCTTTACTTCCTAAATTCATGGACTCTTTTAATGCGGACATAGCCGTGTAATACATACTTACATATACACTTAAATATATTACGAGTAATTTTATGTAAAGAAAACAATATGATTTCTTACGGTCTTTTCAACATTCTTGGTGTTATTTTTCCTCTCGTTCTCCCTCCTCTCTTATCTGCCCTTTGACCTCCTTCGTCAGTTAAACCCTCCCCCATTTTTCCATTTCCTTCTCAGGTATCCTAGACACTGCTAGTCTCCTCTCTATGTCTCCACCCCACAATGGGGGAAAATGCCCCTTTTTTTACTTCCTGGCTTCTGCAGTTACTCCAGATTATATACTCACATCAGGATGTTGGAGCTAAGAGCCACAGGTGGGACAGAACATGTAATGTTTGTCTCTCTGGGTCTAGATTACATCACTCAACACAGCGTTTCCTACTTCTGTTCATTTCCTAGTTCCATTCATTCCTGCAAATTTCATGATTTTGGTTTTCTTTATACCTGAAAAGTATCTCATGATACATAGTTACCCCATTTTCATTATCCATTCATCAGATGAAAGACATTTACACTGATTCTGTCCCCTAGTTCATTCCCGAGCAGAATGATAGTGCTGAGAGAGTCTTGCAGGAGATGTCAACTACTTTGGGTATTATGCCAAGGAGTTACATAGCTGAGTCACGTGGTACATTGGTTTTTTAACTTTTTTTTTAATAATTCTCCACATTGATCTCCATAGTGACTGCACCAGCATGCAACCCATCAACAATGAGTTGAGGCTTCTGAATATTTATATCTGTCTCAGATAAGTGAGAAGAAGGCAATAAAATGTGACTGAGAGGGGAGATACTCTGAAACTGTGGTACATGTGTCACTTATTGGCCTTGTGGTCATGACAAGACCATTTACCAGTTTCCAGGCGGAACCTCTGTGTTTTCTGCAGTAAGAACTTCCATATATATGATGCCTGGATACATAAAATCCTCAGCTAACTGGGGTTCTTTCACCAGACAGATCTAAATCGTAAATCCTGATGCCCCTGAGGTGTGTACTTGCTGTATTGGAGCCACAGGCTAAGTAGGATTCAGTACGGTTTTAGTAAAAGACTATCACATTGGTAAAGTTTATTGCAAAATGATATTGCATGTGAAAATTTGATTCAAGACATCTATAATGATTCAAGAAAGTTCCGTGCATTCCACCGGGAGAACCCTCCCAGAAAAAAAGCTTTCTACAAAAAAAAAAAAAAAAAAAAAAAGGAAGGAATGAGGTGATACATAGAGCACATAAATCATACATGACACAGCAAAAAAGAAAGAAAAGGAACGTATCAGTAAAACAGAGACACTTAAAATGGTCGACACACAAATCTAGGTCTAGTGTCAGACGATTTCCTTCCCAGATCATATAGAGATGCCCTGTACGTTGTCAGTCCCATTCCGTGTCCTTTAGCATTAGCCATAAAGCCCTCATCCATATGTATTCATTCTACTTCTTTAAAAGTGTCTAATGTATCTGATATCATCATTTCATTCTGGAAGATTCAACTAAATTAATAAATTCTTATAGGCAGCACTCCAGAGACAATTATACCACACTACTTTGCTCTTCCATGATTAGATTACCTAAAGGGAGATTTTTGTGCTCTCTTACTCTTAATATTTTAAAATATTCATCGCTGCCTACATAGACTCTGAATACCAAACCATTTTAATAAAGATGCATCTGCTTTTGTATTCACCTTGTACAACACAATATTGACAGATTTGAAATCTACTTTCCTGCTGCTCCAATCTCTTTATGTTCCTTTCTGGAGGGGAAAAAAAAGCACTTAGTGCTAGTTATTACTTGTAAAAAGGAAGACAAAGAATTCTGAGATCAAAGGCTATTGATCCCAACTCCAAAGTCAATGTCGCATCTCGCATCCCCTGCACCAAAGGCCACTGGTTAATTTGTGAGGCAGGAGGCCAGTCTCCAAAGCCAGGCTATGATCTCCATCCAGATAGCATCAACAATAATTTACGAATGATTCCTCCGCACTAATGAACAGTCAATATTCCTAGGCAAACAATGCGTATACTTAAGCAGCAAGTCTTTGGTGACAATGTCAATGACAGTTCACCATTTAAAAGAAAAATTCTCGATAAAAAAAAAATACAGCTATAACTTATGCCGTGCTTTTTAGTTACTATAAGCAATTATTGTCTTCAGCAAGTGTCATTTTTACAAAGATTTCACTTTGCCTCTGACTTTTAATAATGAGTCAAGGACTTTTATTAACTAAAGAATCCTGAAGGTATTTTTTAAAGGAAAACTCTTTCAGTGTAAACTCGATGCATTTGAAATAGTTCTAAAGTTCCAGTGTCCCCTGTTCCAGTTTGTTTGAAATTTTATGTCCCCTTCAAAGACACTCATGGTGTGTGCAAACATCCAGTTGCTAATAATGTGCTTCCCATACACAGACCTGCCATGACCCTTCCCTTTCCAGCTTCCTGCACTCGCTGAGATGTAGCCTGCTAGGCGCAAAGACAGCAAAACTAAAACTGTGATGTGAACGGAGATGTGGATTGTCCATCTGTTGCAGGATGCTCTGCAGATGGTAAAATAACTACTCAAGAGGAGATGAGGATGACATCTGAGAGTGACGCTAGGATTTCCTTCCAAGATGCAGGCTGCCCAAATATGCTTAAAGGCTGTTCTCACACAAAAATTTTAAAAAGCAGTTTTTCTACCTAAAGTTCTTTTTTTCAAGCTTTTTTTTTTTATTTCATGCATGAGTACTGTAGTTACATTACTTTCATCACCATTCACCCCTAAAACTCATGCCATGTCTTCCATACGCTCTTCCAAATTATTGACCTATTCTTCCTTAATTATGAGATATTATTTAAAATATACAATTTAAGAGTATATATATATATATACTTATTTATACTACATATAAATACTGTAGACATAAGGCTATTGTGTAATTCAAATGCTGATTTCTGTATCCCCCCCCCAATATTTGGTTGTAATCCTTATCCTGAGAACATCCTGTCTCAATATTATATAAACTCCATTCCCCAATTGTCCTCTGATATGCCAACAAAGCAACTTATAGTCAATCAGTGAGCAGGGGCGGGAAAAGAGCTGGACTTTCTGCCAGCCAGGGGAGTACGAGTTAAAGAAGGAAGTAAGGGATTTGAGTTATGGGCAGATTCCAGGAGGGACCTAGAGAAAGAGTTCAGCAAGGAAAGCTAAAAACTGCAAATTATCTCTGAGATGTATGCTGAGAGGAAGCCAAATTAGCTTACAGGATTAAGAATAGAGTAATAACTGCTCAGTTCTTGTACTGTGAAGCTTATTATTAAACAAATCTAAAAGAGTCTCAATTATTCGTGTGATAGACAGGTTAGAGAGAAACTGAGAAACAAACACAATTATATAAATAATAACTTAAAATACATATAAAATAAAATAGCATATGCACAATTAATAATATATGTGTGTATGTATATACATATCTGTGTATATATACACACACATTTTTGTGTGTGTATATATATATGTATATATAAAGCTTTGTGTGCATATGTTGCTCATATGTATATGTACATAAGGATGGGCCTTTAGAGATTGAATAACCTCTCAGCCTATCAGGATGCTAGTTCCTAAGGAGACAGCCCCTCCCTCTCTCTCAGCAATTAATTGCCTATAACTGTTCATCATTTAGTGTAGATGAAGCCTTATGCTTTTCCCCCATCCATTTTGATCCATCAACCAGTGTGAACATTGCGTAGGTCTTACATAAATGACCACAGTGATCAGTAGTATGTTGATAAGCATCAGCTGTTTCCTTACATCAGACACAACATGGTACTGTCCAGGAACTGTTTTGTTTTCTTCGTCACTTACACTTGCAGTAACCATGCCACGGAAGAGTTTTCTAGAAGAGATACTACAAATCAGAAAGAACATTGCCTCACATTAACCTTAATAGGATGACATTATCTAGTTTGATACTTGGTAAGTTGATTTGATAGACATGGGCATTCTAAGAATCACAAAAGGCTTTCTGTTCTCAAACCAGAAAATAAATTGAGTCAAACAATATTGAATGTGGTGAAATCAGCACAGCAGATAGGCCAATACCAGGATTTTGTAAGATAAGTGAATACCAGAATCTTGCTATAGCCAGTCACCAGATTCTTTTCCAGGGAAGACCTTAAACTATTATGTTTTACAGGCTTTTGTAATCCCTCTGAGTATATCACACAATTGCTCATTTTAGTTACATAGTATTTTTCTCTTCACAAAAAAGTGCCGCTAATTGTTGCATAACACTTGGATATGCTGATATATTCCTTAGGAGGTCAATGTACTCCAGACACTGTTTTTATTCCTGTCTAAACTCAACCACAGATGGCGTGAAAAGAATTATCTGCCTTTATTTTTACTCACCTAGGCAATTTTTGTACTCAACCACATAATCTTTTTATAATCAGATCTATAACATTTTGAATAGAAGGATCTAGATAAAAACGTAAAAAGGATCAATTTTCCAGATTTATGTAACTTCTCTATTTATTATTACTAACCGTAGGTGACGTGATATTATATGTATAGCTATGTGTTCACATGAAAGACACGCAACTCGGGCTGGAGAGATGGCTCAAAGGTTAAGAGCACTGACTGCTCTTCCAAAGGTCATGAGTTCAATTCCCAGCAACCACATGTTGGCTCACAACCATCTATAACGAGATTTGTATACACAATAAATAAATACATCTTTAAAAAAAGAGTTTTAAAAAAAAAAAAAAAGACACGCAACTAAAACATTCTGCGGTGTTTCTGGCCAAACGAACGTGCTAATAAATGGTTTGCACTGTACTGTTTAGGAATGTCTTTCCAAAGATGGGGCTAGAGTTCCTCCATTGCACAAACAAAGTACATTTAGAAGTAGCAAGGATCAGCCACTTATTATAGAAAACACAAGGAGAAAAGACAGAGTGCCCTAAATGGCACTAAATACTCACACTACCTTTGGGTAATACTTACCCAACCCTTTGTTACTAAGCACTTGTGAGACTTAATTGTATGAAGTCCATGTACGTTTCAGCCCCACAGAGTCTAAGCTGGAACAGAAGATGGAAGACAGAAAAGGAGTTGGCAACGTTCTTTGCTGAAATTCAAGCCCCCTCATAGGGCTATGCTAGTCTTTGAAAATCAAACTTTTCAACATCCCTATTAATTCTTTGAGAACTTTATACAATGTAATTGATCATATTTACACCATTCCCCCAACCCTTCCCAGATCCACAACCCTTGCACACTCAACTTCAACTCTGGTTTTTTTAAATTAAAGCCAATGAGTGCAATCTGGGTTCCTCAAAGTCTCTTGTGTTGGGCCAACCCACAAAGCACAGTAGGTCTATCATGGGTCACATCCTTAAATAAAAGTGACTATCTCTCTTCTAGTAGCTATCCTGTGCCCAAATCTCCTAAGAGAGAATTTCAGGCCCTTTTTTTTTTTTCTTGTTCCGTGAATCTAACTTGCCTTTTAAAGAGCTTTTGTGTTCTATCACAGCCACTATGAGTTTGTATGTGCAACTCTTGCTGTCCAAGAAAACAATTCACTGTAATCATCTACCTCCTCCTGTTCCTTGGTGAGCCCTGAGCCCAGAGGGGAAGGGAGTGATGTACATGTCTTGGTTGGGGCTGAACATTCTGCAATCTCTTATTCTCTGCACAGTGGCCAGTTGTGGGTCTCTGTGAAACATCAACCACAAGAAGAAGCTTCTCTGTGAGGGTTGGGAACACACTAATCTATGGATAGAGTATTAAGTCGTTAGGACCTGGTTCAATACTGTGTAAACTCGGGAGAATAAGATCGGTGAGATTCGCTCGTAGGGTCTTATGACCTATCTTGCCCCTGGTTCTTGGCCCTGATAACGGTAACACGTACACCTCCCCTCTTCTGAAGAGGCCCTTCGATGCAATGAAGAAGTTACTTCAGCAACGTTCATTCCACTGTTGTATGAGTGGGTATATCTTGCCATGCCAGACTCTACAAGTGTTTACATCAAGGTAAGACTGGTTATTATATTTAAGATTTTCAAGTAATTAAATATGTCTGTATATAGTTGAATCATGAATTAATTGCTCTTATGAAAGTGTTGCCTTAAAAATAAATTTGAAACAAATACGTTTGAAAAATAGGGAAATGTCATTTCTAAACTGTTGGCAAGTTCTAAAAAGATTCTCTAAAGGCCAACATTAAAATCTCAGTGTTCACTGCCATAACCTCCCTTTATCTTGCTCTGTAGTGGGTAAGGATACATGTTGTTTTCTTCTTATGTAGACATTTAAAACACAGTGTTCAGATCCCATAGCCAGCCTCTCTATACCATACAAAAGGCGTACAGTCAATCAAAGCTCCAAACAGGAAAGAGAGTGTTAGTTCTCAACTAAGCAAACTTTACTGAAGAGCTGATAGACCTCTGTTATTGTGTGAAGATGAATGACACATAGGCCTGAAAGGCTTTACACAAGCACTCGTGTTATGCCGCAGCTCCAAAAAGCAGGTAGTTCAAAAAAAACCATAAATGTGATGCCCCATATGCCTGCAGTCCCATGGGTCCATAAAGAATCTGACCAGATTGTCTAAAGAAGCCATTCTTGCCACAGGGACACAGTGGATGTATTTCATTTCTGCTCAGTGCGTTTCAGCCTGGAGCATGTCAGGTGAGGGCTTCTCCTGGTCAAAGTCACAAAAATTCTGTTCGATATCTTTTATGAGGAATGACAAATGTAAGAAGATAAACTCTACAGTGTCAGATAAACTATATGGGCTTTTACTGGATTCCCAAGCAAGATTTAACAATGCGTAGTCAACATCAAACCCATCGGCTAATTCAGAGAAACAAAACAGTCATACTGAACAGATTCCTACCAGGCTGGAGGCTATTATGCTCAGGCCATGGAACGCTGAAAGCTGGCATTTGCTCATAGACATAAAGTAAGTTTTAAGGTTTCTAGTGGCTTGATAATTAAATGAACTCCAGGTGCACTGTTCAGAAAGGGGTGACGTTGAATAATCAACTTGTGACTAAATACCTTTACTACAAACTTCCCAAGCCCTCCCTTTTTAGAAAAGGTCCTTTGTTGTTTTGTTTGTTTGTTGTTTTGTTTTGTTTTTTAGCTTTCGTGTCTATTTCTCTTTTTAATTTATTAATTTATTCATATTACATCTCAATTGTTAGCCCACCCCTTGTATCCACCCTCCCGCATGCCCCCTACTCCCCTCCCCTGTGTCTGTGACTGAGGGGGACCTCCCTAAGGAAAATATAGGTAGTAAACTTCGAACTCCTACCCAGACCTAGCCGATGGATAGGACATTCTCCACAGTTGAGTGAAGAGGAAGGTCTGACTTTCATACAAACTTGGGTGCCTCATTTCTGACCACGTCCCCTGGATGGGGAGGCCTGGTGGCACTCAGAGGAAGGATAACAGGTCACGAAGAAGAGACTTGATACCCTGTGAGCATATACAAGGTCCTTTGGTTTTTATTCATTAAGATGTCATCCATGAGTACATTGTCAGACTTGTTCCCTAGGAAGAGTCACTGTTCATCTTACTGAGGTGTCTTGTAAGCTAAGTGAGAACTTGGACATTTTGAGCACTAACAAGTTGAATCTAATGGCCGTGTTAGCATAGACTCTGTGCCGTGTTAGCATATTTCTGTCCATGCCCTGACTGCAGTTCTTATTTGGTCTTTTCTTTCTTTAGAAATCTCAACCACTTGGTTTGATTTTTTTTCTTTTTTCCTTTTTGGTTTGTTTTTTTTTTTTTTTTTTTTTTTTTTTTTTTTTTTTCCCTATCTTTTTTCCTATCTTTCTCTTCCTTCTTTCAGTTGTGAATTTGCTATTCCAATAATTCCATCTAAATGAGTTTACAAATATTTCTTACTGAATTGTATCTTTCCAATCCTAGTTTAAAATAATTTCCTCTGGGAAATTCCTACTGTCACCAAGGATGTTATGAAGGATCTGTGGAGTGCATTGTGTATACTCCAATCACAATTGTGTCACTGTCTTTCTGTGTGACCTCAACCCATCATCTCTCTACATAGTCTGATTTGTAAAACACACAAAATATCTTATTTGGAAGCATGAGCCGCACAATATTTAACAATGACACTGACTTAGTCACTCAAAGCAACAAGTACCGTTTAATTTTTCTTTCAATGTATTTCTATACAGTTACCTGCATCATATGTAAGATGTGAAAAGCGAGGTGATGCTGTTTTATAGCACAAAAATATATTGCACACTGGTGCCCTCAATTTAAGAGTCAATCTAAAGGTATATGTGTGCATATAAGGTGCCTGTGCTCAATAATAGTGCGCAAAAATGACTTCTACACAAGTGTCTTTGATAATAGAGAAAATAAATCCATGATACATTATCACAATATGGTTCAGATAGAATATTTTTCATATTTTCCATGCTTAGGCGGCTTTCAAAGAAAAATGTTCAAAGACTATGCAGCTTGCAGAACACATTACATGAGAAGGATTGACCATTAAGTTTAACATCATGATTTGTTTTATCAGCTTCCCTCAACATTCTAATACTCTTCAAAAACTGTGCACACTGTGTGAGACTGTGCGTGCACTGCACAAATTAAATTATACCATCATATCCTTAGAGGAGAGATTTTCTATTACTCTGACAAGGAAAAGTCTTTGCTCAACTATGGCACATTTACAACTAACTGAGCTTGAATTCTTGGTTTGGAGTACAAGCCAGCCAAAACCTCTAGCAAATGAAATAATTATAAAGGGTTTCATGAGTATAATAGGCCATATCCAAAAGATTATGAAATCTTAGAGAGAAGCAAAATTTATCACAGCACATAATACATGGAGGGATGAGGAGCCAAAGGTCAAGGTCATCTTTGACTACAAAGAGAGTTGGAGGCCAACCTAAGCCATCCCAAAACAAAGAGGAAAAGAAAGGAAGAAAGAAGGAGTGAGCAAGGGATTCTCTCTGTGTGCAGCTTCTGATCTTTTTTTTTTTTTTTTAATTCATTCATTTTACATCTCAATAGTTATCCCATCCTTTGTGTCCTCCCATTCCTCCCTCTCTCCCGCTTTTTCCCTGTGACTGTGACTAAGGGGGGGGCCTTCTCCCCCTGTATATGCTCATACGGTATCAAGTCTCTTCTTGGTAGCCTGCTATTCTTCCACTGAGTGCCACCAGGCCTTTTTAAAAATATATTTTATTGATTTATTTATATTACATCTCAGTTGTTATCCCATCCCTTGTATCCTCCCATTCCTCCCTCCCTCCCATTTTCCCCTTACTCCCCTCCCCTATGACTGTTCCTGAGGGGGACTTCCTCCCCCTGTATATGCTCATAGGGTATCAAGTGTCTTCTTGGTAACCTGCTGTCCTTCCTCTGAGTGCCACCAGGTGTGTACAACTTCTGTAGTAAAGTACCTTAGTGACAAAAAGCTTAAAGTGGAGACAGCATTTCAACCTAAAATAAAGATAACTTTGTACACCTGTAACTAAAATACTTCACTTTAACTCAGGTTCCATAAATTGAATTGACTTATCTGTCAATAGTTCATTTTCTCTTTACAGATGAACGGGTCTACAAAGAAGGTGCCAGAGTGTTGTCAATAGTTCGGCCACATGCAATGGATCACAAAATAATTAGCTTAAGATTTCTTATGAAATTCACAACCCTTTCATCCTCACCCCCATCTGATTGGCTGTTTTGCCTTCCTCAGCTTTTCTTCTTTTCAACATAAAAAACTGAGTTAGCCATGCTTCTCTTTCTCAAATAATAATAACTTATAGATGTTAAGGATTCCTTTATATTATCTCTTCCACCAGAGGCAAGTTAAAACTCAGCAAATGGAAAAAAAAAACAGTGTTCAGGTCAAATACAAATTTAGAAAATGTATGCACTTGCTAATGCAGACAAATCAATTTCTAAGACAATGATTCACAATCAGGAAATGAAATAAAACAAATTGCTTTTTCCAACAGATATTGACATCGGGAAACAACTCATGCTTAGAACTGAAATATTAGTCACAGCACTGTGACCTACCACCTTAAGTGATAAAATACACAGGTCAGAGTTGACAATACATACTCATGGCTGATCATGGCTTCTAGTTATTGATCAAAGTGGGGGGGGGGAGAAGTACTTTGCAGGAAAAACAGGGCTCTGAATTACAAACATCCGTCCTCCTGAGACGCAGTAACTCTCTGGGTTTCTCCCCCTGGAACTAGAAGCCAGAAGTGAGTGCAGCCAGTGTTTAATATCAAGTGAATGTGGTGTTTAATCAATAGTCCTTTCCTTTGTTCCCTGGTGTAGAAAGCAGGGTCTATTCATTCAGCAAAGGTTAATGCCAAGGGTCAAGTGATTTCACACTCTCTGTAGGATCCACAACATTTCAGTAGTTCAGATGCCGCAGACAATGATGACTCAGTTGGACTGATTTATGGCCACTCTGAGGCCCTGTTTAATACTAAAGTGCTCTCTTATGATAATACCTCAGAAAATAGCACTGATAAAAGAGGAGGCAATAATTACCTACATTTTGAGGTAATGTCTTCATTTCTAGCATCCTGGAAAGATGTAAGATCCATTTAAAGTGATCTGCTTCTCATATTAGCAAGCCATTTAAACGAGATCTGATCAGCATCTTTTCTTTCATGAAATATATGACGGGTAAACTTAGTAAACCTGAGACACAGGTACAAAAGTAATGCACATCTAATACGGACTTTTGTCATTCTTTTTTTAAATGTTTATTTTTGTACTATTTTAATGTCAGATGAGAAAAAGAAAAAAGATGTAAAAAATTTAAAAACCATATTACTCCTTATTCACAGTGCCCCAGCTTGTAATTTGATTGCTTTTGCTTTAACCCTTTTCAGGCTTAAGAGAGGTCAGAGGAACAAACATGACTACATATTTTTTTTTTTTTTAGCTATGCTTTATTTAAATCAGCATTGGTTGAGGTCTTTTTTTTAACACTATATATTTGACTGTGTCAGGGGTCCAATCTTTAACAGGCTAGCAATCATGATTATTATTCAGCAATGTCTTATTGCAGTTATGTTTTATGTAATGAAGGAAGGTCTAATGTCACCAGGAAAACAATGTGAGCATTAATTGGGGCTTATCATGGAGAAATGACTTAGAATCTAGCTTTATTCATACACTTGTGGATGATGGATATAGTAATCAAATAACAACATCAAGTAAATTCCTGAATTAATATTAAAATATTCTCCCTGAACATGGAAGGACATTAGAAACATCTATTGCTTCTTGCTCTAGACTCCTAGTATGTAAAACATCCTAACATAAATGTTCTGCCTCTCACTTTCTATTTTGAATCTAAACTGCTGTTTTGAAACCAGTGATGATTTGTCCAGAAGTATTTCTTTACTGCGAATAAATATTTTAAACACTGTTAAAGCATACAAAAGGTTGTATATGAATTTAAAAGAAACTGTGAGCTTGTGTAATTCAAGACAAATTGATATGTTTTGGTTGTTAGCGAACAGTTTGTTTCCAACATAAACAGAATTGGGTAACAAGAACTCTGATGCAAAGAATGCCACCAGGAAACAATAGTCTATTTCCTATACATGTAAAGGACTCTCCCTGCTAGCCTCACTCACCTTCAGAGGATAGCGACTTCTGCAGTTCTTCTTCGCAGTGGGAATCAAAACCATGAGCCACAGTTGATTTATAGCAGGAAGGATAAGGAAGGTAATTACTAACAACACTCTTGATATTAAAAACTAGAAGAGCAATTAAACAAATGAAATATTCTGGCTTATTTACAACAAAAGTAGCACTAGTGATCTTAGTATTGTAAAGATAAAAATCCTTACAATAGATAAGACTGGATGCCTCAAGAATTGTCCAGAAAGTGCTCTTCAGAATGACTTTCACATACTCTGCCCTCCAGGCAATATATATGGAAATGTAGTTCAATTAATTCACGTATAGAGAAAAACAAGGAAGCTAAAATAAAAGCAGGTGTATGCCTAGTTTCATGCTCCAAAATCTAGTAAATAAGTTACAGCTTGTGTGATCATTTTAATCACTAAAATAATATTTGAGAACTCTGAGCTTGGAAAATGTTTAATACATACTCAATGACCAGGGGGAAAAGTGTTAGTTGGGACCACAATAAGGTATAAAGTACAAACACTCATTTAATGTCTTAGTACAACCAAGGAAAAAATGTTTTCAAGATTGCTTTTCTAAAAATTGCAACAGTAATTATTTTTCAAAACATATATGGAGTTACATGTGGTCAGTTTTTTTCACCCTTCTCTTTTGTTTGTTTGTATGTGAGGGTAAGAATGTGTGACTTTCCATTAATCTAGCTCTTATGTTAGAAATGTAAATACTATTCAAGATTTAAAAAAATTAATGTCTCCTTTCAGCATTGCATGCTTCTCAGTTATAATTCAAAGCCCTTTACGGCTAGTGTCAGTCCTTCTATGGGAATTATCTTGAGTACTGTGCTCTCAATAGACACATCACATAGGTCAAGATAGCAGTCTTAATGGACTGATGGGAATATACTTATTATTATGATTGTGTTTGTAATACTCTCTATAATATGTGGTTCAAAAAGACCTAAATAAGAAAATGGGAAAAAAAGAATAATTTGTCTTCCATATTTTTCATGAAAACTTCATTAAAGCATTCAATAAAATAGATGTTCTGATGATGTGAATCTTCTATAACAATTATTAAGAATAACAGGATAGTAAGAAAATATTATTTCTCAATACAAAGATAATATAGATTCATTTTAGCAAATTTAGAGAATATGTAAGTGCTCAAAAAGAAAATTTAAAAGTATTTAATTCTATTATCTATTACTTATGCACTCAGTATTTTATAAAAATCTATGTAGATGGAGATAAATAATGTATACATAATGTATATATAATGATATATAGTGAACATGTACACAACATATATTCACAACAGGGTCAGAGTAATATTTTATTTTGTAACTTACTTTTTCACTTAACAAAATACTATGAATATTTTTGTGTTCCCATTTGTGCCATGTTTCTTATTATAGCAAGTTTATTTTATTGATACACCATGGTAATTTTTACCACCTTCTACCATCTAAGCATTTAAATCATTTCCCTTTTGTATATGTGGCTGTGATAAAAATTTCAGCAAGGTTTATGTAGGAAAAAAATCAAAGGTCATAAAACTAGAAATGTTTTAAAGATAACCTCTTAAAATATAGAAATCACTTTGTTAGTCACATAATTTCCCAAGCAGTGCAATAGACTCCATATGTAGCTAAGCACTTCTTCCCTTATTGAGTAATAAACTCAATAACTCAGTTCCCACTGATTCTTTGTTCCAGAAGTTGTACTAGTGAGCCACATTGTACTCAGTCTTCCCATTTCACAGACAGGGGTTTGTAAGTCTTATCACTTTTAGCTTTTGATATAAAACACCAAATGCATATCCTTCTAAAGTGGTGCAAGTATTCTAAAGTATTCTGTATTCCTTTAGAGGGTACGATGTGGCTGTTACTAAAAGCATCTATTGCTTAGTTGTACAGTGTTTAGCTGCCAGTCTTATCTAGGTGTATTAAATAATCCTAGATAGGGAATTAGACACAAAAGTTTGCTGTTCCCATATTTCAACATAAAACAAATCCTAACTGAGGATGTTTGGAAAAATTATTTTCTTCCCACACATTGGTGTTTTCTCCTATGTCTTTTCCCTGTTCATCCCTACTCAATTCAAAATTCATTTTCAATTTCTTTATTATGTTTTATTTATGTCATTTATACCAAAGATGCTCATATGAAAAGTTAGAATTTATTAACTTGTTAACTCTACAGCTCCTTTATCCAAGTGTTTAAATGCATCTAGTGTGCATTTTGTTTGCTCATTTGAGGATCTCACCATGTAGAGCAGGCTGGCCTGGAGCTCATTATGTAGTCCAACCTGGCTTGGAACTCACTATGTAGATCAGTCTGGCTTCAAACTAACAGAAATCTATCTGCCCCTGCCTCCCAAAAGCTGAAATTAAAGGTGTGTACCACCACTTCACCATATAAAATGTCTTATAATATGCATGTAAGTGCTTTGTTATTTCTTTAAAGAGATATATAGTGTTACCATGTGGTCCAATATTTCCATTCCTGGGTATATGCCCAAAGGAGACAAAATGTTTCTTCATAAAAGAGGCTTGCAACCCATGTTCCAACCTATATACCCTTAATTTGATGAGTAGAGAAAACATGATATAATTATGTGGTGGAATAGTACTCAGTCATAAATGAATGAAGTACAGTCGTTTAGAGCAAAATAGCAGAATTGGAAAACACTATGTTTACTGAAACAAACAAGACACCAACAGAAAAATGCCATGTGTGCTCACATATTGAAAGAAAGCAACAAGTCTACCTTGGATGCAGATTTACAGAACAGAATGGTGTAATTAAAGATGGGAAGGGAAGACATTGAGAGATTTTAGGAACTAAGGATACAAATATCCGGGTGAAAGGCGAATAGGTCAAATCAGTACCTAATAGTGTGTGCTTGCGTGGAAACATCGCCGCGAACTCCATGGACGCTGTTAGTGTACGCCAGAGAAAGTGCAATGAAATCACTGAATGGTCTCCTTCATTTTTGCTTACCTCTCAGGTACTGTGATCAAGAGGAAACTTAGAAGATGTGTGCATGCATGTGAGTGGGTGGATGTGCATGTGTGTGTGTGCGCGCACATGTGTGGGCATGTGTGTGGGTATGTGTGCGTGTGCATGTGTGTGCACATGTGTGTGCATGTGTGTGCACATGTGTGGGCGTGGGTGTGTTTTTTGATTCTTGTGGTTTTGGTGGGTTTTATAGTGGGATTTTTGTTTTATTTTTGATAGAGAACAAATACGAAGAGTCAGGTGAATGGGACGGTGGGGAAGATCTAAGAAAAGCTGGGGGAGGCAAGAGGAAAAAATATGCTCAAAATATAATGTATAAAGCAAAACTGTTTTAAATATTAAAAACCTTAGCCTTTCTTATACAAACTTTGGAGACTTTTTGTTATAGTTTCTAAGAAAAACATTAAAAATATTTTATAAGCTTGCAATTGTATATGCTGGTGTCTTGAGAACCTTCAAGGCATGTTTTCACATATTTTATTGATTTCTTTGACATTTTACAATTTATATAGGGACCAACTTTTCCAATTTAAGTGTGATTGGCACTATCCAAAGCAATAATTTCTCCATGTGGTAAAACCCTCTTACTTGATATTCAAACAAGTTATCCTGTTCTTAAAGTAATTTCACACGTGGGTACCTGGTTTTCCTGTCTTTATAACCCAAAATGGGGAAATTGTTTAATGCTGTCCTTTATGCACATAAACTGAAAAAGACTTGTTCTAAAGAGCATATTAGTTAATCACCTCACACCTATAAACAACCAGTTCACAAAACTGCAAGTCACCCTCAAGCATTTTGAAGAAACAAAACAAAATGTGTTGAATGCCTCGTAAGCAGCTCCTAAAACAAGGTGCTCTTTCAGACACTGCAAGGTAGCTGACGTCTCATTTCAGAAGTTCATTCCAACTCCCAAACTCCATGATAATATGCAGAGTACTCAAAGATAAAGTCCTTTTTATCCCATTCACTCAACGATTATAGTCTTCAATGAAGACAAACAGTTGCAAATGCAATACACTATTCAGTTATGGGAGAGACACTAGTTGAACTTTAAGACATAAAGATTGACATGAAAACTCATTTCTAAAGTCCATGCTAAAGCCATCAGCTTAAATATCTGTACAGGTTTTAACCAGGTTCAGATTCAGTGATGATTCTGTGGAACATGAGAAAATCTCAGCAAATACTGAAAACTGTGAGGCACTCTTAAACTCTGAGTGTATGTACCTAGACATCTCAATTTAACAGCCAGACATACATTAAACCACATTAATAGCCAGCCACTTAATGGATCAATTCCCACTGTTTGTGTAATGTGAAAATAAAAAAAAAGCCTTATTAAATGACAAGCTTTCCCTGGTTTGTGCTAATTAATTATACACCGCATCTGACTGCTAATTTAGTGGGGGAATGCAACCCCAAACCTTGGCTCCTGCTTGAACTTTGCCTCGCCATCACCCAGCTCGGTGCAGAGCACCGCTGCAGCCTGCCTCAGCAGGACACCAGTATTAAATTAGAGCACAAGGCCATCAATTTAATAAGTGCTGTAGCAGGTAATTTGAATAAGGACGTATTAGTATTCTATGGGTGCACAACTAAAAGCAGCTGACCTTTCAGACCAAAGAAGATCCTTGAACGCATCCAGCTGAATGTGAGAACACAGTAATAATCCGAGGGCGTTAGGAGTGCCAAGAGAGACGTTTACGACCCAGGAGCCATTACTATACACCAGGATCTCTCCAGTATTACACGAACAGTTTATATACCTCGCCTCTCCTTCTGCTCTTGCTCCTTACCATAAAAAAAAAAAAAAAAAGGAAAAACAGAAATAAAGCTTTGGAATTTTTGTATTTTCGGTGACACATTTTGAAACTCTTGTTACGGTTTACATACACACGATACAAAGAATATGAAACTATAAATAGTGTATGCCCTTGTCAATTAACATCTGACCATCCTCATAATGCTGCGTCAGTTTCCCAATTGATGTGGCATGCTTAAGAGTGAAGGAAGAAATCTGTACAGACCCAGAACAAAGCAAAATGCTGTGAAAGAGTGAGAAAGCACAGTATGTTGTGGGGTGGACTGCACAGACTAAGGAGCGAAGTTAGAACCGGGTTTGGATTCCAGCTTACCCGCGTGTCCACCCTTGAACCTGCAGGAATTCAGATTCACTAAATTCAGCCCAGCAGACATTTATCGAGTTCCGTCATGTACAGTGCTACAAGCCCTAAGGTTATAAAGATGAAAAAGATTTGATCCCTCTTCTCAAGGAGATCACAATCCAGCAATGGGGACAGAAACATACACTGTTCATCACAATCCAGAGTGAGCAGTGCTTTCAAGCACAGAGAATAGTGATCGATTCTGCCTGGAGGTTTCCAGGAAAGGTTCTCAGACATGGCAATAGCTGTGCTGGATGCTGTGAGCAGTTTGCCAGCAGAGAAGATGGACTGCCATCTGATGGGAGGCATTAATCTAATGGGGAAACCATTGTACTGAGGGATGAAGATGCACTGGGTTAGGTAATAAATACATCAGATATATTGCAGAGCTGAAGTGTCTATGAAAGTATAATTACACAATTCTCTGTGTTTGGAAATATTTACTACATTAACAGTAGCGTAATGTATTAGTGGGTCTAAAAATGATGTCTTGATTAATAAAATTAGGGTGTTCAGTTAGAAAGTACAGACAAGAATATCTTTTCTTAGAACCCACAGCCATAAAGTATAGTTTACCCAGAGTTCTACCAACTGGACGAAAGAGCAGCCTGCCATGTGCTGTCACCACATGGTGGCCAGGTACTCTCCTTTCCAGGCCCCCAGATTGGCCATTCTCTTTCTACTTTGATAATAAATTAGAGAAATGATTATTAGTCAATTTAGCTTTTGTTTGGTTTATGAGTTTTGACACCTTAACTATTACCACACAAAAAATAGTGGCTGTGCATTTCCTTTTTTTTTCTTTTTTTATTATTAATTTATTCAAATTACATCTCAGCTGTTAGCCCATCCCTTGTGTTCTCCCATTCCTCCTCCCTCCCGCTTTCCCTCTATTCCCCTCCCCTATGTCTGTGACTGAGGGAGACCTCCTCCCCCTGTATATGCTCATAGGGTATCGAGTCTCTTCTTAATGACCTATTATCCTTCCTCTGAGTGTCACCAGGCGTCTCCATCCAAGGGACATGGTCAAATATGGGGCACCAGAGTTTGTGTGAAAGTCAGATCTCCTTCTCCACCTAACGGTGGAGAATGTCCTGTCCATTGGCTAGTCTGGGTAGGGGTTCGAAGTTTACTGCCTATATTTTCCTTGGCTGGTGCCATAGTTTGAGGAGGACCCCAGGGCCCAGACCCACCTGTAGTTTTCCAGGACCCTCTGGATCCTTCTATTTCCTCATTCTCCCAGGCTTCTCACACCTAAAGTCTCAATAGGATGTCCTCCCCTCTGACCCACAGTCACATTGATAACTAAACCCCACAAAGACCCAACAAAAAAAGAGAATTCCAGACCAATTTCTCATATGAACATTGATGCAAACATACTCAACAAAATACTCGCAAAGCGAATACAACAGCATATCAAAGACATCATTCACCATGACCAGGTAGGCTTCATTCCAGGCATGCAGGAATGGTTTAACATACGGAAATCCATCAATGTAATCCACCATATAAACAAACTGAAAGAGAAAACCACATGATCATCTCTTTAGATGCAGAAAGGGCTGTGCATTTCCTAAGAGACGCAGATATTGACGCAGCCTGCACAGGCTTTGCCTCCCAGACTCCTGCAGCTGTCCTAATTTGCTGTTGTTACTCATGGTGTCGAGGTTATTGTACATTCTGTAAATCACCTGTACTAGCAGTGATCCCATAAGGAGGCAGATCACAAACTCAGGAATTTATTAAGGAGTACAGATGAGGAGAAGAGAAAGCACAGGTTCTTTGTAAGGCTTGGGTTAGTTACCTAGACGACGACAGCTGTCCAAGGGCTGAAGAAGCAAGAAGAGGCGCAGTAAAGAGAGCTTGTTTGCCAATGTGGAAGGACAAAACCTGGTGAATGAACACTGGGACCTCACTGGCTGATCCTTTCCCTATGTTTCTCATTGACCACACCCAGTCAGAAACCTAAGGGCAAGGGTACTCGCTGACGTATGATGACAGGCCACCTGTGCCTGCACGGCAACAAGGCAGACAGAACAGAGAATGGCTTCAGATTGCAAAAGCCAGCACATGCTGACTGACCTATGCCACCATGTTGAAATCACAGTGAAGGACTTCTTCCAAGAAATAGACCTGACTCCAAGGATACTGCTTCTCAAATAAAAGGACTTGAGTTTGGATCGCAAACATCCACATAAGAGCCAGGTGTGTGTACGCGCGGGCGCGCATTCATGTGTGCGTGTGTGCGTCTGTGCGTGCGTGAGATACCCCCACCCAGCTCCAACAAAGCAGATGTAGAGAGATTCTCTAGAGTTCACTGGACAGCCAGTCTATCAAAATCCATGTTCTACAGGTTCCCTGAGAGATCATGTCTCAAAAACTAAGGTGGAAAACTAAGGCAAGAAACCGTAAATATCCCCCGGGCCTTCACATGCGCATGTGTGAATGAATCCACAAACACATGGGCCTGTACTTATTTCAAGAAGATAAGGAGAGCACAAAAGATGCAAAGAAAGCAAAACAAACCTTCAGAAAGAATATATACAGACTGGTTCACACATTAGATACAACAGAAGAACAAAAAAGCAAATAATTTGAGAATATTGCAACAGAGACCATTGAATGTAAAGCACACAGAAGGCTCAAAAAAAAGGAAAAGACATCAATGCCATTTTAGCCTTTTCAATATATAATTTCAGCATTACACAAAGGGAACAGAATGGAGAAATATAGTCAAACAAATAGTAGCTCATTTATTTACAGATGTAATTTTTCATTTAGCATAACTGAATTGCTAGAACAGTGTGATGAAGGAAAGTAAAGCACTTGGAGGGATGATATGTGCAAAATAGCAGGAATATGATTGCAAATATACTTCCCAAATGCCATTTAAGGGAGCATCTTATTATCTGAAGAGAGATCCATATTAAAAAGCCCAGAGCAAGCCGGGCGTGGTGGCACACGCCTTTAATCCCAGCACTCGGGAGGCAGAGGCAGGTGGATCGCTGTGAGTTCGAGGCCAGCCTGGTCTACAAAGCAAGTCCAGGCCAGCCAAGGCTACATAAAGAAACCCTGTCTCGAAAAACCAAAAAAAAAAAAAAAAAAAAAAAGCCCAGAGCAACCGATAAAATAAAATCATCCAAAAATGGACATAAAATAATAAATACTTCATTAATCTAAAAGAGAATGGAAAACAGAAGAAATGAAACAAAAATTAAACAATAAACCTGAGCACCACAGGTAGCTCAAAGGGAACCACAAAAATAAGTGTAAAACACAAAATTATGAACTACTGATAGAAAGCTGAAGAATGACCCCGGGCTCTGCGTGCTATGATGACGGCCTTCTATATAGAACACTAAAGGTATCGCTACAAAAGAAACTGGCTAGACGGCACTAAAAGTAAAATCTTCTCATGCACAGAAGATACTTTTGAGCGAAAAGGTAAGCAAACCACAGACTCAGAGAAAATACTTGCTAAAGATACATCTGATGTTTTAAAAAGAAAAAAGCACCATCTAAAATATAAAATATTCAAATGACTCTTAAATATCAATAGTAGTCCAACTAAAATAAATAAAATAGTCCAACATGAGTAGGTCCAACTAAAACAAACACAGCACATGAGCAGACATTTCACCGAAGAAAATTCAAATAACTGAAAGATTGAAATACATATTAATTTTACTCCCTCAGTAGCTGAGAGTGTAATGGTGGGCACCAGCGGAAAAGGAGTGATGGGGACGTCATCAGTAGTAGCAGGTCATAGGCAGCACTGGGAAGCATAACAACAAATGCGTTTCCAACATTAATAACTGTCTAAGTGCCGGCAACGGATCCTAGGGCCTTCCCCCATGCCTGAGCACTCTGATATGCCGTACTAACCTTTACCTTTTTAACTCTTCTCTCATATATTACATTCCACCTACAGTTTCCCCTCCTTTCCCTTTCTTCCTCCCCCTGCCCCGCCCCGCCGCCAACCTCCCCTCTTCTCCAGTTCCTCCTACTGCGTCGGCTCAGAAACGTTTAGGTCTCCCAGAGACATCGACCAACGTAGCATAACAATTTATAAAGAAATGGCACACGCAATCACATCGAGGCTGGACAAGGCAACCCGCGGGGGAAAGGGCCCCAAGTGGGCAAAAAGAGTCAGGAACAACGTCTGCTACCACTGGTAGAATTTCCAGAAGAACACCGAGCCACTTAGCCATAACGTGCATGTAGAGGACTTAGGTTAGACTCCTACCGGTTTCTTGATCTCTCAACTAGCCACGAGTCACTGTCAGCTGATTTTGTGGGTCTTGTTCTTGTGCTGTGTCCCTGAGCCCTCTGGTTTGCAACAAGTTCAGACCAAAGTGACAAGCTTAGAATATGCGTGAAACTATTAAAAAAAATACATTCGATATTTAGTTTAGAAATTCTGAATTTCAAGCATCATATACATATTATTTTTCATATATATGATTTTAATTTGATAAAATGTGTAGATCTTTATGCCAAGCAATAAATAATATAATCTGAATATTTTCTTCTAGCCTTCAAATGAATATTGCTAACTTAGATTGCTACCTATATTTATAATTACTTCTGTCTTTGAAAAAATGGTCAAAATCCGTTAGATTGGGTAGGGGTCTGACTAAGATGGTAAAGGGCCCACTGTGAAAGCATAAGGATCTGAGATGGGTCCCTGACATCCATATAAAAGCTGGGGATGGTGGCTTATGTTGGGAGCATTGTAGGGAGGTAGGCATGGGACCAGAAGGTCCCTCAAGATTGTGGGCCAGCCAGTCTCACAAACTCAGTGAGATCTGGGTTCACTGGAGACCATGTCTCAAAATCTAAGCTGGAAAGTTATTAAAGAAGATCTTTCTATCTCAGCCTCTACCCTCTATAAATACACACACACACACACACACACACACACACACACACACACACACATACACACATGAGCACATACATGTACCACACGCACACTTTGGAGCAATTTCAGAAAAGCAACTGCTCTCACTGTTTGCTCCACCCACTCTGTCGAAATTGAGAAGACAGCAGCTAAGGAGTCATACACACAGGAGAATCTCAGATCACAGTGAAATATTTTTAAAACTCAAAAAATAAAAGAACTGACTATGAGCTTTAGCAAATAGTAAGTGGTGAAGTCAGTCATGCTTTTTTTTGTTAGTTTTTGAGTCAGGGTCTTACGATGTAGCCCAGGCTAACTTTGAACTTCCGGTGCTCCTGCCTCAGCCTCGTGAGGACCAGATCACAACCGTGTATCATGTGTCAAGCACGTACTCAGTCTGATGTTGTCGGTTTTTTAGGCTGTGTTCTTTTTTTATCTGTGTGCTTGTTGTTAGTTTGTTCATTTTATCATTCTAAGGATCAACCCCAGGGCCTAGCAAATGTTAGAGAAATATCTCTAAGCTGCATCCCAGCCCTTCCTGAAGACTTTGGTTGATAATGCTCTATCAGTTTTGTCACTGTGTCATTCTGACTGGAGACCTTGGCTATAGAGGAGTTATGCACATGTGGGCTAGAATGCTGGGCGAAATCTCTCCCTCCTTCACACTTCTTACAAACCCCAAATTGCTCTACAGATGAAATGTATTTAAATTATCAAATCTATTACATTAAGAATAAATTTTGGGAAAGCAGCTATATTTTTAAAACCAAATTCTACCTTTATTATGCTGAATAATTTTTTTCTCTAGAGTGATAGACACCTGTTAATTTTGAGTGTGCTCTATTCATATTACAAGTTCTGAAGAGAAACACGTGTTCTCTACATAAAAGAGACAATGAATGTCCCATTATAAGTTGAACTCACTGCTAGAAATCTATAAAAATTTCCTTTGCTCAATTTTTAAATTTCTCTTTTACCTTCTAAGAAAGTTGTATTAAACACCAAATATCTTCTTAAATTCCACCATCAAGTATTTTATTGTTAAAATATTAAATACACTGAAAAAAGATGATAAATAATCTTACTTTTAATAATTCTTCTGGTTTGGTTTGGTTTTGGATATTTGTTTTTGTTGTTTATGGTTTTTTTTTCCAGAAGTTGAATCCAGATCCTTACACATGGTAGGGAGGAAGTCTGCACTGAGCTGTATATAAATCACCTGTTTTATTTATTTAGGGATCACTTGCATCAGGTTGTTCTTGTCCACTGACTTCAGGCTCTGTGGAGTGCTCTAGACAACTCCAGCCCCATGCGTGGGTGTCAGTTCCTTCACCCTAGCCCAGTGAGTGGCAGCTTTACACCAGTTAAAGCAAAGCAAATGTATTGCTCACACATGGGCAGCAATGGGAATTAAAGGGGTAAGATTCAAGTGAGCAAGAAGGTCCCCAAGGCCCAGGAAAGCTTCTCAGAGCTGATGGCATCTCCACAAGCCCTAAAGGCACTCAGCTTTGTGTTTTACACCAAGGAAAAACTAAGCATAATGGGCGGAAGCATTCCAGAACATCCTATTCCAGAAGAAGTCACAGAGAGCAGCCTGCTCACACTAGCTTCCATTTTTCTCAGGGTGCTACACGCCCGGCGTGTGTTCCAATCATTCTTGAAATTTTCAAGATGAAATTACAGAGATCTGGGTCACCAAGGCCATCTGGCCTTATTTAATATAAGTGGGCTCAGTTTAAAATGTAGCATTTCATGTTTCTCCACTTGTCAATATCTTGGGAATAAAGACAGAATAATGGACAGAAAATTTAGCACTCAAGGAAAAAAGTATATATATACTGATATGTGTGTGTGTGTGTGTGTGTATCAAAGTTGCGCCTATAAAATATCAATTGCCATGTATACAATAGGATAGATTAATAGTGTTCAACATGGCTAATCTTAAGTTGAATACAACACTGAAGGCCATGTGCATGCTGTGGACTGTGCCCCTGACTTAAGTCTTGTTGATGTTCATGGACCTTTCTGTCACTGGATCTCATGTTGATGTCTGTCACCTGTGCTACCACCTAGGGTCATGAAGGTGTCTGTGGCCCATGCTGCGGCAGAGGGACGTGTTGATGCCCTTGGTCTGCACGTCCCCTGGAGACCATGCTAAGGTCCATGGCACCTCCTGATTCTGGAGGCCATCAGGATGTGAGTGGTCTGTGCTGTCAACACACACACACACACACACACACACACACACACATACACACACACACACACACACACACACACACACACACACACACCATGTAAAAGTCCGGGATCCATGACCCAGCTCCAGCTGAAAAGGGCAATGGAGCTACTCTGGCATGGTACTGATGGCTGCAGACTCACAGTTGAGAAAGTCATAGAAGGCTTCTGTGAACACCCCTCGCCTCATCCCATCACACACACACACAAAAGTGACAGTCTAGACAGGAGGTCATGGAGAAAACACTCTCAAATTTTCTGATAGCGATGCTGAAGTGCAGTTCTCCACAATTAATGGCTTCTGCCAGGGGTGCAGATGGAGAAGGATTCAGGTTTCTTTAAGGGGCTGACCACTGGGAGATCAACCATGCTTCAATAAATATATAGACAACACCAATTGCACTTGTGGGGATTGGGGGCTTTTCTTTCTTCTTTTTTGGGGGGGACAGGATTGTGGAGGTCACAAGGCTAAAAGGGCAGACCTAGGAAGAGTAGGAAGTGAGTGTGATTAGTATGGAGTATGTGAAATTGCCTAATAATCAGTAAAAGTGGTATGCTCCATAAAAATGGAATACAAAGCATCTGGAATTTTTCATTATCTTATAAAGCATTACACAGTTATCTTCTTTTTTAGTAAAGTTTTCCTAATAATGACACATACTGAAGTTCATATATAAGTAATTTTCTAGTGTCTTCTCCTTTTATTATATATATATATACTTTTTCATTGATAATTGAGTTATTCAATAGCACTATTCAATATTATTTGTTATACGTAAGTTGACTACAAAGTACATTTCATATAGCGTATATATCTATGCAGACTTTTCATCATGTGCTTTTGGTAAAGATGCATATTTGTCAGTTTTCTTGACCAGAATTTGATTCCTTTAGATACTTTTCTCTGACTTTTTAGACATTAATCCTGGACCATAGAAAGTACAAATTTAGCCAAAGGTTGAATGCCATCTACAGGAACAATACATGTGTCCAAAATGGTAAATAAATAAATGTAAGGGTAATAAGCAATACTATACCACAATTCACAAAAACCCAGATAATACATTGTTTTCAGCAGAATGGTTGGAGAAAAGGCTCAAAAGTAATCTGAAAGGTTTAGTCTTCCTAGAACTTCTTCTTCTCAGTACTCACAAGAACTATTTGCAAATAATGATGGCATTGTTCTAAAGAAAACTGCCATGACTGCCATAAAAGAAGCACCCAAAATAAACACTGAGGTAATCAATTTACAAAGCAATGTGAATTTTTTTAAAGCTGATGTTCAGTGGTTAAGTCAGTCTAACAAGATGATTCTGACAATTAAACATAATTTAGTATTATTGCAAAAATGAGACACATTGCTATGCATTTCTTTTAGTTTTACTAAAAAGCATGAAGACTCATGAATAGTCAGCTGTAGATCCGATGTTATGTTTCCTACTTTTATAGAAAGACATGTTATAGTCAGATTAGACACATGGCTTTCGGAAGGAAAAAACAGGGAAAGAAGAATAGAAAAAAAGTCTAGAGGAAGTCATGTCTTCTGTGGCCATTACCACAGCTCATTCCTAGAAAAATCCAAGGAGAAAATACTGTCCACATTTTACATCTGAGGAACCTAGCTGGAAATTATTCTCTTTCCCGGGGTAAATGTATTACAAAATTGGCATTTAAGACTAGCTCTTTGTAGAATCCAGTGCCCATGTTACTGTCATCTCTGTGATACCTCATCTTACCACCTATTTTTTTCCTTCAGATACAATTTTAGTGCTTAAAATGCAGGCCTGTCAGGTGGAGGCAATTCAATTCCTTCCGATAATCCCACATTAGACAGTCAGTTGACTACCGGATGTGTGCCAAACCATTTAACAAACGTCTTTTCCTTCTCTGACCACAGCAAGTAATGGGGAGATTGTTCATCTTTTAGTTACTATCCATTAGCAAGCAACCCTCTGGAAGGCTAGACCTCAAAAAACCACACTGCACCCAATGTGTTGAAGATAATGTACACGTAAGCTACAGAATCCTTTACCCTCTGCCTCGTCTCTCCCTCTGGGTTTGCCACCCATGGTTATCTATTATTTATACAGAATAATAAATGTGTAATTCTATTGATGAGTAGAGCAGATGCCAGAAAGGTCACAGACATAGTTTGCTTCCTGTGCCTTGAACAATTCTTTGATTCATTAGCTTTTTATAAAATGAATCAATAGTTTCTGAGTGCCTAATTGATAGGAAAACCCATAAACTCTTAATGACTTTTTGGACTATTTTCATATAAATTAGTACACTAAAGTAATACATTTTAACATCCTCAAAGAACTCTGCACTAGAAATACGATCTCTGTTCTAAGATCAGCCCAAGTATTGCAAATGACACAGTTACCAATGACAGAAGCAAAATTAAAGTATATGTTTGAAAACTTAAGTTCAGTTGAGAAGAAACAATATACACGATTACAAAATGACACTTGGCTTTGAGCCCATACCCCCGGGTTGGAACTATCTTACTAGTTGGGATTCCAAATTCTGGGGGGGATGAAAAAAGCAGCTGCTATAGTCACTGGAGATTAGCAGAGGTGTGTTTTATGCAACTAGACACGGGAGGAGGTATTTGTAAGGTGAAGCATGCTAATGATTGTGATATGTGCTTGACAGCCTGTTACACAGACTCCCGCTTCCAGTACCAGTGGCATTCAGTTAAAAACATCGCATAGGCCCATTGTAATGAAAACTACAAATTGGTAGCCCAACCCATGATGTTTTATTTGGCTTCCATGTTACCATAAAATATATATAAACAATGCTATATTTTCTTATATATGTATGTGTGTGTGCATTTAATAACAATAATTAAAGAAGAGGTCATGAATTTTGGAGGTAGAGGAAATGTGAGGAGCTGAATTCAGCAGAGAAGGGCAGGAGTAGTGAAGATGCACTGCTCATATATGAAAATCTCAAAAAAAAAACATAAAAAGAAAAATATATATAATAAATTTGAATGGAACATGAATATTTCAACAATCACCACCTGATGCCAAAATTTTTATGAGATCATCTTTGTGGTGATCAGTGGCAACATGTCAGTCTTAAATGCATTCAAGATTGGAAACCAGGGCAGCAAGCTAAAGTGATAAAGGCACCCTGTTTCCAATCCTGCTGACCTGACTTTGGACCCCAAGACCCACGAGGAGAAGGAAAAACACCATTCATGACAGTTGTTCTCTGGACTCCACACATGTGCTTTGGCATTGAACACACACACACACACACACACACACACACACACACACACACACACACACAATGACTAAATGGCTTTTTTATTAGAGTTGAAAACCTTTCAATTCTAATTGTGTTGTAGCAATATGAATGAGTGAATCTTGAAAATTCCTCAGCTTTAATACACAGAGACCAACCACAGGTCTGGAAATCTTTAGGCATTCATCTTCATTGCTTGAATTCAGGAAAATATTTGAAGAATATACCTGCTTTGCACATTAATGTCTTATTTTTTTACTCTTGGTACCACTATTAGTTCCTCATATGAAATTTCACTATTTTGCTCAAATTTTTTCATAATGGATTCCTTGTTCTATATTCACTGGTGGTAGCTATTTTGTGCAACATATATCATATGTAACTATTAATGCTGAGGTTGTTTATAGATATACTTTGTAGGCAAAATAAAAGCATATTTGTCTCAAAATAGATATTCTTAAATATCTTGTGCTGGTGTGCCATACATGGAAAGATGGATGGAAGGATGAATGTTTTGATGCATGGATAAATGGGTGAATAGATGGATTCATGGCTAGTTGGAAAATAGTTCCTCTAAATTACTTTTGAAATATACAATCCAAACACAGAACCAACAATGAAGAAGCTGCAGTGTTTCTTGTAGGGTTCACTTTCTTCTTCATTTTCCAGTTTTTTTCATCACCAGCTTTGTCTTCTGAGCCAAAGTCAGCATTCACATAAAAGCTAGTAAATCTTGTGTGTGTGTGTGTGTGTGTGTGTGTGTGTGTGTGTGTGTGTGTGTGTGCGCGCGCGCGCACGCGCGCAGGATTGTGGTGCATGCATGTGTGTGCATGTGTGTGTGTGTGTGCATGTGTGTGTGTAAGGAGCTGCTTGAATGAGGGGTATTTTAGAGATGCATGGACAATTCCCCAGTAGCTATATCACTGACAATAATGTCTACCTCTCCTCCGGCAACCAAAAATACACTTGTCTATTCATAGAGAGAAATGGGCCTTCTGGTTCTCCAGCCCCACCCCCAATCCAGGCCAGAAATCAACAGACTCAGTCTTAGCAGGGCTCATATAGACAATCACAGCTGGTGAGAGATCAAGAACGTAACTACCCCTGAATGGGGAGACCTGGTGGCACTCAGAGGAAGGACAGCAGGCTACCAAGAAGAGAATTGATACCCTATGAGCATATACATGGGGAGGAGGTCCCCCTCAGTCACAGTCATAGGGGAGGGGAGTAAGGGGAAAATGGGAGGGAGGGAGGAATGGGAGGATACAAGGGAGGGGCTAACCATTGAGATGTAATATGAATAAATTAATAAAAAAATTTTTAAAAGAACGTAACTACCATGTAAAGCTGAGAAGAGAGTGGTCACGATACTCTTCTCGTTCCTTTGGCTCCTTAATTTTACCTGTTACCTCTACTGCAGTGCTCTCTGATCCCTAGTGAAAATGGGTCAGCTTTCAATAGCTGATTATTCTCGGTACTGTTACCAGTCATGAGTCTTTGTAGCATTAGCTGCAGTACTAGTCCATAAGCATAAACAACAACGTTTAGAAGACAAGTTGGCAAACACACCATGTACAATAATCAAAAACAGCAACAGTAGCATCTACACTAGGGCCTATCGAGCTACAGGTTTTTGTTTGTTTGTTTGTTTGTTTTTTTGGTTTGTGTGTGCATGTGTGTGTTTGAGGGGGAGGCAGGGTTAAACCATGTTTGCAGTACCAAATATGAATTCCTTCCTGTAGATTAGACCTCAACCCCAAAGCAACTGTGTCCCCATAAACAGACTTGTTACTGCTTCATCGTAGTACTTTATCTAGCCAGTTGGGTAGCACTGCTGATGACAGTTCTTCACCAAGCAGCTGCATCGTACCTTCTGATGCTATGGAAGCTGGCCAGTGAGAAAAACACTTTCAGTCCAGTTCTGGCTTGATTGCTCTACACACTGGGACCAAAACATGTGGTATCATCAGCAATAGGTTCTTACTGTCTATTTCTACTGGGCAAAAAACAGGAGTGGCATTGTTTTGGGGACTTCGGGTACCTCTCTGACCTATTCCTTGCACTCGAGTTTTCATTTAATAAACTATTAAATCTCAAAGTTCCTCTACATGACATGTTTTCATTTCACACACTCACACATTTCTTTTTTAATTTAATTTTTAAGAATTTAATGTATGAATTTCATATATGAATATTGGATTTATAACATTTATCCCTTCCCTCCCATACTTTCAACTCATCTCATGTTTCTCCAATCCCTTTCAAACTCATGACCTCCTATTCTGTACGTCTTACTGATTTATATACCTATACATGTGTGTAATATGCATATCACTTATTAATATAATCTACTGCACCCTTTTAGCGTGTGTGTGTGTGAGAGAGAGAGAGAGAGACAGACAGACAGAGAGAGAGAGAGAGAGAGAGAGAGAGAGAGAGAGAGAGAGAGAGAGAGAGAGAGAGAGAATTTAATGACCACCACTTAGGATAAACCATTCTCTGAGATGTTATACCCAACAGGAGATTGAAAAAGATGCTGAGATTCAGCCAAACATTTGGTGGAGCTCACGGTGTCTTATGGAAGAGTAGAAAGACCCAGAGAAGACAAGAACTACGCAAGAAAACCAACAAAGTCAACTAACCCAACCCATAGGGGTTTGCAAATATGGAAGCACCAATCAAAGGACACGCATGGACTGGACCTGGGCCCCCTACACATATGTAACCAATCAGCAGCTTGGTCTTCACATGTATTCTCTCATAAGTGGAGCCAGAGCTGTCTCTGACATGGGCTCTGTTGCCTGCTTTTCAATCACTTCCCCCCAGCAGGGTTGCCTTGCCTGGCTTCAGCAAATGAGGATCTGTAGTCTTGATGAGACTTGATGTGCTGGGATGGGTTGGTGTGACGTGGGGGTCTCCCCTTTTCTAAGGAGAAGGGGAGTGAGGAAAAGGGGGAAGAGGAAGGGGGGGTAACACCAGGAGGAGAGGAGGAAGGGGTCTACAATCAGGATGTAAAGTGAATAAATAAATGACCTTTAAAAAGCAAAGATAAAGTAGGAAGAGTGATCCTCAATTGAGAAAATACTCCCATAGATTGACCTGTAGGCAAGTCTGTGGGACAATTTCTTCACTAATGACTAATGTGGGAGAAAGGGAATGCCACCTCTGCATGAATGTTGTATTAGAAAGCAAACTAGTAAGCCATGTGGGAAAAGTCAGGAAGCAACATTACTCCACGGTTTCTGTTTTAGTTCCTGCCTGTAGTTTCTGCTTTGAGTTCCTACCTTGACTTTCTCAATGATGGACCGTATCCTGAAAAATAAACTCTCTTCCCAAAGTTGCTTTTGGTCATGGTGTTTTATCACAGCAATAGAGCTGTTACTAAGAAAAGAATTAGCATCTAGCTCGTGGGATATTGCTGTGACTGACCTGACCACACTGTTTGAGGAAGGATTTTGAAAGTGTTTAAAACTTTGAGACAGAAGAGCCATTTAGTGCTTGAAGGTTAATGAGCTGTTGTTGGAATTTAGAAGGTCGGATAAGACAGTGGGGGCCCAGTTTTTGTGGTCTAAGAGGAAAGAAAAAACTCTATGAGGGCCCTTCATGTAATATTTTGGATTAAGAACCTGTGAAAGTGAAACCTTTCCACACTTGGTCAGACTGCCCTTGTGGTATAAGACCAGATGCTGAGTAAGCCATAAGGGGCAAGACAGTAGACAGCACTCCTCCTTAGTATCAATTTTGTCTCTCACCTCTGGGTACCTGACTTGAGTGCCTGGCTTACTTCCCCTCATGATGAACTGTCAGCTATAAGATGACACTTTCATCCCTCTCCAAATTGCTTTTGGTCATGATGTTTATCAGAGCAACATAAAGCAAATTATATGAGATAGAATAAATTGATGAGGAGTAGAAGGAGGAGGAGGAGAAGGAGAGAAGAAGAAGAAGAAGAAGAAGAAGAAGAAGAAGAAGAAGAAGAAGAAGAAGAAGGATGATTGATTGATAGATAGATAGATACATAGATACATAGATAGATGATAGATGACACATTCATACATTCATACATACACACATAGATGATACATAGATAAATAGTCATAAGTGTATACATTAGGGAAAACTTTGGATTGGATAAACTATCAGGTAGCTTATCCCTGAGGAGAAATTATTTTCCTTCTCCCACAGCCATGAGCCTATGGCACCTCCATATCTATTGGCATAGCGACTGGTAATTTCATTTTCCATGTCTGGTTTAGATAGTCATCCTGTTGAGATTTCATGGCTGTCGTTTTCTTGTCACATGTAGAGGACAGTATTTCTTAGCAGACTTCTGGTCCCATGGCTCTTAACAAGTGTTATGCCTCCTCCTCCATGATGTTTCTTGATCTGTAATTGTACAGGATTTGTTTGTTGTAGACATCATTTGTGGCTGGGCACCCCATAGTCAACTATGCTCTGCATTTTGGCTATTTGTACATTTCTGTAATAGACTCCATTGTGCTGCAAAAAAAAATACTTATCATTGATAAGGGATGAGAGCTACATGTACTTGTGGTATAAGAGTAAATACTTAAAATACATTTAGAAATTTACTGGCTAAGGAAAGCATCAGTAATGGGTGCTACTGTGGGGTCCACGGACTCACTAGCTATAAGCAGTGAGTCAAATATATATTGTGCATGAATTCTCTCATATAGAGAAGGCCTTACGTCCCATAAAACAGCGACTGGTTGCCATAGGAAAGGAAGTTCCACTAGTGAAGCTTTAAGGATATCTTGGTTGTTTTGAGCTGTGTTAGGGTTCAAAGGCTGCCATCTGTCTCTTGGCTTTGTCAACTTACGTGGCTTTTCCCAGCACTGTAAGAGCTAGGACTCAAGAAGAAGGCTTCTAGGTCAGGTCCAGTTCCTCCAAGTCCAAAGTGCGTGCCATTCTTAACCACAGGGTCTTACATTCAGTTTATAGGATACGAGCAAGGGCAGCGGCCACAGCCCATGTTGTATGGAGAGTCTCTTGCACTTAACTGACAAACAACTCAGAAGTTCCCCATACTTGACACTGCGGCTTTTGTTAGATAATTGATTCTCCCAACGATGTACACTGTAATGCCAAGTGATATAATCTCATTTTATACACATATTTATCACACGTATATATTCAAAAATTCTGTGTAATTTTAAGTAAACGTAAAATATGGTGCCCTGTGTTTTTTTTTCAAACATTCTTAGTGTTATTTTTCCTCCTTCCATCACCCTCCCTCCTTTATCCTTTTCATGTTAAGGCTTCTCCTCCCCTGTTTCCCCATTTCTTCCTCACAGCACCTCTGCCCTACTATATTTCTTGATTTTATATTGTTGGTTACTAATAAAAGGTTCATACGAACTGGAGTTGTATGTGTTATTGAAGTAAAAATCTTTGAAAATAAATAAATCTCAAATATCATACTACTTCTTTGCTTTTCTATATTTATTATTATTTGTGAGTGTGTGTGTGTGTGTGTGAGTGTGTGTGTGTGTGTATGTGTGTGTGTGTGTGTGCCCATATGGGTTTATGTATGCCACATGCATGCAGGAGACCATGGAGACCACAGACAGGTATCAGAGTCCCTAGAACTGGAGTTTATATGTGGTAACATGCCATTTGGGTGCTGAAAACCAAACCCAGGTACTCTGAAAGAGTTAAGCCATATTTTCAACTTGACAATATGATGTTTTTAAGGCCATGCATAGTTTGAATGTAGTAAGGCCAACATACAAAGAACTGAAGAAGATCCATTAAGAACTTGTTTGTGTTAGCTGAGGCAGCAATAAATTGCAATAATATTGCCCCCAAAATGTGATGCATCGAGCACAGCAGAAGTTCATTCTCTTTTGCATAAAATTCAAGCTATACAAGAATGTCTCTGGCATCAACAAGTCTATAAACTTAGAGAACAGTTGGGGCAGATCTGTCACATGTAACGCTTGCCCACTGCATCTTAACAAGTGAGGAAGAACAATTTTCCCTGTGTGTCAATTAAATGCTGTTCAGTGAAGCACAGAAACCATGGAAGATGGCACTGAGATGGGGGGCCCTGCCTTCACAGAGGACGGCGTGGTCTACTGTGCTTGGGATATGGGAAGATCAATCCCTGAACAGAGGGACGAGAGAATATGACTAAGGTTGTAAAGGCAAAGGGACAAGGTGTGATGGCTTACACCTAGGGTCCCAGAGCTCAGGACAGTTCAAGGAGACCCTGGTCTGTATAATAAAAGACTATGCCTTGCAATTTTTTTAAAGGAACTATGTCTGTATGTGTACATATAACACAGCTCCGGCAGCTGTACCAGGGCATAGCATATTGGAGATTTCTATATGGCTTATGATTTGCGAGTATTTTACTATAAAGACGAAGCCATATATTACATGAATTACAAACACGTACTGAAGCTAAGAATATATTATTGTATGTGTGCTCTTGGATCCTCTGCTGAGCTACAAGTCCACAGACTATAATGTAAAAAGTAGCCAGCTCTTCTGTGACATAATCTGTAAGTACCTGTGTTTATTTTTTTTTTTTAAAAAATTGAAGAACTGGAGGCTGTGGATACGGCTCAGTGTGAGCTTACTGTGCAAGCAGGAAGACGTGAATTCAGATCCCACAGAACCACGTAGAAACACACACAGTCACATGTCTCTCTGGCCCTGTGATAGTGGGCTGAAATGGGAAGGGAAGACACGAGACAACCCAGAAGACCGCAGGGCTCTATCACAGCAAGAGGTTCTGTCTCAAACAATGTGGAAGGCAAAGAATCATCCCTAAGGTTGTCCTGTGACTTCACACACACACGCACATGCGCGCGCGCGCACACACACACACACACACACACACACACACACACACACACACACACACTATAAAAATCTATGTAACCTCTCAAAAAGGTGTGGCACAGGTAGGCGTGGTACAGCCGGGCATGGTGGCACATGCCTTTAATCTCAGCACTCAGGAGGCAGAGGCAGCCAGATCTCTAAGAGTTTGAGGCTAGCCTGGTCTACAAATCTAGTCCAGGTCAGCCAGGACTGTTACACAGAGAAACCCATCTCGGGGCGGGGGGGGACAAACATGGTGCAGAAACCCCAGTGTTTGGGAGGAAGGGGCAGTGGACTTGAGAATTTGAGGTTAGCTAGTTCTACACAGCAAAACCCTATTTCAAAAGTTTAAAAACAAGAACTACGGGCCCGCAATCCATTTCTGCACTTAAGAACTGAAAAATCTGTATTTTGAATTACTTTTTTTTATTTTGTGTACATTTCAGTACATGTCTGTGTGCATACATAGCACATGTGTGGAAATCTGAGGACAACTTACAGAGTCAGTTCTCTTCCTCCACCCCGTGGGTCAGACTCGGGTCATCAGGCTTGGCAATAACCGCCTTTACCTGCTGAGACAGCTCTCTGGCCCCCGCAATTAGTGTTTTTTAATAGCAACTGTATTGATATTAAAATCTTGTAAAAGATGAGAGCATGTCTGTGGTGGTTTGAATAAAAATGCCCCCCCCCACAGACTCACGTGTTTGAATGTTTTGTCATAGAGAATGACACTATTAGGAGAAGTGGTTTGTTGGAGTGCATGTGGCCTTGTAGAAGGAAGTGGGTCACTGGCATTGGGTTTTGAGATAAAAGGATAATAGGTTATCAAGAAGAGACTCGATACCCTATGAGCATATACAGAGGAAGGAGGTCCTCCTCAGTCACAGACATAGGGGAGGGGAATGGGGGGGGGGGAAGCGGGAGGGAGGGAGGAATGGGAGGATACAAGGGATGGGCTAACAACTGAGATGTAATTTGAATAAATTAATAATAATAAAAAAGGGGGGAAAAGAATCTTAAGTCCAGCCAGTGTGGCACACAGCCTTTTTCTGTCACCTGAGGGTCAACATGTACACCCTCTCAGCAACTTCTCCTGCACCACATCTGCCTGCATGCTGCCACGCTTCCCACCATGACGATAATGGACTAAGCCTTTGAAGCTGTAAGACAGCCCCAATTAAATGTTTTCTTTTCCTAGTGTTGCCACGGTCATGGTGTCTCTTCACAGCAATAAAACCCTAACGAAGACAACACCCTTTTCTGTAAGCTGAGAAACAAATAAAACATTGCCTTCTAATAAAAAAATAATAATGCAAGTTACCATTTATCTGAGTAACAAGAGATGTTTATCTACTTAGCAATCCCAGCAGTTAAACGCTGGACTCTATTTCCTAATATAAGCCTTCTAAGGCCGCTGAGCCAAATCGGGCCAGGTTCCTGAAAGAAGGTTAAGAGTTGGAGAATGCACGTTGGAATTCAACAAGCAAAACTTGGAGATCTATGCTGGGGCCACATGACTATGGTAAAATATCCAGGACACTGTTATACCTGAGCACAGGAGAAACTGGCAAGGAAGTGGCCATCTATGATGAAGAGGGACACACTCTGTGGCAAGCAGCTATCTCCTCTCCCCCATCTACTTATTTACAGTAAGAAAGATCCCTCACTGCTCTGCCTTCCTCTTGCCTGCCTGAGCTGAGTGTTTCTCTAAGGTTCTTGGAAGTTAACAATTTTGACCAATAACAGAAAAATTAAAGAATAACAACATAATTATTACGTGCTGCATACAATTGCAACATTACAATACTGTATAATAGTTTGCTCCTTAACAATAATTTCATGGAAATGAACTCAGATCCTTCCCATTGTTAGCTTTCTTCCTTTGTGAAAAAAAATGGGAAATTGAAGTAATCTTCATAGGTATATTTATAAAGAAGTATGAAAACAAAGTTAGTAAAGAATTACTTCAGCTTCAGAGCCATTCATTTCATAACAATCAGCTAAAGAGACTTGAACAACACAACTTAATTTATGCACATGTTAAATCTGAATAATAAAATTAGCATTCAGTGAATGTCAGCTACATTTATCTGTATAGTAATAGTCATTTGCATGAATTGAGAATCATTTTCCACTATTGATAAAAGAAAACAGTGAAACAAAAAGAGGAATCAAAGGAGACTAATAATTCTGTGTGAGTAACTGTAATAGAGGAAGCATGGATATTCAAAAGTAGCTTGATGCTTCCACTCACCCTGAACTCAATTCAGATTGTACCAGACGCGTGAAAATTCCCTCCAAGGAAACTGTCAAACAAGTGTTTTCTGACCTTCTTAAATCTTAGACTTGTTCACATGGTCTGCCTAGTTCTTAAAACACTTCCAAGAATCTGGAGCACTTAGCAAAATTGTAGAAGGATCTGCCTTTATGGTGGTGCACGAGAGCGATAACACTGTCTGAAAGTTAGGTCGTGCTTGGAAAGACAAGCAAACAAAGCATCGGGGTGTGTATAACCCTCAAAGCTACACAATTCCCTCCAATGGGTGGAAAGCAAAAGGCCCGTGAAAGTTCAAGGCCAAACCAAGGTAGCCTCTCTGATACATCAGCACAGAGTTTAGATACAGAAATACCAATTTAGAGAGGCATGTGATGACAACTGTGTCAGCTTGAAACACAACCAATTACACAGAAGTATAAGAAAGACTAAGAAAAGAGATCACACTTTAACAGCCAACTATGGAGCACAGGAAGGGAGCAGAGAGGGGATGCTGGGTTTGTGTTACCCTACATTTGGCCAGAGAGTACTCTGGCCCGCACAATTGAAGTGATTCTGTCCCATCAAGTGGCTTCGGGTCATAGTTTCCCACGTAGCTCAGCCTAAAAAGAGGGGTTGTTCTCATCAGGCCAACAGGAAGAGTTCAGTCCGTTTGACAGCAGTTCTCAACAGCCATTAAAATTTAGTACTGTATGCTTGGTTAACAAAACCGCTTCTGAGAAATGTTCTCAGTGTCCATCGAAAGCAAATGTCTGGCCCGAAGATCAAGCCAGAAGTCCTCTTGATTGATGGCAACAGACACTCTATCTTGTAATCGCCTAGACTGCCGGCCACATGATTATTGTCACTTCCTTCCTGCCAGCATTTCTTTATAATTACAATAGCACATAGCACTTGACAAGCTACAACCCAGGGGCCTCCACCACTGCACACACGGAACAGTAGCAGTGATGATAAGCTGTTGCTGTTACAGTTGCTCTGGACTAAGCTTTTTAAAGCTTTGCTGCTGCCATAGTTTGAGCAGGACCCATGGGCCTAGATCTGCCCATCATAATGTTCTTCTTGTAGGTTTCCAGGGGCCCCTAGATCCTTCTATTTCCCCATTCTCCCTTGCTTCTCTCACCTAGAGTCTCAATAGGAAGTCTTCCCCTCTGTCCCACTTTCCTGGTAAGTGAAGACTTTCATGGGACCTGCCCCTACCTTCGAACCCCTTCCCAGATCTAGCCAATGGACAGGACATTCTCCACAATTGAGTGGAAAGAGGGGACTGACTTTCACCCCAATTCTGGTGCCCCATATTTGACCACGTCTCCTGGATGGGGAGGCCTGATGGTACTCAGAGGAAGGCTAGCTGGCTACCCAGAAGAGATTTGATACCCTATGAGCATATACAGGGGGAGGAGGTCCCCCTCAGTCACAGTCATAGGGGAGGGGAGTAAGGGGAAAATGGGAGGGAGGAAGGAATGGGAAGAGAGAAGGGATGGGGTAACAATTGAGATGTAATATAAATAAATTAATAAAACATATTTTAAAAAATAAAAGCTTTGCTTTTCATGCTCTCCTTTCTCACCTTTGGTTATCATGCCTTGAAACATGTCTTTCTTTAAGTATATTGTGACTGGAAGAATTTCAAGTATGATTTAAATTTCCTTTTGGAGACAGTAATCTCATAGGTATGTTGTGCCATTTTCTTTCCAACAGGCTGTCACTGCTCCCAGTGATAAAAAAAAATAAAAAATAAAAATAAAAAAATAAAAAAAACCTTTGAAGACTGACTAATAATAGTAAACCAGGAATGGCTGAGGAAGGAGCTGGGAAACTCAGAAAAATATAGAGGACATTGTGCTTCTAATTTATTGAGTCCAGAAAATTGGGATATTAGTCAAAACTAATATTCAACATTATAAACTATTGAAAAGCAAAATGCTAATTATATTATGGCACGCAGCTTATTGCAAGATGCATCCTCGTTTCAGGGAGCTGAAATGGAAACAAAAATATGTGATGTAGAATTAATGAACTACGGCATTGGCTTTTATGCTTTCTGAGCCTCAGATACCCTGCCGTTGACATCAAATCCAAAGCATACTTTCTTGAATAGATGTGGTGCAGGGAGAAGATTCAACAGGCCAGAATGAGTCTTGGATCCCACCTGGTGCTTCTGATTTGGCTGCTACACATTTCAGACATATCCGCCCACCCACTGACATTTTTGACAAGAATGTTCTCTAGAATCAACCTCTTTGCAAAAGTTTCGTTTAAATCGAGCCCGTCTATAAGAGGAAGCGTTTGGAAGTGGAAGTGATGTCCAATCTCCTGTCACGATGAAGGTCCACACCGATGGGCATGCACATATGTCAAGACTCATCAAATGGTACGCTTAAAATAAATGAGCTTATTGTGTGCCAGCTATACTGCTAGAGTTGTTATTTTAAAGAAATAATGATTAGGACAAGGGGGGAAGCCTGCCGTATAGTTTAATGACCTTCTTTAGGGGCTGATAATCAAGTACAGAGTATAACAACGGACACAAATATCTACACTGCAATACGATCCTTGAAAGAGCACTGGGGAGTAAGCCAACTGTGGGGTAACTGTCTAAATTAGAATTTAAAGGAAACATTGCAGATGAAATGGTGTCTCATATATGTTCTCAGAGGTAGATCACCTAGCAGGAAAAAAAGCGAGCTCTCTAGATGCTAGCTTCTGATGGTGAGCTTCATATTGTTAGTAAAACACCCACACTTCTGTCTAAAGCATGTGTTATTGCTTATGTCTACTTGTTTTTTTTTTAAAGGAAGCTTTTAATAACATCTGTTCTACTACAGTTTCTTTCTACAGGAGGTATCAATGGCATGTGTCTTTTTCATGTGTATACTGGTTTTTCCTCCATTTATCTTTATATTCTGTATGTGCTATCTGGGCAGAAAGTGTCCATGTTACACAGTGAACTTGTGGAGGTCAAAAGACAACTCTCTGAGTCCTCCTCTGCTTCTGCCTTTTGATGTAGGTTTTGGGGATCAAACTCTAGTTACCAGGCTTTAGTATCAAGCACAAAAATGCATCACAACTCACAACATAGAGAATCTTTCCTTGCTTGTTACAGATGCTGCTGCTTGCCAGTACTCCCTGTCAGTCTTGGCTTTACATTGTATCATGACAGCCTCTGCTTCGGCATACATGGTATTTATGGTATTTGTGTGTGTGTGTGTGTGTGTGTGTGTGTGTGTGTGTGTGTGTAGTGTAGTGTAGTGTAGTGTGTATCTAAGTTTGTGTTTCTGAGTTTTAGTCGCTGTTCTATAACTGAGGAAACACCATGACCAGCACAACTAAGAAAATGAAGTATTTAATTGGGGGCTTGCAGGCAGTTTCAGAGGACTAGGTCATTATCTTCATGGCAGGAAGTATAGAAGCATACAGGAAGGCTGGTGTGGTACTGGAGAAGTCACTTAGGGCATATATACATTCCACAAATTGCAGACAGACAGGGTTGGGGGAGGTCAAGGGGGAGGGGAGAAAGAGACTGGACCCAGCATGGGATTGTGAAGCCTCCAAACCCACCTTCCAACACGGCCGCACAGTCTCATCCTTCCCAAGCAGTTCCATAACTGGGTCCAAGCATTCAAATATATGAGCCTAAGGGGCTGTTCTCATTGAAACACGTAGCAGTTTTTAAAGCCACCACTCATTGCATTTAGGGTCTACTCTAATTCACCATGTTGCCACTTTAACTAATTCCGTTTGCAAAGACCTTATTTTTTAAGTATATTGAATTTTAAGGCTGTGATATGAATTGTAAATGGATTCTATGCCATTTAACCCAAAAAGTCTACCTATAATCACCAATTAAATAAACACCTACCCCACATGCAAAATATTTTCCTTCTTCTTAAAATGCTCAAAGTTTGAATGCATTCTACCATTAACGTAAGTCCAGATCTTTTCAAAACATAAGCATAAATTATGCAAATCACATATCCTAAGTCATCAAAATCAAGTATGATTAATGCTCTGGGAATAGTCTTTCTTCACATAAAATTCACCTGCATTTCCAACCAGTGAAACCAAGAAAGAGTGTTATCAGTGTTACAGTACAGTGGAGAGCAGGCATGAAAAAGCGGAGGCACAGCTCACAACCAAGTCCACAGCATTCCATTCAGCTTTGGGGATGGAGAGTGACTCTGGTTCTTTTCCGTCCGCCTGGCAGCCCAATAATCTTGATCCATCACTTGGAAGTCATTTCTTTCCATAATAGTTGAACATTAACAGATAGATTGTAATAACCTGAAAAAGAACAACTTCGCCTTCATTCCATTAAAGAGCTAACTCATCTGACAGATCTGCATCACTTTAACTTTACACCGTAATTTTTTTTTCTACCCAAAGATTAAAAGAAACTATAGAAACTCTTGGAATACTGGATTTCCTAGGCTAATTCATAGATTTTTTTTTCAGACTATAGGGAATCAGAAAAATGCATACTTTCCTATCGCGAGCATCCAGAACAGCTCTGCCACTGCGTCAAATAAATTTCAAAAGGGCAACAGAAGCTTTAAGCCACCTGTAAAGGTTCTATGGCTACAAATCTAATTCTTTCACGTAGCACTTCAATAGAAGACACTTGGATTGTTGAGGACAACAACTATAATATTAAATATATGTCACCAAAATTATGATGCTATTGAAATGGAAAAATCATTTATGCATAGTCCTAGTTAGAAAATTTTGGGCTATTGGTTAACATTGATGCATTATATTCATTCCACATAAAGTACAACTGGGTAGCAAATAATAACACATACACTAGATAATCAAGGCGTAAGAATATGCTGCTCATGCTCAGAATGCTGTATACTACTTCCTTAGAATGTATTTCTTTCTCAGATTACCTTTATGATTACAAATGGTTTGTCTTAAATAAAAAAGAATATGGTAACGCTTATTTTTCCTCTAATGCATTATAGTACTTTGGGGATATCACTGCAGTTCTTCTGTTCATAGCCAGTTGATTAACTGGGCTAATAATTTCTTAACGCTATGGCACCTTATCAAGTAAAGAGAAATCAATGATGAGTTTGTGCCAGATCATTAATTTTTCCTGACTAGAATCCTAGTTAAGTAAATGCCATAGAATGGTGGTTTATTTTATGTTTGAACAAGGACATCTATATACTTGATCAAACATTATTCTAGATACTTTTCTGGAAGTGTTTTTTATATAAAATTAGCATCAGTAAACTAAGTGGTCTGACCTGAGTGGTCCTCACTTTGTCAACTGAAGACATAAGTAGAAAGTACCATGTCAAAATTCTAGCTTTAAGTCCAGCATTCAAAAGTTTATAAACCGCAGCTTACAGAAATTAAGGTGTGCTAGGTTTTTTTTTAAGGGTAAATGTTCAGTGTCTTTTAAAACATGTCAGGGACACTGAACCCATGCACTCTCATTGGATGGGACTGGGTGCATAAGATGTGTACAAGATTAAACCACTCAAAGTTCAAACATGAATAGGGGAAACTCATGAAGTTATACTACAAACTAAAGAAATATTCTAAATTAATGGTTGATGGGAAGATAGTATGTCAGTTTTCTTCAAGGATGCAGTCCCCAATAGATTGCCATGTTCCAGTGGACAGTTATATATCCACAAACCCACTGGTAGCACTGGGTGCATTTCAAAAGAATACATAAGGTTAAGAGATAAAAATGGTAGGGGTGCAATGAAAGGAGTTGAAGGATGGAATGGGGACACAGATTTGATCAAATACATTATATACACACATAAAATTCTCAAAAGAATAAATTACGAAAGAAAAAGATAAAACTTGACAATATCAATTTTATTTGTAGTATTTTAACTTACCATGTTTTCAAGCACTTTTTCCCAGATCAAAGGCAGCCTTGCAAACAAAATACCAGAAGTCATGGCAAAAGTAAGCAGCCTCGTAGTCAATGGAGGACACAATAAAGACTGGAGCTTTTTCAAACTTCACTTCCAGGAACATCATATGGTTTGACTCGTCTGGCAGTTCCCTGGAAGACTCTACTGCTGAGGCTGTCTTATGTGACTAACTCATAGAACATGTCCATGCCAACAACAGTTATTTGAGGAATGTCTACTGAAGACAATCACAGCCAATTGTTGAACTCTTAGTTGCTGAGACAGAAGATAACAAACATCAAAGAAAATGCTTTAAAAGAAGATCCAAAGTTTGAGACATGCAAGTTCTAACATGTTTTGGGGATTCTAGGTACCTCACCATGATGATGCATATTCCCCTAATTTAAGAAGGATATGGCTGTTACCTCTGTATGAAATGACATTGCAAAAACAGAAAGCAATGGCTCAACCAGAGCTGTCAGCTGTTTAGCTGAGTTCAATGGCATACACTGAAAATGCACAAACCTCCTGACACATACTGGCTCTCAGAATCTAAAGTAGTATCTATAAAATCATTAGGTAATCACAAACTAAAGTGAACACAGATTTACTGAGTACCCACAACAAAGAACACACTATTTAAATAAAATTAGTCCACAAAGGTCATTAAGCAAGTAGCAGTAAACCCCAGGAAGTATTCTATTTTTGAAGCACATCAAATATCTACTTTCAAACCAAAAACATTGCTGTATAAGAAAAAACAAGAAATTATGGCACATAGAATGAGGGAAACACAACCAATTGAATTTGCTATTAAGAAACCTAATACACTGGGGTACCTTAAAAAATAAAAATATTTTCAATATTAAATATAGTCAAGGAGCTATAATAAATAAAGAACCTAAAGAGAAGCATGAGAATAGTGTTTCATAAGAGAGAGAGCATAAATAAAGAAATAAAGTAAATAGAAATAAACAGAATTTCTGGAGCTGGAAAGTCCAATAAATAAAATGATAAGTTCATTAGAATTCAATAGCACATTTGAGAAAGCATGAATTATGTCTATAGTCTTGAAAGAAGTACAATGATTGCTATTTAATTAGAGCAACAAAAATTTCAAGAAGAATGGAACAAATCAAAAAATTCTTTAAAGATCTATGATTATGTAAAACACTCCAACTTATACATGAAAGAAATTTTACAATTAAAAGAGAAAGATAGGGGCTGGGGGGATGGTTCAGTAGTTAAGAGGGCTGACTGCTCTTTCAGAGCACCAGGGTTCAATTCCTAGGACCCACATGGCAGCTCACAACTGTCTGTTAATTCCTGGATATGACACTCTCACACAGACATACATGCATGCAAAACACCAATGCGCATAAAATAAAAATAAATTCTTTTTTAAAAAAATGAATCTTGGTGACACTCAGAGGAAGAGTAAGCAGACTACCAGGAAGAGACCTGATAGGCTGTGATCTTATAGTGGGGGACAAGGTCCCCTTCTGTCACAGACCTAGGGGAAGGGAATAGGGTGAAAGAAGGAGGGAGGGATAACAAATAAGACATAATCTGAATAAATTACTTAAATAGAAAATTATAGTAAATAAAATAATAATAATTAATAATAGTGTCCAAAATTCCCAAACTTGATGAAAACATTAGTTTTATCATCCATCCCCAAACTCAACCAAATCCTAGTATGATAAACTAAAACACTTCACAATGTAAACATATATTAAAAGTCAAAAACAAAGAAGAAAACTGAAAACAACAGCAGAGAATCTGGGGAGAATGTTCATAAGAACTCAGGGTCCTAATCAAAATAATAAAGAAAGAAAGAATTGGACAGCATACCCAAAGTACGAAAGAAAAACGTGTCAACCAAAAGTTCTATATGCAGTCATTTAAACTAAAGAGCGCTATGACACATGCTTGTCACTGCAGCGACTTGGGAAACAAAGCAAGAGAGTTGTTTAAGTCTGGAACCTTGAGAAAAGCCCAGGCAAAAACTTAAGGCCCTGTCCAAATAAGCAAAACCAAAACAGGTAGAAGTTGAAGTATTACAGAAAAACAATATGTGTAATTTTCTCTGTCAGATCTTGTCTGTAAGAAACACAAAGGAGGGGGGGCAGATAATCCAAAATGGCGCAGGTGAACACATACCTTGTTTGGCCAGCAGGATAGCAGTGACTGTACAGCAACCTAAAGACTGAACTGGGAACTACAAAACACCAGTGCTTTTTTTGTACCCCAGGTGAGAGGGGTGCAAACCGTGCAGAGCACAGGTGGGTCTGGCCTCTGTTCTTGTGGCTGACCCACAGAAAGCTCCCCAGTCCCTGCAGGCACTGGGGATCTCCAGGGTCTGGCCATGGCTCACTTGCCAGAAGCACAGTCTCTGGTCTCCAACCCAGAGAGAATTGTATGTAGACTGCTGGAACTCCAACATCTGGGACTGATGGGCCACAGAAGACCCCCACATGTGGATCTGACCTCAGGTCACCAGGCCAATTCACAGAAAGGTCCCAGATCCCTGCAGGCATGGACACACTCATAGTCTGGCTGCTGATCTCCTGACAGGAGAACAACCTCTGACCACCTGGGCCCAAAGAGAGATGTAGGCTACTAAAGCACTAAAGTCACACATTACCCTCACACCCCTGGAGGCAAGCAGGACCACGGGAGCAGCTCTCTGCTCAGATATCGTTCTGCCTGTTCCCCAGTTTACCTGGTTAACAATCAGGGAGGCAACAGAGACAGTGATCTCAACAGAGGTGTCTGGCCTCCCTGGGCATAACCGTGGAGCCATCAGAGCCAGCGACCTCAGCAGAAGTAAGTAGATCAGAAGACCTGAGCCCCATTTTCTATGTCTACCCCCAAACTCTCTGACCATCAGAGACACCAAGCCAGCTAGCACAAGAGACATCACAACGAGAAGAGGAAAGTGCAAAAAAACAAGCAACAACTCCCAGGACCACTTGATAACAGCAGAAACCAGCAGTCCTACCACCACAACAAGCCCTGGAGATACTATCACACATGATGTACACGAGAAAGATTTCAAATCTGAGGTTATGAAAATGATAGAGGCCTTAAAGGAGAAAAATAAATCCCTCAAACTATAATAGGAATACACAAAGAAAGCAATGAAAGAATTGAACAAATCGCTTAAAGAAATTAGTGAAAGACAGGAAACTACAATCAAACAAGAGAAGGAAATGAGGGATTCAGGACATAAAAACAGAGATAAAAGCAATAAAGAAGACACAATTTGAGACAACGCTGGAAATAGAAAACATAGGAAGGGGGACAGAATCTACAGACACAAGCATCACCAACAGAATTCACAAGATGAAAGAAAGAATCTCAAGGATAGGAGATATGACTGAAGGACTCAATACAACAGTCACAGAAAATGTAAAATCTAACAAGTTCCTGACTCAGACCAAGAAATCTGGGACACTATGAAAAGGTCAAACTTTAGAATAACAGGAATAGAAGAAAAAGAAGACCTCCAGCTCCAAGGCCCCAGAAAATATTTTCAACAAAATTGTAGAAGAAAACTTCCCCAACCTAAAGAAAGAAATGCCCACAGATACACAAGAAGCCTACAGAAACCCAAATAGATTGGACCAAAAGAAAAATCTTCCCACCACACAATAATGAAAACACTAAACATGCAGAACAAAGAAAGAATATTAAAAGCTACAAGAGAAAAAGACCAATTCACATACAAAGGCAAACCTATCAGAATCACACCAGACTTCTCAACAGAGAAAATAAAGGCAAGAAGAGCCTAGGCGGATGTCATGCAGACACTAATAGACCACAGATGACAACCCAGACTAGTATACCTAGCAAAACTTTCAATCACCATAAGGTGAAAAAACAAGATATTCCACTATAAAACCAAATTTAAACAATACTTAACCACAAATTCATCTCTATACAAGATACTAGAAGGAAAACTCCAACCCAAGGAGGATAACTTTACCCAGGAAAACAAAGGAAGTAAATAACCCCACATCCACAAAATCAAAAGAAAGAACACACACACACACACACACACACACACACACACACACACACACACCAACAACAACAACATTAAAAAGCAAAACAAATCAGGAACCAATAACTACTGGTCATTAATATCTCTCAACATAATGACCTCAACTCCTCAATAAAGAAATTCAGGCTAACATAATGGATTCTAAAACAGAATCTATAATTCTGCTGCATATAAGAAACACACCTCAGCAATAAAGATAGACATTGCCTTAGAGTCAAGAGCTGGAAAATGGTACTCCAAGCAAATGGACACAAGAAGCAAGCTGGACTAGCCATTCTAGCATCTGATAAAATAGACTTTCAACCAAAACTAATCAAAAGATATGGAGAAGGATCCTTCATAGTAAAAAATACACCAAGAGGATATCTCAATTTTGAACATCTATGCCTCAAAACAGGAGCACCCACATTTGTAAAAGAAACATTAATAAAGCTTCAGTCACACATCACAACCCACACAATAGTAGTGGGAGACTTCAGTAAGCCACTCTCCCTAATAGACAGATCATCAAGACAGAAACTAAATGGAGAAATAATGAAATTAATAGATGCTATGACTCGAATGGCCCAAACCAATATCAATAGAACATTTCACCCAAATACAAAAGAACATACCTTCTTCTCAGCACCACACTGGAACCTTCTCCAAAACTGATTTGGTCATAAAACAAACCTCAACAGATACAAGAAGATCTAAATAAGCCCTTTCATCTTATCAAACCACCATGGATTAAAGCTGGAACTCAACAACAACAGAAACAATTGAAAGCCTACAAACTCATGGAAACAGAACAACCCCCTACTCAATGACCTCTGGGTAAGGGATGAATTTTTTTTTAAAGAAATTAAAAACTTCCTAGAAATCAATGATAATGAAGGTACAACATATCGAAACTTATGGGACAAAATGAGTACTTTGCTAAAAGTAAAGTTCATAGCACTAAGTGCCTTTATAAAGAAACTGGAGAGATCCCGCACTAGCAACTTAACAGCACACCTCAAAGCCCTAAAGCAAAAGGAAACAGACACACGAAAGAGGAGTAGACAGCTCGAAACCATCAAACTCAGGGCAGGAATCAATAAATTATAAACAAAGAGAATAATTCAAAAAATTAACAAAACCGAGAGCTGCTTCTTTGAGAAAATCAAAAAGATAGATAAATCCTTGGCTAAACTAACTAAAAGGCAGAGGGAAAGTATTCAAATCAACAAAATCAGAAATGAACAGTGAGACATAATGACAGACACAGAGGAAATCCAAAGAATCATTAGGAGTTACTTCAAAAGCGTATATGCCACGAAATTTGAAAGTCCAAATGAAATGGACAATTTTCTTGGTAGATGCCAATTACCAAAATTGAATCCAGATCAGGTAAACAAATTAAATAGTTCTATATCTCCTAAGGAAATATTTCCTGGAAATAACCTGGATGTGCCTCAAGCAAAGAATAGAAACAAAAGTGTGGTACATTTACACAATGGAATACTACTCAGCTATCGAAAACAAGGAAATCTTGAAATATACGGGCAATGGGATGGAACTAGAAAAGATCATCCTGAGTGAGGTAACCCAGACCCAGAAAGACACACATGGTGTATACTCACTTATAAGCAGATATTAGCCATACAGTACAGAATAAACATGCTACAAATCGCAGACCCAAGGAAGCTAAGTAACAATGAGGGCCCAGGGCGGCATCTTCTTGAATCTCCCTCAGATGGGGAAATAAAATATACAGTGGAAGAGGAAATAGAAAGGGCACTGGGTAGGAGAAGGTGTGGAGAGGGAGTTGAGGGGAGGAGGATTAGATGTGGTGAGAGTGGGGGAGGGGCGGTTTGAGGATCTGGAGAGAAAAGGACACACAGAGGAAGGGAATGCAGGCTATCCTGATGAGATCTGATGGGTTGTGGTCAGAAAATGAGAGAGGAGAGCTCCCCCTGTCGGAGGTCTAGGGAAGGGAAGTAGGGAGCAAGAGGGAAGGAGAGCAGGAATGGGAAGATGCAAGGGATGCAATATAAATAAATTATAATAAATGAAAAATAGAAAAAAAGAAATAATAAAAAAAAAATGAAAAAGAAAGCAACGAAAAAGGAACTGAAGGTTGGGGCATCGTTGGAACAAGCGGGAGACCTGTGACAGGGTAGGCTGCAGGGAGGACATGGGGATGTCGCCAGCTGGACCTCCCAGGCAAAGCCATGTGTTCCTCTGGATAGTCATATAATGTTACGCTGTTTCTAGAGTTCCTCTCCAAAGAGAAACAGAAGATTTGCTGACAGAATCAAGCACACCCTTTGCAGTGTTCTGAAGCCAGCACCTCTGTGTAACAGGAACCGGGCCTTTATTGAAGAATTGGAGACAAACACATTAAGGAAAGCAGAGCAAAACTGGCCAATTACATAGATTTCTGACCTAACAAAGGAGTCTCTGATTCCTCAGCAGGGGACACATAGGAAGGCTTTCCCACCTGCCAGTTAATTTACACATTAGTCACCAGTGCTACAGAGTGGCTTGGCCTGCCTAGCAGTCTAAAGCTGGAATATGCAATAATAATTCATACGTACAAAGGATATCAGAATATTAATTATTTTAACTGCATTATATTGCTGCTTTGTGATTCAGAAATATTGCATGTGCTTTTTGGGTTAGATAAAACCGTCTGAATCGATTAAAATCCATGCTAAAAGCAGAGTTCCTGGCTGTGAAGTTGGTGCTCAGTCTATTTTCGCACTGCCACTGCAGGCCTCTGGACTCTATGATGGGTTAATTAACCTCCCAAGCTTTAAATTTGTCCATAAAATGGTGATAATAAGACACACCTCACCGTGGTGCATGGTGCAAATTAATTGATTTGGCAAAAGCACTTTTTTTTAATCTATGAAAGGAAAGTATAAATTGTAAATATTCCTATTGATTTTAATTGATAAAGGATCATTTTTCATACCATTTAACAACAGGGATCATGACAAAGATATTGAATGATACATAAAATGGTGAAAATGTCCTCCATCACTGAAAAAAAAGGGGGGGACTGCTTAAAAATATCTCCCCTCCAATCACCATCCATGACCCATACACTAAAGTGAGCTAATGATCCTCATCCCACCAGCGTGCAGCCTACTACAGTCTCTAGTGAAGGAAGAATGTTGACTTTTTTTGACAAGGACTTCTCTCATTTGGTGTTGTATTTTTAAAAAGTGGCCAATATTCCAATCTGCAGTACAACTCATTGCTGTTTGGAATATAAGTTATATGAAAGAATAGACATTATTTATTATATCTCATAGTGCCCTAGCCATGTTAATATAAAAAATTTTACACCAATATTTATATTGTAATTATAAACAAATTTGTTATAACTAAATAGGCATTGTATCATGTCTCACAGAAGTATTATTTCATCTGTATGTTCTTTCTTAAATGACTTTTTTTCTGCCTGGCAGCTCGATAAAGGATGTTGAGCAAAAATCTTAAAACAAAAATATAGCTAAGTTATTTCACCTTAAAACTATAAGTAAATAATTTAAAGACTTGTGTTTCAGGTATGAACCTGATGTGGAAGGTACAAAGCCGCATAAACCTGGAATTATATGGTGATAAAAGGTCAGTGCTTGGTGCAAGAAATGAAACATTGAACCTTCAAATGTGTCCAAGGCACAGTTTGTAGCTATCTTCAATCAAAATGCAGTGCCCATTGATTTTGCTCCCCAAACAGGAGGCCTAGTTCTCTGAGGAGCCTCTCTAGGAAGTCTTGCCCTAGCATCTGTTCTTTCCCCTCCCCCCACCCCACCCCCCCCCCCGACCAAATGTATGCACTGAGAACAAAGCAAGTTTTTAAAGGGGCAAATTCTATCAAGTTAAGTCAAAGTCAATTTAGGTCCCGGCTTACGAAGGCAATAGTGTAACCAGGGTGTGACAGTGAAGCTGACGTGCCTGAGGGCCCAAGCCCAAGATGCTGCTACGGCATCTTTTAAGGATCAACTCTGTTATGTACACACCTACACATATATATGAAAATAATCTTCTCATTTTTAAAAAGCCATGAGAGTGGGATGTGTATAAGTGTTCTTGTGTGCCTATGTACACGTATATACATATATGTGAAGCCTAGTTCAACCTATTTGGCAAGCACAACATCTTACTCACCCAACAATAGAATTGCCAGAACTGTAACCTAAATTAATCTCTCTTCACATGGTTGTGAATTTTAATGTTGACCTTAAGTATTTTATGCGCTGACAAAATTTACTTTTCCTTTCACTCATGCATACAGGTTAAGCATTATTTGGGGAGAGGGGGTTGGTATTCTTTTAAGTAAAAGAACTTTCCCTCTTAGGGAGATTAGCCAAATAGACATAATGAGATGATCCAATTTTATCTCCTTCGAAATTACAACTTTGTGACATTTGCACATTATTAAAAATAAAAATGTTTACATGATTACTGCAAGTATCTGTTTGATTTAACTTACAAAGCTAAGGGTGGGTTTTATTATCAAAGGAAAATATCGAGTATTGCCAATGGTTTTGAGAAGCTGAAATCATCCTGGTAGACATGTAAAATGCTGAACCACTGGAGAAAAAAGTTTTCAGTTCCTCCCACAGTTAAATCTACCTCTAGTCACAGTCTAGAACCATCTGGGAAGAGATCAGGCTGGCCTGTGGGCATGCCTGTGGTGGGTCGGCTTGATTTTGTTCATTAACATTGGAGAACCTAGGCCCCTGTGGGTAGACAACTCCTCAAGTTTGCATCCTGGACTATATACGTTTGGGGAAATGAACTAAGTAGTAAGGATGCACGCATTAGTGCTCTCTCTCTCTCTCTTTCTCTCTCTCTCTCTCTCTCTCTCTCTCTCTTTCTTTCTCTCCCTCTCTCTCTCTTTCTCTCTCCCTCTCTCCCTTTCTCTCTCTCTTTCTCTCTTTCTCTCTCTCTCTCTTTCTCCCTCTCCCTCTCTCTCTCTCCTCTCTCTTCATCCTCTCTCTCTTTCTCTCTCTCCCTCTCTCTTCTCTCTCTCCCCCTCTCTCTCTTCCCTCTCTCTCTTTCTCTCTCTCCCTCTCTCTCTCTCCCTCTCTCTCTTTCTCTCTCTCTCTCTTTCTCTCTCTCTCTTTCTCTCTTTCCCTCTCTCTCTTTCTCTCGCTCTACCTCTCTCTCTTCTCTCTCTCTCTCTCTCTCTCTCTCTCTCTCTTCTCTAAACTGTGGGTGTAGCTATGCGATTGAGTTCTACCATGACTTCCCTGTAATGATTGGGGAAGTTGTAGTAAAGGTAAACTTTCTCTGCACTAAGGTTTCTTGTCAGGGCATTAAGCATCGACCCAAACAAAAAACAAAAAACAAAAACAAAAACAGCCCCCCAAAACAAACAAAAACCCCAAGTATAACGGTGTTTAAAATGATAGCAAAAGCATAAACACATGCCATTATAAGTGCACTTATAAGAATGTTATCCAGTCTCTAATGGGCCATAGCACAACACTCATCCCATTCATGCTGATACCTATTAATAATTTAGTGAGTAAACAAATGGTGGTGCCTGCCGAAATAATATTCAGTCACAAAACTAAATAACTTCTGCGCATAGGTGGATTCAGAAAGCATGCTAAATGAAACAGAAATTATGCTAAATAAGACATGAAAGAAGAAATATAGTCGGAGTCCACCTACATGAGTATTTTAGTTCATTCCTACCCAATCTAAGATAGCTTTTAGTTTAGACTGGGTAATTTATAAATAACAGAAATTTACTTTTCAAAGCTCTTAAGGATAAAAAGAATAAGATCAAGAAGCCAGCAGATTTGGTGTCTAGTGAGGACATGGTCTTTGCTTCCGAGGTGACACCTTCTTGCTTCATGCTCACATGGCCAAAGGGCAAAAGAGAACAAACTGTTTCACACAAGTCCCTTCATATGGACACTAATCTCATCCATGCACATATGTGCATGATAAGCACATATCTTATGTACGTATGTATCAATACTCTTACCAGTTCTTTCACTGAATCACCTCCTATATACAATCTCTCAATACAAACATGAAAAGAGTAGGTAGGTAATTTCATAAAGGCAGCAAGGGCTAATATAATGGGAAAAGCGATCGGATTTCTCTTATGCCAGATGAGAGGCTTCTGAACAATGCGCTGTACTCACGTGTACATGTCTGAGGAGGTCACAGAGGTTTCCATCCCCTGGGATTAGAGGTCCAGGTTGTTGTGAGCTTTCTAGTGTGGGTGCTAGGAATCAAACGCCAAGTCCGCCTCGAGAACAACAGATGTTCTCGACCACTGAGCCATCTCTCAAGCCCCTGAACACGGCATTGTATGATTAATGTAGTTAATATAATAACTTTCATAGTTCATATGTATTTGTGTAGATATAGTCTTGATATGTGCTCCAATTTAGACTAAAGATTCTGATCTTCCTGCCTCGGCCTCCAAAATCCAGGAGTTGCAAGTGCATGTGGTATGGCCGGCTGTTAATTATGTACAGTTTTTCCACAAACTAAACCTTGAGGGTAATAGGAATTGATTTAGTATATTTCCACAAAATGTATTCAGTTCAATTTGAACCATTATTTTTTCATAGTAACTACAAGTCCTTATAGCCCATTTGTGTATGTTTGTGCACCAAATCCAGTTTCTAGAAGTGGTAAAGGCATACACTGTTTTCTAATTTATTAGATGAGAAAATAAACATAAAATTTACCTTTGCAATTCCATTGAAGTTCACTTGAAAATACCCTTCTTGAGGTTTATTAAACTCTAATCATTTTCTTGAAAGATTAGCAGCAATTATCATTAAGGTTTAAGCATTTAGCTGTGACTACTGCAATAAATCTTATTAAGATAACTGAAACATACTTCTTCCGCATGTAGCAACCTGTCTCCGAATCACAACCATCTGTAAGTGGTGATTGCCTGGTGCACACAGATGGGAGTAAAACAACTGTAAAGCTATACCATTCTTTAATCATCACTTGGTACCGAACAAACTGAACTCTGAATCAGACTATTTGCATTTGAAAGATTATATGATCGCTGTAATTAGCAAATACTCTCCAGGTCTCTGATATAAAATGAATTATGGGTACCTGATTAAAAATAACACTTGAACTGTGCAGGCCCCCTTTCTAATCTCTGACAGTCTATAAAAAAAAAATCATATGCTAACAATAGAGGAGCTGGTTTCAAGTTTTTATAGCACACAATTCCCCTGAAGATTTAAAGTGACAGAAGAAGGGAAGAGAATAATTTATTCTTCCTGGCCTCCAGCACAGAATCATGAAACCTTGGAATCCGGAACTTCAGGGCTACACTAAACTTCTGTCAACCTAAATCAGCTATAAAGGTGAGAACCTGCCCTGCCTTGCCTCCCCCTCAAAGCAAGAGGAAAGCAGATCCATGTTACTCACAAAGCCCACATCACAAAGTGAGAAAAATATCAAGGAAACCAATATCTTTCCAAGACTGACCACACTCTCCCCGACCTGGTCGCCTTCCCTTATAATAAAAGCCCAAGAGCAGAGGCCTGCACTCTGTGCATCAAAGAAAGGAGTTTGCAGCTGAGACTACTTGAGAATGCTTCACCTCCAGTCCTGAGTGTGTTCATGCAAATTACTTAACCATTACAGTTTTCTCATCTATTAAAGGCAAAGCCGGGAGCAGTGCCGCACACCTGTAATCCCAGCACTCGGGGAAGCAGAGGCAGGCAGATCTCTCTGAGTTTGAAGCCAGCCTGAAGAAACCCTGTCTCAGAAAATAAATAAACAAGCAAGTGAGCAAGCAAACAAACAAACAAGAATATGTCCACACACACACTTGAGTGCACAAAACACATGCACACAGGAATGCACAAAACACAAGCACACGGCATTCCTGTGAGCTTCGGTTGACCTAAGAGGTTAGCATAATGGTGCATAAGGAATGCCTAACATACTTTTTTAAATAAAGCTGATAACAAAGGATAATTAATGACATCTAGTTAGCATCTAATGGTGAAAATTACATCATTTTTCAGTCTTGAATAGTATAAAATATTTCCACTTTTGCCAAGAATTCGTTTAGCAATGAGAAGAAAGTATCTACATAGAGGCCGGCCACCCAGCTTAAATTATGTTTTGCTCATGTATTAGTTGGGTGACTTTGGCAAGGGGGTAGGGGGGGTCAACTTCTCTGGGCTTCTTCTGACTCATCTGCAGAGTGGACACAGCAGCAATCCACTAACAGTGTTGTTAGGGGTAGAAAATGACTCAACAAACCTAAATTAAAAGAGGCCCAAGTATCTGGAACTGTTCCCTACGCAGTAATTATCTGCCAGTCACATATGAGCTTGACCTTGGGGGTGCAGTAGAGGCCTGACATGGCCCTTGACCTCACCTGCCTTATATCCTACTGGGCCACAGCCTTTGAAAGATAACTATGAAAACACTTAAGTGGAAATTACAGGGAAGGGACGAGGGAGAAATCTGAGCATAATCAACGGGCCTGAAATATCTGGGCTATGTGTTTCACGTCAGGCTCTCCACCCACAGGTCTCAGAAGTGCTATCTTCTCACTGGCCAATAAAAGAAATACACCCTAATGTCCAGAGGCCGAGGTAGCCGTGTGTCCACATGGTCATTTCTTCCCTTTCCTAACGCAGCTTGCTTACTTGGTAACTGTCTGAAGATTATTGTTATTATTATTTGCAGGGAAAAGTTTTTGTAACCTCAAATGACCTCATGCTTTGAGACGCCAGATGCTGAAGAATATTGAAATTATATTTAAGGCAGTATTACGCTCAAATTACGATGTATTTTCTGCTAGATTACATTTTTAAAAGGCCGTCATCACATACTATATACACTTAAGATATCAAATGACTGCATTTACATTTGAACCAAAATAAAAGTTGAAAGTGGTTAATGAAGTTCTAATTCATAGCCTTGAATGTTTTTAGCCTACTACATCCAAATTATTTTTTTAAATAACTACCACCATAAAGGCTAATGCAGTGCAGATGACACCCCAAATATTTGCAATAGGTCACATGATACCAGTGCAGCAGCTCAACAATTGGCTATAATAGGTTTAAGAAGGAATGATAGACTGTCTTGATACTTAAATAGATAATATTTTCTATTAGATCTTTTTTTTAAAAAAAAAAACTTGATTAACACTCGAAATATTTCTCAGTTTGCCAAAAGAAGCCCTCATTAAAGAAATTTTCACTGAGTTACATACAATATGCTCATCTGTCACCATGAACTTGTTTTTACTCTATATTCAAAGCTGTATGTTTATTTCTCTTTTCTAGTTCAGTTCTAAAAGCCAAAAATATGAAACAGATGTGGTGACTTTCTGTGTACTGGGAAGCACAATCATGCTTCTTTGAATCGTTTAGGCTCAACAGTTGCCCTCCCAAGAGCACATCCAAGCCGCAAGATACTTCCCAGCCAAGAAGCCAGCTTGCTACCTGTCAAGGAACCGAATTGGCAGGCCACAGCTGGGTGGTTGCGATGGATGCTTCCAGAGCCTGTGAATATAAAAAAAAAAAAAAAATACACAAGGCGAACTTCAGCTGATGGGGTGTGCTGCCTTCCTCCGAAGAGGGTGAGCTGTGAGCTAGCACACTGCAAGATCTGCTTTGTTCAGTGGTTAACTGTGGCTCCGAGTTCCGCCGGCCTTGCTTCTGAGATAACAGAAACCTGGACACTAGCCAAGAGCAAAGGAGAGCAACCTTTCAAAGCACTAGTTACAGCGATGATCCCTTCAAACCTGGGCCTGCCAGATCCGCCTGTGTTTCGAAAAGCACATAATGTTGATTTTTTTTCTTTTGCTGAAAATAGTTTCAAAACATGTGGAAATTGCTATAATTGAAGAGAAGTCTTGAAACAAATGGTAATTTTGTTCTCAAATAGGAAACTTTCTTCAGGCTGTGGGAGGTGAGGAAAGGACGTTTCCTTTTCTTCTAAAATAAGTGAGTGCTGAACAGGATGGCATTCATAGAATCCTGCCTTGATGTTGTCAGTTTACAACTTCAAAGGGGTTTTAAAACAAAAGTTACAGGAGAATGTGTTTAAATGGTAATATACATAGACAGCCAAGTCCGTGAGGTCGTAAGTTTAATGCAAATAAGCAGGCCAATAGACCAATAAAGCATGTTTTTCCTTAAAGGGAACTATGAACCAACATTCAGCCATTGAGAATCCGTTGACTTAATGTAGACTTTTCTGTTGCATATTAATGGGGCTAAAACAAAAATACAAACTATTTGAGATGTCTCGTGCAAAGGGAAATAAAGGATAGGTAAAATATATAGAGATGAGAGCTATAAATTCCTACAGCAACAAGGACTCATTTCTCTCTGTATCCAGGACTGTGGGTCTTAGGAGAGTAAAAAGTACAGACAGGGAAGGCACAGGCAGACACTTGCAGAAAATTAGGATGCTTTTAACCATCATTTTATCACTAGGTCAGGCCAGATTTTCAGACTAGTATGTAATGTGCAATGACTGCTCTAGTCTCCTCTCACTTTCTCTAACCAACCACTCAAACCAATGTGTGAGAGAACATAACCAGAAGGCCTTGGTACTTTGGTCCTGTATCCTGAGAAGCACCTCATCCTATCTGACCATTGCCAGCCATATTGACTCATGATCGCTCTCGTCTAGCCAGTGGCACAGAGGGATAATTTGTTTTTTCTGGCCCATTTAATTGCTGCATCTGGCATTCCCAGGGCGCTGTCTTTGGGTTACTTGAGAGAAGCAACGTTCGTGTTCACTGAATCAGACGGGACTGAGCATGCCGGAGGCTGTAGCATAGGAGACTGTGCACCTGCCAATCATCCCACCGATGCAAAGACAGCGGTCCAAAGCTGAATGCTCTACAGCTACGATGGAAGCAGAGATGCTCGCTGCTGCACCACGTAGTTATCTTGGAGACAGCTGTTGGGGTAGAAGATCCACACTCTGCTCCCAGAGCCTGCTCCAACCAACAGGCCAATGGACCCAGACCAAGAAATGTGTAATTTATCATACATGTTTGTAGAGAATCTTAGGAAAAGTGTCTCTGTTGCACAGCGGATTGTGCTTCCTCCGGGTGCAAAGGGGAAACAAAGACACGCTTCTCTCTGACTCAGTGTGAAAGGCTGAAAAAAACATCCTCAGCTCTTCATCCACCAAATTATGATGTTACAACGCAACAGCTAGTGTACTCACCATGGCGGGAGTGTGTCAGAAGCAAAGAAGAGGTGATAAATATTCTAAGATGAGGCTGCACTTGGCACCAAAGCCAGAGCTTTCCTGGGACCATCAAGGCAGAGGGACCACATGAGAGATGGGAACATGGTAGTGGGATTTGCACTGTGGAGCACAATCAGCTGGGTGGTATCATCCTGTGTGGGAGTCAGAACTCACCTTTCCGACACACAGATGCCATTCACGGTTTAAAGCAACGGTATAATGTGATCGAACAGTAAGCAGAGTTCAGAATTTTCATTTCCATACATAAGTGCCATCACAGATTATTCTCTCTGGGTATAAATATATAATTCCGTATTAACTTCAATCACACGCTATTAGGTGCACCTCTCTCCGAGAAGTTTGAAAGCCATATCTCGTCAATTGAAAGGACAAGCTAAGGAGATTGCGGAAACATGCCCAGTTCTTTTTACAGAAATCTCCAATTACAATAAACCTCAATTATTTGAGAATAAAATATTATTTGAATGCAGGATTCTGAGCAGCTTCAATGACACTGATGCATAAGCTGCAAAGTCGGTGCTTTGAAACACAAGAAAACGTATTTCACATTGAAAAAATGATAATTATTTCACATGTTTCCCACCCCCATAATAGCTTCTCCTAAAGCGTGGAGTCGCATAGGATGATTTATATACAAATATGTAGATGCATACAAACTGAAATGCCAAACATTGAAAGGGGCTCAAACGAGTGGGCATTGCATATGGAAAAGGCTTAGAAGGAACCCTGTTTTGTGATAATGAGATGTTTTCCAAGCTCGACTTCATTCTGGAAATCTAATCAGAACAAGTCATGTTTCAATGAGACAAAAGGGAAATGCGAAAGGCAGTCTTACAGATCTGTAAAGACAGGATCTGACATACGAACTGCCTCCATGCCACCTCAAATGCATCAATGGGTCAGAGACTGGGCTGAGAATCCCCATGACGTAGGAAGTAGAAAACCTCCCACTAACCATGGTACAGACTACACTGTACCAAAGCCAGGCAAACCTTTTTTAAAAAATATATTTTATTAATTATTCATATTACATCTCAATTGTTATCCCATCCCTTGTATCCTCCCATTCTTCCCTCCCTCCCATTTTCCCCTTACTCCCCTCTCCTATGACTGTGACTGAGGAGGACTTCCTCCCCCTGTATATGCTCATAGGGTATCAAGTCTCTTCTTGGTAACCTGCTACCCTTCCTCTGATTGCCACCAGGCCTCCCCATCCAGGGGACGTGATCAAATATGGGGCACCAGAGTTCATGTTTCTCCACAACTGAGTGGAGTGTGGAGTCTGACTTTCACACGAACTCTGGCAAACGACTTTCTGCTGCTTGCGAACAAGTCAAAGACTGGCCATCTACTGCGACCACAAAAAAAAAAAAAAAAAAAAAAAAAAAGAAAATAAGAGTAGAGAAAGGATTTGTGGCTGAATGATCCTTTCTAGGGTGTTTACAAAATATGAGCTTACGGCCCACAGAGCTTTGACTTTGTCTGGGTACTTCCATGTTTAAAATTTTCAAGACGTAACTGATTGTCACATTAGCTAGACAATGTTCCCTGCAGTAAAACTTCATGTTGTGCACAGAAAAGAATGGAAAAAAATAATAATTTAATGTTGACAGTGTTTCCAACAGGAAGAGTAAACATAGCAACATTTAATCTAGAATCTGTAGTCAGATTACTGATCCAACTAGTCAGACATCCCTCACCTCCAAATAAGAAGACCTCGAGTAAGGAATCTGTTTCTGTGGGTGGCTGAATCGCATGCCAAGTCTCCTTACGCCAGTTAACTCATCCATGCCCTGGCTCTCTCTCTCTCCAGGTTCAACTCTCTCCTCCTCTCTACCGTCTCTGTTGTCAAGCAATCTGAATGAAAGAAGAGGTCTGCTCTTTGTCATTAATGTCTGTTATATACATACAAATAACATTCGCCATTCTGAGCAGATTGTATTTAGGAATTTAGGAATGTATATGCATTTATATATCCATATATATATATATATGTAAAAATCAATCAATTCATTAAAAAGTGGCCATTAATTTAGAAGAGAGCAAAGAGTCATACAGAGGAGAGTCTGAAGGAAGGAAAGGAAAAGAAAATAATGTGAGTATGCTATAATCTTAAAAGAATAAAAGAAACAGTTTTCTAAATTTATAAGTAAATTCTCATTTATCGCTCAAACTGGCAACTCGTGTACGATTGCCATTCCACAATCACATGTCCCATCCAAAGCTGCATAAAGCAGTCTTGGAAGCGGATTATAAGCCTTCCCTTGGAGGTTGCCTAGGTTTAGTTTTGGTGTTTTGGGCATGAAGAATATGTGGTTCACATGAAAAGGTAATAAGAGGAAAAAAATACAAATTTTCACTCCTCAAATAAATATCATCTTAGATTTTTCAGATTTTTTGTGATCACTTTTTAAACACGTATTTTTAAGTGCCTTGCCTATAGTGGCAGGTACGAGACTTGCTTGTCTGCAGTATTAGGTTTAGTTGTCTGCGGTGGCAGATACAAGACATGGTTGTCTGCAGTGTAGTGTATACTAGACTTGGTTGTTTACAGTGACAGGTACTAAACTTGGTTGTCTGCAGTATAGTAGGTACTAGACTTAGTTATCTGCTGTGGCAGGTACTAGACTTGGTTGTCTGTGGTGGCAGGTACTAAACTTGGTATGCTTTCACCAACACACTAAAGTCAACAAAATATGACAGCAAATACATTGCTGGGTATTTCAAGAGTATATTTTAGGCTTATACCCATTCCATCCATTTTTTCCTTGGTTTTTATTTGGAATAAAAAAAAATTCCAGCTTCCACAAGAAACAAGAAAAGCTCAATTGCAGTGAGCATCCCTGAGGGTCTGAGCGATGCAAGGACAAAACTCTGAAAGCAAGCAACCAGAGCTGCAGCCCTGGGAGGTCAACAACTTCAATACACAAAAAGCAGATGGAAACCCCAGAATCTAGAACCGCTGAGGCTCACGGCAAAGTGCAAGAGAGCACTGCTAAGCTCAGGAAGGGTGTCCCTGACAGTTGCTGCTGAGTGTTGGATTGCGTAAGGTCAGCACTCACCAACTACAGGGCCTGACAGGGTTTGCCCACGCATCTTTCGATCCTACTTGAAGAAAAGAGATATGGCTAGGGCTTTGAAAGTCTCAAGGTGATATAAAGGGTGGCCTTAGAGAGGCCTAATCATTGCTGTCCTGCTTTCAAAGCATTCTTATTTCCGGCACAGAAACCTGTGGCAGGGGCGGGGAGGGGGGACCCCTGGTTGCTATTGTGTCGTGGAGAACGCAGTATGTTCGTGGCCACCAGCAAGCCTTCAATGCTTCATACACAGGCCTTCTCCGCAGTCAGCTTCTCCTAGAGGGGCATGGGATTTGGGAGTAAGTCACAACTTAACGTGAGCAGTGAGTAGTGTTCTACTCAGATGGCCAATGGAGTGAAGGAAGCAGTGACCACGACCGCACTGAAAAAATTTTTAGTTGAACACGTGGGTAGCTTAAATAAAGACACCCAGGCATAGCACATTACTACCACTAAAGGGTTGATAGGGGACAAATTTCAAGTTATTAGTTCTAATCAGCATCCCTGCTTAAAATCTTCTAGCTATGTTGCTCAGTGCAGCCATCATATGCAACGCCCCTGCTCCCCAAGCAGCTGCCACTGTCAGGATTTTTTCGTGGGGAAAAAAAATAGGACAGTAGGGATCCAAGATGGCGGCAAGAGCAGTGTGGACCGTGTTTGGAGGCTCTAGTGAACAATTCAGGGAATTGCACAGATTTCTGAGCCAGGAACACCGAGGTCCCCACACCACAGCAGCAGGAGTGCTCCACGGTTCGGAGGGACCAGGGTGCAGAGGACCTGCATGCCCCTGCACACGGGAGGAGTGTGAATTTTCTCGGATCCGAGTGGCAAAGGCAGCAGCAGCAGCAGCACCAGTGGCACCAGCGGCGGTGGCTGAGGTTTGCAGCTCATAGCCTTCCGGTGGAGGCGATTGGTGTGGTGGCCAGTGGAAGTTGCTGCGGGAGAGGGCACTCTGGGCAGGATTTGGGTCGCATGGTGCCTTCGGATCCAGACTGGACTCGGCGGACAGTTCGGCCCCAGAGTCCCGGGTTCTGGCCCAGCCCAGCAAGCAATTCTGCCTGAGGTACTAACTCAACGCGGCCACAGCTCCCCTGCTGTGGCACAGGCTTGGCGGAGCGCTCAGTTCCACCCAGGCACCCTAGAATCGAATCAAAGACCCAGATATGAATCCACACACATATGGTCACTTGATTTTTGACAAAGAAGCCAAATCCATTCAATGGAAAAAAGGATAGCATCTTCAACAAATGGTACTGGTCTAACTGGAGGTCTATGTGTAAAAAAAAAAATGCAACTGGACCCATATTTGTCACCTTGCACAAAACTCAAATACAAGTGGATTAAAGACCTCAACATAAAACCAGAGACACTAAGTCACTTAGGGGAAAAAGTGGGAAAGAGCCTGGAACATATTGGCACAGGAGACAACTTCCTGAACAGAACACCAACGGCCCAGGCCTTAATGTCAACCATTAATAAATGGGACCTCATGAGGCTGAGAAGCTTCTGTAAGGCAGGAGACACTGTCAAGAGAACAAAGTGACAGCCTACAGACTGGGAAAAGATCTTCACCAACCCTACATCTGACAAAGATCTAATATCCAAAATATATAAAGAACTCAAGAAATTAGACACCACCAAACCAAATAACCCAATTGAGAAATGGGGCTTGGAACGAAACAGAGAATTCTCAACAGAGGAATATCAAATGGCTGAGAAACACTTAAAGAAATACTCAACCTCCTTAGTCATCAGGGAAATGCAAATCAAAACAACTCTGAGATTCCATCTTACACCCACCAGAATGGCTAAGATCAAAAATTCAAGTGACACCACATGCTGGCGAGGATGTGGGGAGAGAGGAACACTCCTTCATTGCTGATGGAAATGCAAACTAGTACAGCCACTTTGGAAATCTATCTGGTGCTAGCTCAGAAAAATGGGAATAGGGCTTCCTCAAGACCCAGCTATTCCACTCCTTGGAATATACCCAGAAGATGCTCCAGCACACAACAAGAAAATTTGCTCAACCATGTTCATAGCAACCTTATTCATAATAGCCAGAACATGGAAACAGCCTAAGTGTCCATCAGTAGAAGAATGGATAAAGAAACTGTGGTACATATACACTATGGAATACTACTCAGCTATTAAAAACAAGGAATTCCCGAAATTTGTGGATAAATGGATTGAGCTAGAAATGATCATAATGAGTGAGTTAACCCAGAAGCAGAAAGACTCAAATGGTATATACTCACTTATATCTGAATGCTAGCCCAAGGGGCATGTCCCACGAAAGCCTTCACTTACCAGGAAACTGGGACAGATGGGAGGACATCCTATTGGGACTCTAGATGAGAGAAGCATGGGAGAATAGCAAAGTAGAAGTATCCAGAGGGTCCTAGAAACCTACAAGTAGAACATTATGATAGGCAGATTTGGGCCCAGGGGTCCCGCTCAAACTAAGGCACCAGCCAAGGACAATACAGGCCCTTTAAGCCCCTACCCAGATCTAGCCAATGGTCAGAACATTCTCCACAGTTGAGTGGAGAGTGGGATATGACTTTCTCACGTACTATGGTGCCTCACATTTGACCATGTCCCCTGGAGGGGGAGACCTGGTGGCACTCAGAGGAAGGACAGCAGGTTACCAAGAAGAGACTTGATACCCTATGAGCATATACAGGGGGAGGTAATCCCCCTCAGGAACAGTCATAGGGGAGGGGAATAATGGGAAAATGGGGGGGGGCGAAGAATGGGAGGATACAAGGGATGGGATAAACATTGAGATGTAACAAGAATAAATTAATTAAAAAAATTTTTTTAATCAGAAAAAAAATAGGACAGTGGCTACAAAGGGGCTTGAGTGTTTGATATAAGAATTAGCGTTAAGGTTCAAAGGGCATGATGCACGTGAGAAATAAACCGAGCTCCGTGTATGGAACATGTGTGAAGTGGCCTGTGAGTTGGGGTGCTGGTAAGAGCCATCCGACAGCAGACAGCATATTTCAAACTTTGTTTGAGTCTCACACTTAGTGACCCATGAGATCTTTTCTTAGAATAGGTGAAGTGAGATTATTTCTGGGTAATAGAGCAAATTCTTCAGCAAGAGGAGAGGCTGAGGTGGCAAGTACAAGCACAGGCAGGTGGTCCCTCCAGCAACCGGCGACAGAGTTGGGTAACATGAAACTGAGCTACAGAAGTAGAGTTAGCGAGGTCTGGTTTCTAATTCGGAATAAGTTCCAAGTGAATAGGAGGCTCAAAGATTTATTTATTCAAGACCTTTAACTTTGGGAGAAATTGAAAAAATGAAATGATTTACTAAAGCGAAGAGGGAGATAGGCTGGCTCTGTCACCTACACATCCTTCCTCTCTGGGACACCGGAGTGACATTTACCACACACCTTAAGTTAGCTGGGCTCTAGAGTGAGCATTTTTTTTTTTTTTTTTTTTTTTTTTAGTGACACAATGAATGGAAACGGTTGTCATCACTGGAGCTACACTGAGGACTGTCAATCAGCAGCTCAGTCCACAAAAACAAATGGAAATCTAACGTGAGCCACCACGTGGGTGGCCAAGTTTATGACAAAGCACCAGAGAGTCCTTCGATGATGTGATGACTCTAAAACTAATGCATACATGGTTAAGGATCACTTAAAGAGTAACTCTATTAATGTCAGTCTATATTTTTATTTATCAGTGTGTGTGTGTGTGTGTGTGTGTAGGTGCATGAAAGCCAGATGTCAATATCAGATGTCTTCCCCAATTGCTGTCCATCTTCTTCTGTTTTTTGTTTGTTTGTTTGTTTGTTTGTTTGTTTGTTTTGAGACAGAGCCGGAAGCTTATGAATCAGGCCGTCCTAATTGGCCCAGCAAGCCTCAGAGATCCTCCTGGCTGGGACAGCAGTCACATGCTGCCACATCTGGGTTTAGGAATAGGTTCTGGGGATCACACTCAGCACCTCGTACTTGCCCCCCCCCAGCACTTTGTCCACCTAGCACCCCTCCCCAAGCTGTTCGAAGTAGTGACAAGTTTCAGAACCAGTGATTTAAAAAAAAGTCAACCATTACCGTGCCTGTAGCCTGTGGCTTCAGTGGTACTGTAACACGGGAGGAGCTGCTGTCAGAGAGGACGTGGCGTAGAGCTGCTCTCCTGCACTGAAATGGGCCACTAAGGAAAACTGATAACGCAGCGTGCACTCCTTTACGTGCCACCACTTTGCGAGAGGAATCAGAGGCATTCTAAATTCTATGAATAAATAAACACTATACTCTGAAATTCATTAAAATTTCACACAGATGTTGAAAAACAATACTTATATATAATTACATGTAATTTTATGTGTTTTATTTTTTAATGTTTTTATTTTTTGAGCTTATAACAGAATTACATCTTTTCCACCTTCCCTTTCCTACCTCTAAAGCCTCCCATTGACTCCCTCTTTGCTCTCTTTCAAATCAATGCTTTCTTTTTCTTTGTTGTTTTATATATATTTAGCATATATATTACCAAATGCATGAATATAACATGGTCAGTCCATATTAAGTTACTTGTGTGTTTGTTTTCAGAGCTGGCCATGTGGTTCTAGATAGCCAGTTGTTGTGCTTTTCCCTGAGGAAGACTGTTTCTCCCACTCCAGGAATTCCCTAGATGTGTGCAGCTATTGTCTAGGGTTGAAGCCCCATGGACGTCCCCCTCCTGCTTCACCGCAGCTTGTAATTATATATTTGTTTCTGTGTGTATGTGTGTGTGTGTGCATGCATGTGTGTGTACATGCATGTGTGTGTGCGTGCATGTGTGTGTGCATGCATGTGTGTGCATGCATGTGTGTGCATGTGTCTGTGTGTGCGTGTATGTGCATGCATGTGTGTGTGCATGTGGGTGAGTATGTGTGTGCATGTGTCTGTGTGTGTGAATGTGTGTATGTGTGTGTGCATGCATGTGTCTGTGTGTGTGCATGCATGTGTCTGTGTGTGTGCATGCATGTGTCTGTGTGTGTGCATGTGTGTCTGTGTGTGTGCATGCATGTGTATGTGTGTGTGCATGTGTGTCTGTGTGTGTGCATGCATGTGTCTCTGTGTGCATGTGTGCGCATGCATGTGAGTGTGTGTGTGTGCGTGTGTATGTATGTTGGGAGGAGAGCAGTGTGAATATGAGTGCAGGCCCCTCAGAAGCCAGAAGAAGGCACCAGATCCCTGAGAGCAGACTTACAGGCTGTTGTGAACCAGTTAAAATGGTGCTGGGAACCAAACTTGGGTCCTCTTCAAGAGCTGTCTCTGCTCTTAACCATTGAGCCATCTCTTCAGCCTCTATGTAATTCATATGTGTATATATAAAGGCATATTATGTACAAATATATAAACAAATAATTAATGCAAATGTAACAGTCATATTTTAAATGTTGAAAATATTCATTAATCTACCTTTAACTCATCTGTGTGAGCAGAGTAATGGAAAATGAAAAACTGCATATATTGAAATGACTGTTCTGAAAAATAATAGCATTCTACTAATAGAAACATTTCCCTTTTCATATGATGGGGAAAGAGGTCCCCCTTCTGTCACAGGTCTACGGGAGGGGATAGGGTGACAAGGGGAGGGGAACAGGAGGATACAAATGAGGATCGGGATGTAATCTCAATAAATTACTCAAAAAATACAAAACTTAAAAAAAAATACAAAACTTTTTATTTTTTTGGTTTCTCGAGACAGGGCTTCTCTGTGTAGCCTTGGCCGTCCTGAACTCGCTTTGTAGACCAGGCTGGCCTCGAACTCACAGCGATCCGCCTGCCTCTGCCTCCCGAGTGCTGGGATTAAAGGAGTGTGCCACCGCGTCCAAGAAATGTTTCCCTTCATTCCTTGCAAGTTCTCTTAGACAAACATTAGCTTGTTCTCAAGCAGCCATAATTTGCACTATCATTATGGTTTTAAGAACTAAAACTTGCTGTCTAAAAAACATACTCTCAAAACAGAGTAATATTAACACCATGATGAAAGTTGTTCCATGAAGACAGTGAAAACAGAGGAAGAGAAAGCAATGGCCAAACTATTAGCTGCTTTCCCATTTAGGTACTGACCAAGTATGTCCTTCCTAGACCTCAGAAAGCCTGAAGGGTGTGTGTGTGTGCGTGTGTGTATGTGTGTGTGTGTGTGTGTGGTTCCTGAATTATTTATCCTGAAATTGTAAAGGCATCTGCTATATTCTATCAACTTTGAACGGATCTGTGTCAATTGACAGATATATAGACTCAATGATCCTATAAGCCCAAATGGCCATTCTGTACTCAGATGAAAAATGTCACGTGAGCCCTTTGGCCTTGGCGATTCTGGCGCAGACTAGATTATTTATGAGGATTACATGCTTTGGTCACCAATAAATCTTACAGGCATCCTCTATGAAGAAGCCAGTTTTCCCTGTATTAAGTTGTGCGAGTCAGTGGCGGCTGTGAGTGAACCGCGTGAGAAGTAGTCAGTATGTGCGTGTCTACACAGTGAGCCACTTAGAGCGCCTTCCCCTTAGCAACAGAAGGTGGTACTTTGCTTCGGAATTTATTTCCTTATGGAACATATCCTAGTGATAAAAATGACTCGGAATATTTTGTGACTCTGAAGTGCAATAATTAAAACATAATCTGTTCTTTAGGAGCTCTAACTTGTTCTAAATTTGAGATACACAACTGGGATATCTTGTTATATTTAGACTACCTAGAGAGAAAATCATGTGATTTTTTTTTTCTTTTTTACAAAGCTGAAGCATGAACCAACCAAGGCAGTGTGACATGAGATCACAGGCTAAATATAATTTCTGAATATAATACATATGCAAAGATTCAATATATCATAAAACTGAGGTACATCCAGCCCATTAAAATTAGCTTAATGTCTCTGAAAGTACAATGGAGTTCGTCTTCTCTAAATCCTTTGTGTTGCTGGTTTAAAAGGGAAAACTATACACCTCTTACCTTCCTAGCTAAAACTGTATTACAGAAATATAAATAAAAGTGAAAGACACTAAATGTTCAGTCATACTAAGACTGGGATGAAAGTGATTAGCACACAGGGCATGTTGGGGCTGCATAGGCTGATAGAGTTCAAGGGCTACAGAAGACTTAACAGGGGAGAGCCGCCTTCCATCAAGTGTCCCATTAAGCACAAGGTTAGGAGTGGGCAGAATAGGAAAGAGCAGAATGCGGCAATGCTTTAATGTAGGGAAATAAATTTAAATGACCTTATAAGGTCTGATCATTTGTTGAGCCTTCCCTCTTCTCAAACAGGTGCCATGGCTGTAGCATTAATCTAAGTAAAAGGCTATGTAAATGATCCACTGGTGGCACTTAGAGTTCCATAAACTTTTCAACTAAAATGTTTAGAATACTGGGCCGGTAGAATGTCTCAGCGGGTAAAGAGCTCTTTGTGATAAGCACGAGGACCTGAGTTCAAATCCCCAGAGTAGTCTGAAGAAAAGCTATGAGATCTTTGATCCACTGAAACTTGTAATCCATGCCTGCTGCCAAGATCACAAGCACATCACTGACAAAACTTGCTGGAGGAGTACTAGCAGCTAGAAAAAAAAAAAGCCAGATAGTTACTAGGGTACACTTTGGGGAAAGATGCATCACCAATGACATCACCAACTTGGAAGAACACGGACTTTAGGACATTGAGTGAAGTAGTTCAGAGAACTTGCCTTCAGAGTGTGAGGCTTGACTGGTACCATAATCAGTGTATTTACTGACACTTCCTTTCTCTATTGGAGTTAAATGGCTAGCCAAGCCAAAACAGTCTAAGAGATGAGAGAAATCTGTGCTACCATGTACCTGGCACAAGTGTTTTCTTGTTGATACTCAAAAACCACACCAGTTTTGATGAGATGGACTTGCTATACTATCAGAAATTTTCACAGGCTTATTCCTCGAAAACAATCTTTTTAAAAAAAAAATAGTGTTCTGCCTGCACTCCAGAAGCGCGCATCAGATCTCATTACGGATGGTTGTGAGCCATCATGTGGTTGCTGGGAACTGAATTCAGGACCTTTGGAAGAGCAACTAGTATTCCTAACCTCTGAGCTATGTCCAGCCCACAGTCTCATACTTTCTCTTAATTAGATAGCTATATTAGCTAAGCTGTGCCTATAATAAGCTGACCTCTATACCTACCTGGCTATTTCAGTTTCTGTAAAGGCCTTTGCTACAGCATACTAATGTTCTACATAGTTTTGTTCTTCTCACACAAGTCATAGAGTTCGCCCAGTACTTTTGATACCTATGATGTTTCATAAGTGGGTATTTCCTTAGTGGGAGAAACTAAACATTTATAGATATTCAGATATTGAAAAATCAATAAAGGAAGCATACCCTACTGTATTTGCTATCCTGTGCCATTATGTCTGGATTTACATTACTCTTCCTCATCTATCTCCCCTAAACATAATGCGGTAACCTTATAGTTTTCAGGAAAGTTCAGGAAAACTAATAGCACAGAGAAGAAGACCCAAACTGAACAGACAATATGTAACAAAAGATTATAATTAACATTATCAAAGAAAATGAAGTGGCTTTACCTCCACAAAGGAAGAATTAAATATTATAAGAAAAAATATAAATCAGAAAACAAGGCAAAGCTGGAATAATTGAGCAGGGAACACTTGCATAACATGTTCTGAACTCTGATTTTATACCAAGAAACACACACACACAAATACACATGCACACACAAATACACATGTGTGTGCACACACAAATATACATGTGTGCACACATACATAGACAAATACACATGCACACACAAATGCACACGTGCGTGCACTCACCTTAGAAAGTTAAAATGCATAATTGGATTTTTTTTTTAATTTAGAAAATAGCAAAAAATTACTGAAGTAAAAGAAGTAAGAAAAGTTAAGTGCGCTGGTACATGTCTATGAAGTCCTAGCTCTTAGGAGACTGAGGCAGGGTTGTGTTGGTTTAAGACTAGCCTAGGACCCCTAGAAAGACTCTTTTTTGGAGATAAATGCAAAATACTGTAATGCATAAGGCAAAAAAAAGCTAAAGAGGCAACTCTATATGGGAAGGAAACACCAGGACAGAGAAGAGCATGGAGAATGGCAGAAGACTGCGGGATAGGAGGAGAAATCAAAATAAAACCTAACAACACACACATTAAAAGATGCTTTAGTGAAAACTGAAGTGGTGTATAATGCCAAACTGAAAAGAGATTAATGTGCCAGAAGATAACCTCTGAGAAATTCTTGAACAACAGCAAAAACCCACAAACTTTTAAGATGGGAGAAAAGTTGAGATAAAAGAACACAAGCATAAAATTTAATATTCATCACATAAAATTAAAAAGAGAAAAATGAAGCCAAAAGTATAAAATAAAGGAATTCAAAAAGAGGAAACAAAACAAAACAAAAATGACAAGACAAAGATACTGTCAAGAGAAAAAGTTTGAAGTGAAGACAGAAATGAGTCTTCATGCTGAAATGCCATGACAGTACAGTTGGAAAACTCAAGACAATAAGCCAAACGGAGAAGCCTCACCCAAGTTCTTACAGGGAAATGACAGGACATGGAGGACATTGTCATCTTTCAGAGGAAAAGATTTTTAAAAGCAAAGTAAATCCAATATTGGGAGCTATAGTACATAACTGTTGGGCTACAACTGCCAGACTAAATGGAAAAACAAATTCCAAGTTATAAAGACAAGCAGTACACCAACTGTGTGACACCTCAACTCAAAGAAAGTTGTGAGGCTCAAGTTGTCCACATAAATTATCCTCTATCTAGGAAAGTCAAGAGAAGGCTTCCTTGGTCAAAGTTAACTTCCCAAGAACGTTATAAGGATGCCAACACCTACTAGCCATCCTATCCTGGTTAGCAGTGGGCACTTAACTAAAGCTGTCAATATTATGGCAAGACTTTCTATGTTCATTGGCAATCCAATTAAATGAAATCAGAAATCACTAGGTGACATTTATCAGAAAGGTCCTTAAAGGGGCCTGGTTCACTGGGAAGCAAGCATTCATTCCCTGTCCCTCCCCATATTTTAGCTGTCCCCGACTAAAAAACATGAAATGAAGGAAGCTGTGTCAGCCAAAGAAAGTTGCTGATAATCCCAAGGCTGGCAGATCAGGACAGAACTTGCCATCACTTACATACAGTGCAACTACCGTATGACGATTGTTCACTGTCTGGCAGTAGTATAGAACGTGGATGTTCACTTCCAGATGAAGAACAGAGGAATCTAGAGATCAAAGGTCCCCTTTCAGGAACAGCTAGAGTAATTTAGGGCAAGGCTTGCGCACCAGGCTGGGTTATGGAAACAGTCTTCCACTGAGTGTCACAGTTAGCTCTTTTAGAATGGCATTGCTGGTATCGGACAGCACTGGATACTCGGGAGTTCACAAGCCTGTGATGACACCAAAAGTGGTATAGCCCTTTGGTTAAGCCGCTATGGTAAGCATGACAGAGGGTGCAGGCGGACACCCCAGAAGACAGGTCCGCTGAGACGCACGCCCAGCGGATGCTTCACAGGCCGTGAACACCCATCTTGCCCTGATGGAGCAGGCTTCAGTGGCTGCCCAGGCAGTTCTGCCATCACTGCCATGATCATCCAGGGAGGAAGGGAGTCCTCTCCTTCCCAGAATAAACGTCTCGGACGGTCATGATGGAGGCATGTCTTGAGCTCGAGCGAGCAAACCAGCCTTTATTTTCCTAAACCAGGGATTTATAAACCTTGGGCAGTGGGGAGGGGTTTGAGAGTGAATGTGCCTGATTTGCTAGGGGTAGAGGTACCAGAATCCTTGATTTACGTGCAGTGGTACAGCGGTAGCTCATTTACATGCAGTAGGGGCTCCTATCACAAGAAGGAGAGCACAGTACTTAATTATCCCATGGGTAGGGGAAGAACTTCCAGGTACAATTAAAGGTCATGCAGGACTCAGGCAATTTATTTTTTTACTGCTAAATATTATTCTATTTGCAAGTTTACACCCATTTATATACATTGTACTTTTGTGGTAGTAGTAATGGTGGTAATAATGGAGCTGCTGCTAGGAATTGAACCCAGGCTTCTACACATGCTAATCAGTTGGAATTCTATTAATGACGAATATTTGAGTTGCTGTATTTTTATTATTGATGTTGCCAATGTCGCAATGTTGTTACAAACAGGAGTGCTTTGACTATTCTTGTGTATTTTTACTGGTGCTCATTTGTACAATTTCCTTTATAGTATACCCTACAAATGGAATGGCTGGGTCACAGGATATGCCCACACTAACTACCATTAACAACCTGTGTTCAGCCCTCAAGAACCATGTGATGGAGGGGCAAAACTGACTGACTGCCATGAGCTTCCTTCTGAGCTCCACAGGTATGACATGGTATGTTAGACATTGCCTTCACATAACACAGAGAGAGACAGACAGACAGACAGACAGACAGACAGACAGACAGATAGACACAGAGACGCAAAGACACAGAGAGAAATACAACAAAATATTTTTAAATATCAGCATTTTATACATATGTAAGGTCATACAATGGTACTCTGGAGTCACTTTTTTTTTTTTATTTCAGTGAGGTTATGAGGTATTCCAGATTTTAATGTTTCATTTCTTTTGTTTCCCCTTGTAGAATGCTTACATGTGTGTCTTATCTCTTTTTTCTTTTGGTCACCTTTTTTTCTTGTTCTTTATATTACATGAAAACTAGTTTTGTCAGCCACCTCTGTATTTTTGCTGTCTTAATACCTGTCGATAAAGCTTGTGATTCCCATCCAAGGCTTGTACATCATTTGCAACATATTTATTAATACTTTAGAATTCTGAGGCTTTTGTAAATGGCCTTTCAAATGCTATATTTTGTGTAGGTGTAGTTCAGTGGTGAGGTACTTGCCTAACATTCCTAAAGCTCTAGGTTCAATCCCAACATGATAAAAAACTTAAATTATCTGCATTGTTATTGTTCAAATATGTTTACCAACTTAGTTGTCAACGTAGCTAGTGTGCGGTTTCCAGCAACACCTTAGGTCAGATATAAGTTTTAGGTTCTTTCCTACTCATTAGAAATTATCATTCTCCGCTTCGTCTAGTTACCCTGATTAGCCCTGTGCTAGGGAGACGCAAAAGTCAGCACTCACGACTGGAGTTTGCTGTTGAAGGACTGGCGCCAACGTTTCAGCATCATTTTCGTTGTAAAATTTTTCATAACGTCTTGATCAGGTTGATGGATTTTCTCTATTTCAAACTGTTATGTGATTTTATGAATCAAAGCCAAATCTTACTAAAGATTTAAATTTACTTCCCATATTCCTGAGATGATCACATGGCTTTAGTTCTTTATTTAAACGTATCATCTTGCACTAACTCCATTTTGCATGTGGACATGTTACATCTTCTTAAATAAGGAATAGGAAGTAGGACAGGTAATCACTTCGAATGATACTGGAAAACGTCTCTAAGAAATATGAGAGAAAGATCCAGCTTTAGCAAGATCGTGCATAACATAAGCAGCGAGCTTGCTCAATGCCTATTCCAAGGACATAATGATCTGGCCCAAAGAAGAGAAGTCAGGGTGCGCCAAGGGACTCCCTGGGTTAGCCGTGTCCAAAGAAAGAAGCGTAACTGCGCAGTGGGCAACACCTTCAACAAAGGGAACTGGTCAAACAGGGTATCTCATGGAAAGAGTAAAAGTGGATCCTAAATTTCATGCCGTGACCATATGTGGGTAGGTAGGGCAGGTCTTCTGTGGCCTTGGGTTTACTTTTAATTAAAAGTAACTTCAACTACGAACAATTATTTCAGCTTTTATTTTGTCATAGAAATTAACATGTTATTAACATATTCCTTGGCGGTTTTATATGCATATCTAAAACATTCGGGTCACACTCATTCCTTCCAGTTCTCGAATTCTCCACCCACGGTGGCCAGCACCTCCCCCTACCTTCCTTCCTCAAAGTCCTTTTTCTACTTTCAGTGTTTCCGCTGTGATGTGCTGTTTGGTGACCCGCCAGATTTGACCAGGGCCCCTCACATGCAGATAGACATAGTGCTACCCACTGAAGCATACGTAACTCACCAGGGGTTACATCATTGGAGACAGGGGTTCCAGCAACCCTCAACTGCCATTAACTCCCCCTTGAAGGGGCAGGACCCAAAGGATGCCCCCCATCTTTAACAACCTATTTACTGCCTGGTATACAGGCAACTGCAGCTCTTATGAGTCCCACAGTGCCACAGCCATGTCATGCCCATAAAATAGCATTCAAGGCCCTCTCCCTACTATCTTTCAGCTTTTATTACAACACATTAGAACTTTAAAAAAAAAAAAAAAAAAGATCACTCTACATATCCCACGATGGCCTTGGGTTACTGAGGCTTCAGGTCCCCAAGCGCCAGCCTTACAGGCATTTGCCACCATATCCTCACTATAAACTCTTCTTGCGTCCTAGTTCCAAAATGTCTGGAGGCAGAAAGAGATTCCTGACGAGCTTGACTCTGGAAGAGTCAGCACTCCAGAAACAGCATGACAGTTGAGAGGTCCCCACCTGAGTCTGAAGTCGCACATACACTGACAGAACGTGGGCCTACGCTTCACACAACAGAGCTCCTTCCCTTGCATTCATTCAAAACCAGCTTTAATAAAATAGCTTGGTTCTGGAATGTTAGGGACTCCAGAGGCAAAGAGCCACCATCAATAAGTTACTTTGGCAGCCAAGCTGCTCTTTGTCTTTTACCCCAGCACTCACTCAGAAGGCAAAGACAAGAAGTGTTTGAGTCAGCTTGGACTTTCATAGAGAGCTGTAGGCCAGCTAAGGCTACATAGTGAGTCCCTGACTCAAAAAAAAAAAAAAGAGAGAGAAAATTCAAGACAACAACAAAAATATTAATTTGGGATAGAATTAATAACAAGTATGGGGCAGACAGGCTAGCTCAGCCTTACCATATGACTGAGTTTAATGGAATTGGAACCCACAGACAGATAGAAGCAAACCCCAACAGAAGCACTCTAGTACGTGTGCATCCCGACACATATGTCATACACAGCAATAATAAAGTAAATAGCAGACATCTAGGACTACAGAGGTGGCTCAACAGTTAAGAGCACTTTCTATTCTTGCAGAGAATCCTGGTTTGCCACCCAGCACCCAAACCTGGAAGTGTACAACCATCTGTGACTCTATTTCCAGGGCATCCAAGGCCCCCTTCTGAACCCTGAAGATACAAAGTATACACATGCTGCACAGACAATAGGCAGGCACTGACACATGTTCATAAAATAATATAAATTTTTTAAAAATAGGCATAGAGTTAGAAAACTTTTCTGTATTGTTTGAATTGTTTTATCCATTTCCAAATGACCATAAGATTAAAATATAAAATGCACAAAAAGGTGGCATATCTTAATATTATCCAAAAAGTACATGTCACACTTCTAGAACCGACCCCTTCCTTTTCTCCTCTCTTCTTATACAAAAGAAAGGGTCTTGCATCTTTTAAGAAGCAGGGGTAGAGCTCTGAGTCTTGAACCAAGAAAATTATATTTTAGTTCACTATGTTTCCTAGGGAGTTTGGAGACAAAACTTTTTACCATGCATACTCACCTCTCATTGCAAAGATCAAACAGTAAATATTTGCGCACCTTCTTCCGCTTTTAAATGACACCTTTCTAACTTATCTAATCAGAAAATGCAAATATATCATCATTGTTAATTAAAAAGAAAAATGTTAAACCTGTAATATATTCCAAACAATTTGCATTTGATACCACAGAACAAAAGACCACAACATTTACCATTAATGAAGGACTTCTTCAAATTTACACAAGGTGAATGAACCCGAAAGAAAACAGTGAGCTAATGATTACAAAAACAATTATCTCCCCATGTAAGAGATGATTTTCCCTAATAGCTCTAACAAATTTATTCTGCTATTGCAGAAAAGACAAACACATGTGAGTGTATGTGTGTGTGTGTGAACACATGTATAAATTAATATACAAGTGAACAACCAAAAAATTCACTAGCTAAATTTCTGCCTGTTACCACTCAGGAAAGCAAGCACAGAATGAGGATAAATGCAAAATTCCTTGTTTTGCTGATGACAGTCAAGAAAACTTTAAAATTTTATGAGATGTACACATACTTTAACATGTATGTGTTTAACACATAATGTATTGATTCTGTATGTACAATCAACAACATTACTAGCAAAAGCTGGGGTTTTCCTTTAAATGGAAAATATAAAGTCAGCTTAGGGTATGAAAACAGTGTTTAAACATATTCTATGGACATTAGTATTTCATAAGTGAAGTGTTATTTAAAATAAATCTAAAACACTTCTCCATTGCTGTGGGAGTACAAACTTGTGCAACTGCTTTGGAAAGCAATGTGGTGCTTTCTCAGGAAATTGGGAATAACTCTACCTCAGGACCCAGGCATACCACTCCTGGGCATGTACCCGAAAGATGCTCCACCATACAACAGGGACATTTCCTCAACTATGTTCATAGCAGCTTTATTCAGAATAGCCAGAATCTGGAAACAACCTAGATGTACCTCAACCAAAGAATGGATAAAGAATCTGTGATACATTTACACAATAGAATATTATTCAGCTATTAAAAACAAGGAAATCTTGAAATTTATAGGCAAATGGATGGAACTAGAAAAGATCATCCTGAGTGAGGTAACCCAGACCCAGAAAGACACACATGGTGTATACTCACTCATAAGCGGACATTAGCCACATAATACAGGATAACTACACTATAACACAGAGACTGAAACATCAACCAAGGACCCTGTATGATATGGACCTAGACCCTCTGCTCAGATGTAGTAGCACAGTCTCCTTGTGGGTTCCACATGTGAAGAGTAGTGACTACTTCAGTCTTGCACTCTGGGCACCAAACTTAGATCATTTCCCCCTGGCAAGATGACCATGCCAGGCTACAGAGGAAGAGGTTACAGGTAGTACAGCTGAGACTTGATAGGCTGAAGTCATATGTTAGGGGAGGAGGGCTCCCCTTTCTGAGGACTAAGGGAGGGAGGGAGAGGGGATGAGGGACGGAGGGAGGGGGAAGGGAAGGAATGAGAGAGAGGGATACAATCAGGATGTGAAGAATTTAAACTGCAGAACAAGCAGGTAACTTATATTGCTAATCCCACTCTATGGGAATAGCTCTGAGACTGGCTGAGACATCAATGTCTAGGCACAGACAATGCTTCTTGTTGGCTACAGAACCCCTAGGAATTACTATTAGATGCCATTCTCCATAAGGCATGAATGAAGATTTACAGATGTCTTTTTATTCCCTGTTCATATAAAGAGCAGGAAACCAGCCTTAATTGTTCTGTGCATCACACACACCTTAAACACTTATAATTTTAGAACTGTATAACGCTTGTGAGAAATTATATGCTTTCAGGACAAAAGAACTGGACATTGACATTGGATCAGACCTGACAGGATGCACTTCTCTCAGCATGCTGGACACTGACATCCTGTATCCTTCATGTTCCAGCACCAACTGCTTCAATTGTTGTTCCTCATTAGAACAAGACGCTTTCAAAGAGAGCTTCCAATCACAATTGATCCATCACTTCCGATTGTCCCACACAGGACTCTAATTAAGCCTGGAATTTCTCAACATTTAGAAACTGGAACACAAATGCAATCCTAGCTTGTTTAACCATTTCCCCAATTTTATTTGGGCCTCTACTAGGTACTATTCACCCCAAATCAACTGCAAGAAACCTTAAGAAAATGATGCTCCATTTTCATTAAGGGGATTGGGTAGGGTTTTGGTTGCTTTCTTGGGCTATAGAGGGTTATTACAAATGGGAGTTGGTCACAAGTTATTATTGGTGTTATTTAGAAAAAAAAACAAGGTTAGACTCAGTGACGTCTCTCTTTTACCTTATCTTACATGCTTAGGTTTGAAGATAGGAGTGGAAAAGAAAGAAGGGAGAAATAGAAATACATAGGGAGGATAGAACAAAAAGTAGATCAGTGGATCTACTCCTCAACTTAATGCCTCAATTGTCACTCACAAGGTTATTTTTAATTCATTAGTATAGAATTTTGTATATAGATGCAAAATAAGTTTAATTCTAGATACAGTGGTATAGAATTCAAATGTAAGAGTATTCTTCACACACATTATATAGAGATATATATGTACATAGATACATATGTTTCTGCCCTAATAAGAGGTATTGTATACGTAGATCTCAATTATAATACAAGATTTACTTCAAATACTTTGAAAGTGCTATTGGAGGCTATTTAGGATAAATGAGTTATACAAGGTAATTGTTATCTGATCAGATCGTGGTCATGTCACTTACTGGTCTACTTTTATCACAAGAATATACATCTTAGGTGTGGCAGATAGATATGATTCTATAGAAAGATAACGTAAGATAGTTAGATAAGGTCTTCAAAAACATCAGAGACATGTAGAATATAGCATTTAAAATGTTTTTATTATTTTAAAGATATTATTTTAAACCTGACAATGAGACAGGTTAACTCCTGGCAACACACAGCCTACCTACAAGAGGATGATGAGCATCAAAGAACTTCCTTATGGAGATGGCTTCAAATGTGGTAAACAAGCCACTGGGGAAAATGTCCTCATTTCTACCATAGAATTCTGCCTAAAAGTGGACAAGCTTAGAAGCAGACAAAGTTGAGAACCAAATTCTGCCTTGACAGGGTAAGCAAGTTCCTGACTCAGAAATACGTCTGTCATATATATTGGGCCAGAAGGCTGAAGAAGATGCTCCAACGTAATAGAGAGTTTTTGGGTGACTATTCAGGTAGAAACTGTCTCTGTCATCTTCTCATTAGGAAAGCTACTAACCTGCCCTCCCGGCATACTCAGGTAATCAAGTTTATTCCTTCTCAAGTCTCTGATGGGGTTGAAGACCAAGTAGCTTAATCTTACAATGAAGCTTAGTTGTATAGGGGTTAAGATGTTTTTAGGTCTAAATGGATGTCGTAAGTTGATAATGATAAGATGTGATGGAGATTGATTTATATTCAGAATTTTAGATACACCAAGATAGGAAAGATGCTTCAAGGCTGTCAAATACAAATAGCCAAAACACTAAGAATGTAACATTTATATAATTGCTGATTGTGTCATGGTTCTTCTTGCTATAGGTAGTTTATTGTATATTTGTGTAATAATATAAATGTATATGTAAAAAATAAAAAGTAATAATAATAATAATAATAATAATAATATCATCACCTCTATCATTCAGTCTCAGATCCTTCATGAGACTGGATGATATCACACTAAAAACATTTATTTCATCATTTAAAAGTAAATAAATTAAATTTCTCTGACATATGTAAAGCTTATATAAGATTTTGGGTGTGATATTTTGTTATCCCAATAAAACAATGAAAATAGTAAAAAACAGGTGTAACTCCTGAAATCTTATGATTTTACAAATTCTGCTTTGTACTCAGGCCAGGAGCCTGGAGGCTTGAAGAAAGACCATGGGCCACTATACCTTATGGCCCCAGGCATATCTCACTCTATCTTTCTAAATAAAACAAAAAATATAAGAGGAATGATAAAAGTATCCAGTTGGTTCACACTTCCCAAATCCAGGCTCCATTTCCTGAAACCTGGTTGATGGGCTCTCATGTGGAGCATTTCCCATCAGCTCCTAGAAATCACCTATCGGAACCTCCGAAGTGTTTCAGAATTGGACGATGAATAATTAATGCAACTGCACTCACAGACCTTCATAATGAGCCCATTTCTTATAAGTAAATAACTAACGACCAAGACCAAATGAACACCAGTGGATTTGAGATGTCTGGGAAAGAGGCCTACTGTTCTGTGTGAAGGCTAAATCGGACACTAACAGGCTAAGAGTCACAAGCTTCCAGTTTTATTAGTGAGTTTTTAGACCCATTTACTCAATGTGTCAGCTTAATTCTCATATCGGCAAATGAAAGTTGTTTGTGGGCTCATGAAAGAGAACGGAACTGGCTATATCAGAGAACCACAGGAAGCCACAAATGTTAACTGATTGGCTGGCCATAAATTTATTGTTTTAAACTGCTGAATTATGCATTCACTGCTCTGCTCCCGAAAGCAGTTTTCTTCTCCTTTCCTGTGTTTGTGTCAGTCTTTTTCTGCCTTATGCATCATCTCTATATTCATAAAGGATATTGCTAGTCAGCAGCCTGCTTACATAGTCACATGTACAAATGTACATAATTAAATAGCAGCTTTGAAGCCCTTTATATTTGGTATTTTTAATAAAAGAAGTTAGATAAAATCTTCTGCTGCATGAAAATGTGTATATAAAGTGTTACTCATGAAATAAATGTCTTTTTTTTTTTTTTTAAGTAAAGACCCAGGAAGCCATCTCTCCTATATCACTCACTTCTGAGTAACTATAAACTTATACTTAAGTTAAGTCTTGTGACTATTCATGAAGGTATTAGCTTTTGAACAGTCATTTTGTCACCCAAATTTAGTCTAATTTTCACTTTGGCTTGAAAGTTCGTCTTCAAGAAGAGGGACCACTCTGAGTTACAAAGTAACAAGACTCTATAATTGCTCTAAGGTGAAGAGAGGCTGCGAGCGAGCATGAGAATCTGCTAAAGGAGCTAAGGACGCTGCAGTCAGCACAATAGACTCAGAGGAATATGAACTCAGTCATGCACCTTGACAGAAAGAGCCACAAGCAGTGACAAGGCCTCTATATAACACCACTTCTCCATCTGGTAAAGGAGATAGTCCTCTCTCTCATGTGTTCCTAAAAGGAAACAGTATCATCAAAGTGCATCATGACTCACCAAGATAGGAAAGATGCTTTCCTCAAGGCTGCCAAATACAAATAGCCAAAACACTAAGAATGTAACATTTATATAACTCCTGATTGTGTCATGGTTCTTTTTGCTGTAGGTAGTTTACTGTATATATGTATATGTTATGTATATCTATATGTAAAAATTAATATATAAAAAAATCTTTCATTAAAAAGAAGACGAAAAAGTGCATTGTGTATCACAAACACCCAATAAGTGTTAGATTCCTTCATACTCTCCATCCTTTCAGTGTCTAGTAACCAATATCATTTCTAAAGAAAGGTAAAGATACACAAGTGTTGAAGTGGCCCTTGATCAAACTAAAGTGCTTAGCCATCTAAGCAACTAGCAGAGTAACCCTGTTCAAAAATTCAATAGCTAGAACAAGTAACAATTTCTTTTTTCTCTCTTTTTTTTATTATTTAATTAATTTATTCAGATTACAACTTAATTCTTATCCCATCACTTGTATCCTCTCATTTCTCCCTCCCTCCCGCTTCCACCCTATTCTGTCCCCCTAGGTCTGAAATGAATAAAGAACCTAAAACTATGTTTCTCAAAAGAAAACATATCAATTGTCAACATGTGCCAAGTAATATGTAAAGACGAACCTATTAGAATTACACCTGAATTCACAATAAAGACTCTAAAAGCCAAAAGGACTTGGATACATGTCCTGCTGACTCTAAGAGATCACAGGTGGGAGCCCAGACTACTGTATACATCAAAACTTTCAGTAAACATACATGGAGAAAATAAGATATTCTGTGGTAAAGTCAAATTTAAACCAATAGCTATCCACAAACCCAACCCTACAGAAGAGGCTAGAAGAAAAACTCCAATCTAAAAAGGTTAACTGCAATTTGAAACAACAACAAAACCAAAACGAATGAAACACACACACACACACGTGCGCGCGCGCGTGCACACACACACACACACACACACGTGGCTATCAATTGGAGATAGATTCTGTGTTAAGAACATTCATGTCCACTTCTCCCTCTCAGCACTGAGACCCCATTTGGCTTACACACGTACAGACCTGTGCATGCACTAGTCTCTTTAAGTTCACATGTGCACCAATTCTGCTGTGTTTAGCTCTTGTTTCATGGTGTCCACCACACCCTCTTACAATCTTTCCACCTCCTCTTAGGCAGTTCTCTTATCACATTCAAAGCAAATGCTGATGCTTCTCTGGTTGTCCCACAGCAATTACAGTGCCCATGTTTTCAGAAAGATGAGCTCCAGCAATCTTGCAGTGGAAGAACTTAGGTAACTTTCTTTGATGTATTGTTGGAACTATTGTTTGATGAGCTTAAACTGCTTAATATTTTGCTTTAAGTCAAGGTGTGCCTATAAACTTTCCTAAAGGGAAGCAAACACGTATCATCTTTCCACTCAGTGAACTGTTTGTCACTACTATTACTATTTATCATAACCTATTAAGCTCATTTTAAAGCACTAAAATAATTCCCAAAGAAATTATTGGAATGGTCTAAAAGAACTTCAAAAACCAAACAAGCAAAAGACCATTGCAAAGCCCAAGAAGTACAAATTTTATTTTCAATGATTTTTTTAAATAAAGTTTAAAAAAAAAAAACTATGAAGGAACCCTGATCATTATACAACTGAGAAAGGACTAAGTGGCTTAGAAACACTGACACATGTGCAGGAATGACAGGGATAGTTGTTTATTTTTGAAGAAAAGTGAAGTTGTGTGAGTGAAGTATTTTTCATGGAACTAGAGAGCACCATGTTAGCCAAAATAAGGTAGACCAAGAAAAACAAATACTGTATGTCTTCTCTTACATAGGAAATCAAGATTTAAAAATAGAAAACATGACTAGAAAGAAGAAGGTAGAAAGTATTTGTGAAGAGAGAGGGTATAAGCCGGTCTGAGCAGGGGGCAAAGAGGGGTAGAGAGGGGTTCACTTGCTGTACATAGCTTGCATGTACATGAACATCATGGCCAAGCAATAAACACCACTCACTGTCTTGTGCATGAATAGATGCTGATTTTAAAAGTGGTAAAAGGTTGGAGATGGTTCAGTTGAGAAAGTACTTGCCATTCAAGTGTGACAACTGGAGTCTGAGTCCCATAACCCAAGTAAATACCAACTGGATACAGCAATATGCTTCTATTTGCAGAGAAGATAGAGAGACGGAATCAATGCCCCCAAGCAAGCTTCTGTGCTAGGGCAGCTCTTGCCAGAGAGATATGGGTTCAGCTGAGAAACTGCCTCAACGAAAAAGGTGCAGAGTAATTAGGGAAGACTGTCGAGATCTACATATATCGACACACGTGCACTTACCTGCACACATGCAACATTCATGCGCATGCTCACCATCACACATGCACACACATGCACACACACACACATACACACACACCTACTAGAATTTTTTAAATTAATTTAAAAAACATAATAGCAAACAGAAGAACTACTCAGTGATAGGAAGACAAAGTCATAAGGCTTTCCAGGCCTAGAATACTAATTTAAGGGTATAAACGTACATTTATAGGTTTAACTTAAAGGCTTCTTTTAAAGCTTCTGCTCATTATGTTTTTTGTAATGTGTCGGATACTCCACTGTGCACCTGAGATCACTTTCTTCATTTAATTTCTAGACATCAAAATGATCATAAAATAATTTTGTTTATTATATAAAAACATAGGCCCTAGAGCCCAAAATTTATGCTGCCCAAACTATGAATCTCTGTTTATGGAATATTAATATTTAATGCTAAATTATTATTTTAGTAATATCAGTGGTCACTTCTTAACCAGTTTTATATCCAAATAACCACACAGAGAGAACAGGAGCTATTTAATTAGTCTATAGCACAATGCTGTACAATAATTATTCCATCCTAAACCTCCATGCTAGTATAGTGTCTTCCCATTCAGATTTCTCCTCATTATACTTGCTTTTAAATTATCTCCTAGGCCTGTTTCATGTCTCTTGATGTTTCCCAGTCTCTCCTCATCATGGCTACAGTCTCTCCTTCCTTCTCTTTTCTCCTCCCCCTCACTTGATCTGGATGTCCCACCCTATTCTCTGTCACTGCTCAGGATTTGCTAGTTTGTTTTTTTTGGCAATACAGAGAACAAACAGTGACATGTTTACACAAACTTGAAACAGGAGACACTTAGAATAAACATCACAATGCAATGTCCTGATTGAAACCCAGAGTGTGGGGTGGAAAAATTAACATTTGAATGTACAAGGGTAAACTGTACACAGTCCACAAGAGCACTGCGACAACAAATCTCTACATTGGGAAAGCAAGTTCAGCAGCACACCTTCAAAACCTGCTGCTCACTGCTCACCAGGGCTGGAGAGATAGCTCAGAGGTGAAATGTGAGCTGCTCTGGTGGACAGCCTGAGCTTAGTTTTGAGGTGCATAGCAGCTGAGCTCCAGGGATCAGAAGAGAGCCCTCCTCTGGCCTACAAGGGTAGCTACACTCATGTGCATGCCTACACACAGACACACAAACACAATTAAAAATAAAATGAACATTATAACGAAAATTTCTGTCATAAATCACGCAAGCACTTTTTTCAAAATCTGAAAATGGGTAGTTTAAATAGTGCCTTCAAATGCCCTTCAAACATTTTATTTTTCTGTTCCACCTAGTGCATCTCAACCATCATGACAAGTATCCTAACAAACATAGGATGCCGGTGTGTTTCACCTGGGTCTCCAAGGAGACCACAGATGAGAATTCTTTCTCCAAAATGAGGATAAGATCCAGAAAAAATGGCCTCTCTGGTGAGATGGCTCAGCAAGTTGGAGCATGTGCCACCAACCCTGACGACCTGAAGTCAATCCCTGAGACCCATGAGGTGAACTGACTCTTCAAGCTATCCTCCCTCCCTCCCCCCTCCTCTCTCTCTCTCTCTCTCTCTCTCTCTCTCTCTTTCTCTCTCTCTCTCTGTCTAGCTCTCTGTCTCTGTCTGTCTCTCTGTCTCTGTCTGTCTCTGTCTGTCTGTCTCTCTCTTTCTCTGTCTGTCTGTCTGTCTGTCTCTCTCTCTCTCTCTCTCTCTTTCCCTCTCCCTCTCTGTTTGTCTGTCTGTCTCTCTCTCTCTCTCTCTCTCTCTCTCTCTCTCTCTCTCTCTCTCTCTCATACACACACAGACACATGCACACACACACTTGAATAAATGCTAACATTGGCAAAATTAATCAATTTTATACTTAATTTTAGTGAACATCATAAAACAGGCCTTGTTAGGAAGTACTTGGAGCAGTGGTATCCAGCATTGCTATGTGTAATACCACATAGCTAGTCCACATCTCATGAAAGCAGAGTCTCTAAAGACTTGCTTTGACATCCATCATCATTCCAGTGGTCAAGGAGGAACTATTCACTCAGAGGAAGAAGTTCTTCCTTTCTACCCTCAATAATCCTGAAAATTGGAAGAATGTCTCTCAGATGACCATGCTTCCCATACACAGGTAACCTCAGTGACCTGGGTACCTCCTTGCTGTGTGGGTTGCTAGCACATAAATAGTAACTTGTGTCATCAGGTCACTTCAGTGTCATTGAAGTATTCAGCTAAGGGCATCTGCCCCACCCTCAACCCACAGTTAATGCACTCTTCAAAGGCATTTCCCTTTATCCAGTTGTCTTATACTTTAAACTTATACAACTGTGTGCAGTTCTAATGTATTTACAGTGTAAAAAAAAAAAAGAAGAAGAGGAAGGCAGACACAATGAAACATTCGAGTAAGGTTTTCTTTAGTCATTTTTAATCCTCTCTGCTTTTAAAAAGAAAAGGTTAAAGTTTAAAACAAACAAAATAGACCAATTCTAAATCTGAGCTCTATTTTGTATCCTGTAAAATCTTTTTTGTTGTTGTTGTTATTCTTTTCATTACTCTAAAGAGAAATGGAATCGACCGCTAAAATGAAGCATCACTCAACTTCCCCTTCTCTGATGGTCTGTATTATGTCATCATGACCATCATCATCATCATCATCATCATCATCATCATCATCATCATGGACATTGTGAGAAACAGTAGAGGGTCCAATTCCTGCAAAGGGCTGCTAATCCTTCTAAGGAAGCTGGAGCAGGCTGACCAGGCTAGTCACTCCACAGACATTGCAGTTAGGGATCCGTTAGCCCTGATGCCAGATCTCTCTATGCTTGGAAGGATGCAGCTGTGATGGGCTGAGAGCATGTGAAAGGGGTCAAAGGGAAATACTGAAGAATATTGAGTCTCCATTGCTTCTTTTCACCTGACATCTTCAGTTTACTTAAGTCTATCTTAAATGTCACTCGCTCTTCATTCCCAATGAATTGTTCTAAATTAGACACTAAAAAGAGGAAGGAGGGAGGGAGGGAAAGAAAGAAAGAGAGAAAGAGAGAGAGAGAGAGAGAATTCTACAGTGGATGTGAAACTGATTTGTTTCTCTTCTCCTCGAACACTGGCTAATTTTGCTTACTGAATGCTTATTTCTTTATTTTCCTGATATCACCCTCATTGAACCTTCCTCGGCATGTGTTTTTACTTGCTCTAACATTCTGATTCAGGAATATTTCCAAGGTTCAGAGCCACCAAGTATCCCACATGACAAATCACATGTGAAATATATATTTAAAAAAAAATAAGAATGTTAAGTTTCAAACACATGGCATCATTCTGCCTCAATATGTCAAAGCTTCACATATTCTTCTGTCAGAACTTTGAGTAGTAATGCACTTGTATTTTGGACGATGTTTCTCACATCAACATAAGCCATTAGGGCAGCACCGTATGACCATGGAAATGCCTTCTCTTTCATATGTAAGTTTTACCAAGAGAAAAGAAGTCATAGCCTAAATCATTCGTTTACTAAATAAGTCTAATAAGGCACATGTACATGCATAATGTAACTTTACTTTTCAGTGGTGTAAATATTGCCAAGTGTAGTGACACATGCCTATAGTCACAGCACACATCAGTCAGAAGCAAAAGAATTGCCATAACTTCAAAGCCAGCCTAGTCTACATAGCAACTTCCAGACAAGCCAGAGCTACATAATAAGAACCTGTTTCAAAACAGGCAAACAAAACCAAAGCAAAAATACTAACACTGCCTTAAATGTTGCTAGTGCTACATTCAAACTGGAAAGTCCTTATAGTAGCTTCATTAAAACTGGAAAAGTCCTTATAGTAAATGGTATGTTAAAGCAATAGGTTTTGTTAGCTGGAATTCTTTTGAAGGAAAAAGTGTTTTCTTTATTCCTTGATTAACTGTGTGTGTGTGAGAGAGAGACAGAGAGAGAGAGAGAGAGAGAGGTGGGGGGATAGCTTTCAAAAATTGTAATGTATGAGAAGGTTCTAGACTCTCGTTAGATTCTTTTTTTAAGGGAATATAAGCAATAGCAAACAATTTCAATCCACTGTCATTCTGAATCCAAGGAATTAAATAGAAAGGTAAGACACTCTCCTTACTAAATGACCATAATGGTACTAAAGACCGTAAACATTTAAAACTTTTGTTAGGGACTCAGCAGGTGCTAGGCACTCTGATGACTACATTATTCAATGTTTAGCTTATAATTTATTTATTTATTTTCTTTTTATAACAGGGTCTTACTATATAATCTGGATGTTCTTGAAATCACAGTCCAGTCCTTTTACCTTAACTTTCCACGTGTATGGATCATAAGTGTGCTGCACCTTTAAATACCTGATTGATAATTCCAGATACACCTTATTTATAGGCATCCTGTCATTTAGTGAAGAGAGTCTCTTACCTTTCTATTTCTAAGAACAGAAGAATTTTTGGCATATAGTTAATGCCTAAAAATACTAAACCATAAAAAAAATGAATGCGCAAGAATAGTGTGTCTCAAAGGTGTTGAAATACAGATGAAATGCAATTCATGCTTTATAAAGAAGCCTTGATTGGCAATGTTGAAGATGAGCATTAATGAGAAGGAGCTGAAACGAGGGAATCATAAAGTTATCCCTAAGTCCAGGAAAGGCATGATGACTTAAGCCAAGGTAGTGCCAGCTGGCCCAGAAACACAGCACACTGATCCAGAGGCAACTGTGGCCGTCCTAGCAAGCAGACAGATAGAGACAGGAAGACAACAGCAAGGCAGCCCTGCAGTCTTACAAACACCCGCCCCCCCAGAGACCTGAGCAGACAACACAGTGTAGGGAGAAGACTACAAATCTGGGGAAAGTACAGAGAGAAAGAGAGTGAGATTTAACTTGCATGTACTGAACTGTTGAGAAATAAAAAATTGAATGAATACCCATGTAAGTGAGGTTAAAGTTGTGGAAACAATGCCCAGGAAAAATGTATCTTTTATATATTTAAACTACTTCACGTGTTCTTATACGTTGCCTCTTAATTTTTTGTGTTTTATTCGTTTTAATAGTTTTTCTTAATATTTTCCTTCTCAAAGTTTAATGCTGCTCATGTCAAACATATAAATAATATGTATACTAGACTTCTGAACTTATTTTATATCACTTTAATGACTAGTTCCCCCCCCCCTTTTTTTTTCTTAATTTATCTGTATTTATAATAATGCTTAGAAAAATTTTCCCTAAAATCAGTGTATTAGCTTCTTTTTCTGCTATGGAAAAACACTCCGACAAGAGCAACTTAAAGGCAAAGGGGGGGGAGGTTGTGTTAGGTCAAAATTCCAGGTAAAATCCATCATGGGGGAAGTCAGGGAACAGGAACTGGAAACAGCAGCTCATTAATGTCAGAAGAGAACAGTGAATGCATCCCTGGAGGTCCTCTGCTCACTTTCTTCAGTCCTAGTCAGGATCCCCTGCCTGGAGAATGCTGCTACCCACAGCAGACAAAGCCTTCCAAGCCAAGAAACTGCTAAGATAGTCCACTACAGACATGAACAGTGGTACTTCTCCTTGGGGATTCCAACTCATGTCAAGTTGACCACACTAGCCATCATATTATACATAGGTTAGTAGATGATAGATAGATAGACAGACAGACAGACAGACAGACAGATAGATATTTTACATTTATTTTTTAGTCGGTACAAGAGAGGAGCGTATTTTTTTTTTGATCCTTTTAAAAAAAAATAAAAAATGACTTAGTTGCCTCATCAACCTTTTTTAAATCTTCATCTCTCCAGTGGTTAACACCTTCACCAATATTAAAACTACTTTAAAATGTGCTTGGAATTCCTTTCCAGCCTTTTAAATCCATCCTCTTGCCCTTACTGCCTTGCCTTGCCTTGCCCCAGGTCAGCTCTAAAGGCATGTGGGCACTTCAGTAGGGTAGAGCTAATTCCCCTCATGCATTTTATTGGTGTTGGCCTACCTGCTCCTCCATGGTATTTCCCATAGGAGACTTGTTATCAACTTGTCTAATGCCAGGAAAGGAAGGCTGTTTCATCTGTTACCGGGGACATATTAAACCTATAAATCAACTTAGGGAAAGTTGACATGATAGCATGATGGAGATGCCCTACAATGACAGAGAAATATCTTCCAATCCCTCAATATTGTTATTTATTCCTTCAAGTAGATTTGGTACACTTACTGTGAAGTTTATGACTAAGTGATTCCCCTTTACTGTCTTTAATTCCTCCTGTCAATGTACTTTGTTCATTACATTTTGCAACAGGTGAGTCTTGCTTTGGATTAGTTTTGGTTGGTTGCATGTTTGTTCAAGTGCTGAAACTTAATGCCGTATAATTAATGGGGTGGGGGTGGGGGCTTCCCTGTGCATTGCAAGACAGTCACAAGTCACATCAGATGGTGGCACCTACAAGCCTCATTCTAATATTCCAAAATGGCTCCAGGCCTTGACAAATGTCACCTAGGGTGGAGGAGATGGGGGATGATGTTGGATTGCCATTAACTAAGAACTGCCATTGTCTGTGAATACTATTGGGTTTTTTTTCCCATGGTAATGACACATCTCATAATCTTGCTGAATTGTCCTGGTCTTTATGTGGCTCATAAAGCATTTGAAACTAAAGCAGGACTAAAAATATCCACTTTAATATTAGTAAAATTATGACAGGAGACTGTGGTTCATATTTACTGGTATATGGGGCTTTATAGTGTCAAATTCCATAATTAAAAACATCACCCCTGCCTCAGTCACAGCCACAAGTCTCCTCAGGCTTGTTAGATGAGACGTGTGCATCTCAGTGCCTGGCAGAGGTTCTTTCCCAAGAGGAGCAGAAGATAAAGATTCTGAGCGGCATTACTTAGCTTTGCCTTCAAATTTCTTCTAGTTGCTTAAAGAGGAGGAGCTGGAGCCAGGGCCCCTCCACTAGGAAGAAACTATCAGGAGTTAGATGTCTGGGCACTCTCGGAATAAACACTTTACCCATATTACTCATTAGTTCCTAAATTCCCAGGAAGCCTTTCACTTCTTCCCAGAGACAAGCCAGCTGTGTCTGAGACACCTCGAAATACACCCCGTGAGAATATGCTACTCTGGGGTGAAAGACCATCCTACCAAGGACGCAGTAGTGTCTCCAGCCCAATGAGAGACCTAAGTGCTTCTGAAAAGGTCTGTGGCTCTTTGTTTCTTGGGCTCCCACTGTAAGTATCACCAGTGTTTATTCACCTGCTTTCTTCAGCGCTTCTCCAAAGCCCAGACAGGAAGCCGAGCATCCCACCATCCCTGCTTGATCATTCTTCATCAAGAGTGAACAAAAATGGCTATTGTTCCTCTTCAGTCTTCAATGCTGAATCTTCCTTAAATCTCGCATATTCTAAAAAAAAAAAAAAAAAATCCAAGGTGTCATTATGTCATCAGTCCCACATGCAAGCTGACTCTGATCTTGTTGAGTAGAAAAAGAAATAAAGTATCTGCTTTTTCTAGTAACTTCCTGATATTTGCCATTCGGCCCCCAACATTCCCCAAGTTAGGTAGTGTTTACTAACAGGCTGACATTATCCCAGAATGCTGAGGACAAGGAGCCACAGACCCCGTCTCCCAGGCACTGAAGACCACATGCCTAGTCACACCATGGTACATGGGGTAGTTAGCAGCATGAGCTTGTCAAAAATATTGGAAGGTGTCAGAATTTCTGGTCAGTTGGCAAAGCAGATCTCTCCTTATGTGCCCTGCCTCCCTAAACATTGAGCCTAACCAAGCCTCTAATCGGCATCCAGGTAGATCCGGTTACAGGAATGACAAAGGAATTTAGACTGTAATCAATATGTTCATCAAATTGCCCGACAAGTTAGAGCCATAATGGCTCTGAGAGGTGGGAAAGCGTTAACAGAGCACGGTGATTCCGTTATTTTAAAATGCTGTTATTATAAAAATCTATAGGGCTTTTTAAAAAGAAAGTGTACAAACTTTATTGGAGCAAACACACGCAACCAAGCTCACACCACACCTGTGGGTCAATAGAGCACCTTGCTACAAGGTCCCTAGAAATCTGAGGAAATAGCAGCCTATTAAACCTTCTTTGCATAAAAGAAGGTCTCAAATTTGAGGCCTGGCCTCCCGTGTTGATGGGGTGACTCAGAATGAGTAGGTGGGGAGACTCTAGAGGACGAGGTGCTAGGGAGGCCTGAGTGCTGGATACCATCTGTACAGGGTTCCCAGGGCTGTGGAGTTCTTTCGTCTGTAGCCCTTCCTTACAGCAGCAGTCTTGGGGCTGAATCCCTCAAACACGTGTCACAGCGAGGGGTCTTCTTTCCCAACCGCTTGGTTCTCTTGGCTGAACAGTAGAAGTCAATCGGACAACAGTGATGCTCATCTGCACAGCAGATGCCCTTTAGGGAGGGACAGCAGGCCCAGCCTCTTCTGCTAGCTCTAGATCATGGAAGAAACGCCCTTTCCCGCACTCCACATCCCGAACCGTAGCCCCGAAGATCAGGCGTGCAGAAGCCTGGATAGAGTCCACATCCTTCTCACGGATCCACACCTTCACATTGCAGGGGTACCCAGCCGGGCAGCCGTGCTGCCGATCTTCACAACACACAGCATGTGGCGACTAGCAGCTGGTGTGCTGGTCATAACCAATATCTCTAATCTAAGACAGGGATGTCTGGCGGGTGGGCACCTCCTCCAGGCCAGCCCCCTTTGTGTCTCCCTTCTGACAGTATCCCTCAGGGGTACATGGGAAGCACTGACGACAGCAATGCTGGTGGTCTAAGCAGCCGCCAGCTTTTGGGGCTGCGTCTGCAGTGAGTATTGTCAGGAGAACAACTAGCAAAGCCATCTCGGGGGACATCACTTTTCAAGACATGTGGTTCCGGCAGGCTGAGTGGGATTGTGAGCTTCTTCATCCAGGGTACCTGGCAGGCTCCCAGTTCACTGGTTCCTGTCTCTGTGTGACACAGAACTTCTGTCAGGCAGCAGTATATATGGTCCTCACAACACACAGGCACAGCAATGGACAGCAGCCCCAGGCCCCAGTGTGTTTATCTAGGCAGCCCACCCCCATGTCATGATTCACCTCCTTTGCTGTGAGGGAGGTAGAAGTCATTAAAGACATTGGGTATCCAGGCAGCTTTGTCAGGAGGTCCGTGGTGTAGTCCTCGGAGAGGCACTTACTCTGGACCAGGTCACATACAGTGTCCTGGGGCAGCAGTGCAAATGGTCAGAACAGCAGATGGCATTAGGTATTGGGCAGCAGGCACACTTCCCTGTGGCCAGCTCACAGCAGGGCACTGGGTCTGTGCATCAGCACACACCGGAGAAGCCACTTCCCTGTTGGTCCTTTGTGCAGGGACCTTCATTAACAGGGTGTGGGTGCCCATGGATGTAATGCATCATGTGTGAACCAGGTCACAGGAGGCCCCATGGGGTCAGCAATGCACTCTGTCTTCACAGCAAGAGGCCCAGGAACACCCACAGGAACCATCTATCATAACGCAGCAGGTGGAGGGGTGAGGGCATTTGAACTGGCTACCGGGGCACTGGACAGCACCAAAGAGGCTATCTGCTCTTCAGAAGCAGGATTTTCCATCTGCATTGCAGTCAAAGGCTCGGGGACAGCAGTGGCGGCCATCACCACCAGACATTCTCTTAAGGAATGGACAGCAACAGAGTCCCAGACACAGTGAGGACACAAGAGTAGCCAGCAGCACAGTGGCCATGGATCTGCCAGGCGTTACCTAGAGGATGTCGTGTTATTGTAGGCAATGTGTCCAAAAGGGGGTTGCAGCAGCTGGACTTGGCTCCTCCCAGGCACAGGCAGCAGGCAACAGGGTAGAATTTTGACCACATGGACACTGTGTTCCAGCCACCAGCTCTGCCACTAAGGCCAGCCAGTTCACCAGGATCACACAGTCTGCCTGTGTGGTGTACACACTCCCTGAGAGGCATCTCTATAGGGTTTCTTTATTCTCAAAATACTTGCTTTTATAAATCCTTAGCCTGGAAGTGCTAGCCAGAAGTTTCATGTGGTATCTTGAGAATTGTTTGGGGGACAAGACTTCAAGGTTAGAAAGCTAGAATTCACTACCAAGCCGCTGATAATCTTGACCTTCCTGTTCTCCCGCCTCCACCACTGTAATGCTAGGGTTAGAGGTATGCAGGACCACACCTGCCATGTGAGGTGCTGAGCATCAAACCCAGAGCTTTGAGCTCCCAAGGTGAGTACTACACTAACCGAGCCACATCTCCAGCCCAGGAAATAACTTTCTACCTGTCTGTTTAGTTGTTTAAGGTGTGTGGGTATTTTGTCTGCATGTACATCTGCATACTAAAGGAGAGCATCAGACAGTTGTGCTGCCAAGTGGGTGCTGAGAACTCAGGACCTTTGGAAGAGCGATAAATGCTCTAGCCTGAGAAATGACTTTTATGTTGTTCATTTCTTTAAAATGTATGCTATGCCTATGTCCCATAAGCAATGTGTAACATGAATGCATATGGCTAATCTTTCTGAAATTTGAGTGCATATGCATAGAAGGGAAGTTGTTCTACACCTGAGCAGAAGTTTATGTCCTGAGCTTCCTAGCAGCCAGGAAGATAGAAGAAAGCAGATGACTTATTTGCTTCCTAACCTTGGATAATTTCCCCTGTGACTATTTATGCAGTTTGTAGGGAGATAGGAACCATGCGCTGAGGAATGTGACTTGTGCCTGGAAAGGCTGAGGGCACGAACCCTCCTCTAATGCTCCACAGGGAACAACTCAACTGTTCAAACAGTGTAATTTAACAGTGATGAAACACATTTGTGTTCTGATCTGACTCCTATAAGATAACAAATCTGTGTTGTGTTATGATAATTTACAGTGATTTGTGTGTTGGTGTCTCAGCTAACCCAGAACTCAATTGGAAACACACGCAGGCCATAGTCCTCGAGACAGTGGCAAATGATGACAATAAAAGAATATCTTAACTTTGATCGCAATTTTCAAAAATTGATTGCATTGTATGAAAAGCCTAATCGTCAATTTTTGTGACCCATAAAAATGATCAGCTCATGTGATTTTAGTACTGCTAAGCCTACTATTGGCTCGTGGCTCAGAAGCTATTTAAGTCCAGAAGTTTGTCTGAGTTTCATTAGAGCCAGCTGGCAGGGCTGTTAAAGGGTTGCATGAGATAATGTGGCAGAGGATCTTGCCACACCCAAGTGGATGCTGCCTGTGAGCTCTTCCACCAGGACAGTGGGACTTCCCTCTGCCTCCCCGCTTCTACATGGGACTCCTTCAACAGCCACTGGCGGGTTTATAAATAGTTACTTATAAAAAGAAAGTTGAAACAAAAGAATCTTTTTGGCTTTTTGTTCCCAATGTCATATTTTCAAACTGTGTTGGAGATGGGCTTGTAGCACAGCCTTAAGCCTCTGGGTTCAATTCCCAACACTTGAGGAGGGGGGTTAGTTGGCTTCAAATCGTTCGTGGTGGTCTCATTTGTCAAATATTTTCTTTCTTTTCTGTACCATTATTTTTCTCCATCTGTTTCTTAAGCAGTATTTTTAATTTTTGCAGTGCTTAATGTTTAGGACGTGGAGGCGGGGGATGCTGGGAGCAATGGTGTCTTTCAGCAGGAATGTGTCTTCACTTCCTCTCTCCAGGTCAGCTCACACCAGGTCATCTGCATCTGCTTAGACTGTGGCAAAGAGTGTGCAACTGAAATGGAAATGTGAAGTCACCAAAAAAAAAAAAAAAAAAAATAGGGCAAGTGACACTGCCCAACACTATCCCGCACATGCGCATGGGCTTTGCTGCATGTCCCTGACCCTTTTAGTTAGGGTGCACCCCTGTGAGCAGTTGGGGCACATGGTCTGTGACAAAAAAAAAAAAAAAAAAAACAGCTTGCACTCATTCCTGAGCAAAGTACTTCAAAACCAAGAGGGGATCCATTCGCTCTGTGCTTGTCAAAGAAGCACGTGTTGACAACAGCGCAGCTGTAGGAGCAAAGCCCCCCACACCCACATTAGAAGCGGCATGAGTCTGTTAAGCCTCCGAGATTTTGAAGCTGTTACAGACACCTGGCCTTTCTTGCCCTGAAGGCTGAACAGAAAATACATGTAATGATTTAGCACTCTGAGTTGATCATGAGTTGATTAGTAATCGGTTGTCTTTGCCCTCCTGAAAGCAAATATTGTCAAAACAACGTTTTAAGAAAAATCGATTCTGAGAGAAGACCAAGGATATAATAAAATAACAGGGGGGAAAAAAGAAACTAAAGCATTGGATATGATAAATGAAAGAACAGCCATTAGAGATAAAGTTAGACAAAAATTGAGATTTATGCTACTGGTTCATACTACACTCAGAACGAAAAGCAATATTCTGGGTTTCATAATTCCAGAGAACAAACACTCTTGTTCAACACTAATGGATACTGTATGTTATTACACAGTATTATTGCTTGTATTAGAATTCCAGACAGATGTTCACCAGCTGTCAACATAACTCTTTGAGAATTTCAAATAGAGAGCAACCATCTGAGATACTAGGTGGTGAAAATAGCATTCTACATCAGTGGTTCTCAAACTCCAGGGTGACTAAGAGGCAGCTAGGCATTTGAAGTAAACACTGCAGGTACAGCAGGACTAGAGAGGTGCCTACAAACTGGCCTTTGTAGAAAGCCATATAGAGGTTGCTGCGTAACATTAGCTAAACCCAAGCATCCTCCTCACACATACGTCCATGCCTGCCTTTCCCTACAATTTGTCTTCCAAGAATTAGTCTCAATATGACATTGACTATTTCTCCCATTGTTTAAAACACACATATTCTACAGAAAATGCATTTTTTCCCACATGTAAACTGTTATCTAAATGAGTCTTCCATTAGCTAGAATATTTAGTGCATGTAAAATATAATTTCTTATAAGTGGATATTTCTGTAAAGACAGATATCTTACTTTTTCATAGTTGCTGCACCATGTTCTTGTAGCTTATTTAAGAAAAGTAGAATCTCCTATTTAAAAAAAAATCATGAGCTACAGAATTATCTCAGTATTCATGCAAGCTTTGAGGACCAGAGTTCAAACCTCCAGGACCCAGTAAAAATCACTGAGGGGTTGAAGACAGAAGGATTGTTCCAGTTTGATAGCTTCTGGCCTAATTCCAGAGGTCCGAGAGCCCCTTTCTCAATGAAACAGACAGAATCAAACAGAGCAGAATGCCCAAAGCCCTCCTCTGGCATCTGTGAAAAAGCACACACACACACACACACACACACACACACACACACACACACACACACACAAACAGCACACATACATAGGATATAGTAACGTCAGGTATTATTTATTAGAATATAAGATTCGTGAAAGCAGAGACTTAGAATGTAAGCCCTACTCTGACCTAGAGAGACACTTAACAAACATGTTTTGTGAGATGGGTAGGTGGATGAGTAAATGGAGGGTGGATGTGTGTGCGGTTGAGACTATGAAATTTGGGGGTTGCATGGCTCCTTGGGTTTGTACTAGTCGATTCAAAGATTAAAAACCCCACAGCTGTGGTATTTGGGGATTAAGTTCACCACTCCATTTGTCTTCCCTTCCTTGCCTTCATCTCTAACCCTCACACCCCTCACCCTGTCATTCAGTCCTGGTAGTCCATAAGTCTAAAATGGCATGCTTTTGGAGTTCCCTCTGTTTAGGGTTCACTGAAGGTACAAAGACTATATATCTCACAATGTAGCACACTGCTGAGTTAGACCGGACCTGTGTGCACAGAGCTGAGAAAGAGAGGGTCAAGTTCACCCCACCGAGGACCGTCAAGACTCCATGAGGTCATCGGATGGCTACACGCCAGCCTCTGTGTGGGATTCACAGACTCCGGCGATTAAAACATAATTTGTAAACACGCACGCAGATGCCCCACTGCCTGGCAAAGAGATGACCTCACACAACCAAACCAGAGAATGTCACAGATACCTCCGTGCTCCTGAAGCAGCAAGAAATATGTGAGCCGAAGGAAATATTAGATAACGTACAAGGTTATCATCAGCTGGGGTGTCGTCTGTGTCTATGAGCCTGTTTGTGCATAAAAACACAAAGCATTCAAAAAATCGTACCAAACGCGCACTATCAAACATTGCGTCCTCCACGTGCCGACAAGAAAATGTTGACTTGCAACACGAGCTGCAACACATCTGTTAGTAATTATTACGCCGATTTCATTCCCTAATTTTGAATAATGTTTGTGTTCCTACCTTTTAAACCACACAGACATACATTGTACATGACATTAATGTTACATTTGTTTCTCATTATGTGCGTTTCTCATTAACAACTAATTAGTCTTGATTTCCCCCCCGCCCCCTTAAATTATGTAGTATTAAAAGAAATAGACCTTAAAAAATGTCAACGGCACTCAGAGTCAAGTCAATACTAAAGAAACAAACAGTTCTGGCCTACAGTTAACCCTTACAGGCAAAGTAAGAAATTGACCACTCATATTACATGTTTAAATTAACTGAAACAGGGGAGGAGGGGCTGTTGCTTTAAGCTATAGTTTCCTTTGTGAAGGGAAAAAGAAAGATTAAGTGTGCGGCAATGGGAATAAAAAGAGATGGTAGTGGACTTGACCACCAATATGTTTTCTTTCTCTCCTCAGCTGGAGGTCTAATCGGTCTGTGATTGTAAAGAAACATCACAACATTTATAATGTAATTCCGGACCTGTGGAACGCCAATAACCAGATAAAATAGCTCGGTGAAGTCAGGCAGTTCCGAACAGCGTACAGGTATGGGAAAACTGGAGAAAGGGGTCTAATTTGGATTTCCCACACACACTGTTTTAATTTCTAGCATGTTATGTGTCACCTATTAGAAATAAATATGATATTCTTCAAGCCTTTGACTCTTATACATAGACATACCCAATTCAAACACCAAACGAATCCTCTTGTTGTTATGTATATTAGATTTGTAATTTAATGTGTCTTAAAATGTCCCCGCCCCCTTTTTTTCCGCCCCTTTTGGACTAGAAGCAGAGAGTACACACTGTTACTGGGACTGAGTGCTGTATCACTGCAGCCATGAGACGGTCAAAGTTCGGCTTCCCCCCAGCTTCACCCTGACCGTCAAAATTGTCAAAGTATTGACCCCATGAGACCCTCAATGCCCCATAGCCTTTGACAAGGAGCCTTAACAAGGAGTAGCCCCACCACCAGCCTTGTGAACTGTTGCCAGCCAAACACCACTAGGGTAAAAGAGGTGAGGACAGTGGCGGGAAAAATCACTTCATTTCTCTGCTGGAAGAAACAAGGGGAAGGCAAGAAAAATCAAAGCTGCTAAGTTAGCGGGTCGCTGTATCTGTCTGGGATGGAAGGCAGTAGTGTGTCATCATGGATGCTAACTCCTGGCTCCTCTCCACCGCATTGGGATTTGTGCTGAGAAACAATAAAAAGCTGCCTTCTCTGTTGTCCTCCCAAAAAATCCTTACTTAATAATATTCTCCAAGTGCTTGGTGAAAGGACTCAAAGGGGAAGAAGGGTATCTCTTCAAATGTTAAACAAGTGAAATAGTCTTAGTTTTATAACATAAACTAATGTTTTTCAAACTATACAAAGTACATAAAAAGTCACCTGCAGATTTTGCTAAACTGAATTTTGACTTACCTGGGGCCTGAAATTCTCTCTTTTCAGTAAGGCTGAGTGTAAGTGTGCACAGCTGTAATGCCTGCATTATGTACACACACACACACACACACACACACACACACACACACACACACACACACATTTTACAAACAACAAGGATGAGGCTGCGTGTGTATGGGCCCCACTCTATATACTAATAACCCAGATTCCACTCTGGCTCAACAAAAGCTTCTTGTAGATGGATTCGCACAAAGAAAAAAAAAAATGAAACCAATCTGTTTTTTTTTCAGGCCCTTAAAGTAGACTTAATACTTGGCTCAACTTCCTAATTCCACCGTTCTTTTCTTTCATACGATCTGGATCATATTTTCTTTGTGGTCATAGCCACACGTCATTGAAACAATGGAGTATAGGATAATTAGAAATTGATCATTGGATCACTTATGCCCTAATTATCGTGCATATTCATTATTTGATATTGGTGAGACATTCGAGCTTTAACCCTTATTGACAAGAAACTGGTTCCAGGAGGGCTGGTCAGATGTTCAACGGCAAGCCCTGATTCCAAGCCTGCCCCAGGACGTACCTGGGAAAATCTGGTGCAATGAAGTCTCAGGGCTTCCAGAAAGCAAGCACTGCCCCATTGCGTTAAAGAAGGGTGGCTTCTTGGCAACCTGCCCTTCCTCTGAGTGCCACCAGGTCTCCCCCTCCAGAGACTTGATACCCTATGAGCATATACAGGGGGAGGTAATCCCCCTCAGGAACAGTCATAGGGGAGGGGAATAATGGGAAAATGGGAGGGAGGGAAGAATGGGAGTATACAAGACATGGGATAAACATTGAGATGTAACAAGAATAAATTAATAAAAAAAACGAAGAAACATAAAAAAAATAAAATTTTAAAAAAAAAAAAGAAGGGTGGCTTCTGGGTTAGGACTCTTTTTCCAGCTAAATACCCCTACAGTAACAATGCTGGCAGCAGCCAAACGCCAGCATGTGTGTGCTGGGTCCTTAAGAAAGGCCGGGTGGTTCAGATGGTCGAGGGTTTCACTGGCTTGCACAGACCCCTGGATTCAACCCCTAGCATCACATAAACTTGTCATGCAGCTAGATGCTTGTGATGCCAGTGTGCTCAGCAGGTACAGGCTGCAGGATCAGAAGACCACAGTCAGTCATAACTTGTTACATATCTAATGCCAGTGTGGGGAAGGAAGGAAGAAATGAGGGAGGGAGGGAGACAGGCAGAGAGGGAGGCAGGGAGGGAGGCAGGGAGGGAGGGAGGGAGGGAGGCAGGGAGGGAGGAAAGGAGGGGATAAATTACATACTTCAGTAATATTTCTGTATCTCTATCCCTGTATCTTCTATATCTATATCTCTATAAAGTTCCCCAACACAAAATATGTAAGGGAAAAGGCTGTGATCCCACTGTCCTATACAAACCAAAGTTCAAATAAATAAAGGACGGGGGTTGTCATGAGTTGTGGCTCCTACCTGCTGTCCCAGCAGTCAGAGAATGGAGCCCACCCTGGACTGGATAGTGATTCTCGCCCTCCCCCCACCCCGCCCCCAGCAACAGTAGGAGACACTTTCTTTTACTTGAAAAAAAAAAAGTGCTACCTGCACACAGCCTCAGAACTATCATTTTCTCCCTGTGTTGTCTTGTACAGGGGAGAAAACTGTTTAAGTGGGTGTTAGAAAAAACATGAACTCAGTGAGACTCAGGGTCCCGCGTCTATATAATCCTCAAGAATCAAGATGGTGAGGAAATGGGGGGAAATGGCTCTGAAGAAATCAGGGAACTAGAAGAAATTGACTGAGACAAAGTCTAAGTCCACATGATGCTACTTGTCTTTCCCTTGGGAACAAATGCTAATCCCGATGAGTGGCAGGGAAGGGAAGGACAGCTGATTGGTCATCTGACTTGGGTTTTTCCAGCAGCCATTTAAGTTTCCTGAGGCTCCGATAAGCAGTAAAAACCGTGAGCTGTGGGAAGTTACTGTTTGCATCTCCATAGCTGTTGCTAAAATTCACCCACTAAAAATGTAGAAGAAAAAAAGCTTTCAGAAGAGAGACAAAGTAATAGTGTGTGGACACTCACCTTAACAGGCGCCAGGGAGGGAACACAGAAGCCATGGGCAAGTGGGACCACAGAGCCAGGGCTGTGAGGAGCAAGGACCACAGGTAAGCGGAAAAGAGGCTCACGGCATAGCATAAAACACTGGGTAACCATCAGAACACAGAATAAGCACAGGCCAATCAGCATTCTGAAAGGACATCTAAAATCAGAAGCCCAAAATCCAACATATTTCCTCTAAAGTAAAAGTACATTGTAATACAGACTGTCACAAGAATGGGTGATATTCTTACTTCAAATTTTTTTTCATCTTACACTTTAGGAAACACGACTGTCTATTTTAACAAAGCTAAGACATTTCCACTAAGTGACATTTATAAAGCTATTTACATTAAGCTCATTGGGTCTATAGATTCAAAATAAGTCTTACCCTTTTTCTAGAACGATAAAAAGTTTGATAAATGCAGATATCAGTAGTCACAGGATACTGTCATATGTCTGCTTTCATTTTATTAAAACTACAATTTAACCTCTATCATAACTGGGAAACTCAAAATCCAGATTCCAACTGCCCCTGCTTTTGAATGAATGAATGATTACATTGCTAACCCCAAACTAATTTAAAATTGGGAGGTATAATTTTTGTCTAATTGATAGGATATTCTGCCAAAGGTAACAAAGCAGAATACTGATAAATACTAATAAGTAAAATATATTTAGAATAAAGGCACAAATTTTCATATATATTATTAATTTATTCATATTACATCTCAATTGTTATCCCATCCCTTGTATCCTCCCATTCCTCCCTCCCTCCCTCCTTCCCCCTACTTCCTTCCCCTATGATTGTGATTGACAGGGACCTCCTCCCCCTTACATGCTCATAGGGTAAGGCACTAATTCTCAAAGCTCCTCCCAAAATGTTTCTGTTCTTACTCTCCCCCTCTCCCTCCCTCCCTCCCTCTCTCTCTCTCTCTCTCTCTCTCTCTCTCTCTCTCTCTCTCTCTCTCTCTCTCACACACACACACACACACACACACACACACACACACACACAGTATTGCAGTGCAAGAGAAAAGGCAAGGCAATAGCACCCTAACGCTAATCTTCTGGTGCCATCTAGTGGTAAATTGTAGGAAGGTTACTCTATTTCTGCAAAGTATAAAAATGGAAATTGCTACATTAGAAGGAGTTATTACAGTGAGGACCATCCATTTCCATGCAAGTTCACAAATACAGGTCACAGTTCTGTTTCTACTAGACTGTCTTTTCTCTAGGAGACTTGATTTTACAGCGCTTAATGCCTACTTAGTAGCTCAGTTCTCTTGTCTGTGTGAGGCCACACAAGCACAAGAGGTATATTTGTCCTACCCTCCTTCGTTACTGATTTCTTACGTTGTACTTGCAAAACAATCATTCAATATGTGATGAAGTTTTTAATGTAACAGTTAATCTCAAAGCCTTCCAAAATGCATCTTATTTTGTTTCTTCCTCCTCCAGAGCAACTGAGAAAAATTGTTGAAAAATTCCTCACCTCACCCCTACCCAGCCTTTGCATCCTTGGCTTCAGCACAGTACACATAGACATGATCTCATTGTCTTCTCTTCAATGCTAGTGGGTCCTGGAAGCATCATTTGACTTCTACAAATTTCAGCTATTACATTGTACTAATCGATAAAGAATGAGAGAGGGAGGGAGAGGGAGGAAGGGAGGGGACGGAGGGAGAGAGAGAGAGAGAAAGCTGATATAGGGTCTACTCACCACCACTGTCATAAAAGAGGCATAATGTGTTTGCTGGTTTGCCTTGGTAACTTTTGTGTAATGAATGCACCACCAGACAACCACCTAATCAATTCCCAAGGGCTACTGCATTCCAAGCTGCTCCCTTCGCTTGGATTCCCCCCACCCCATGCCCTCCGCCTTTGGAGCCTGGCTCAAGAACATCCTGTTCACGAAGGCAGATTACGCTGATAGTCTCTCCTTTCCAATTCTGCCTTCTCTGACTCCCTTTTGATATCCCAGCTTTGTTTCACTAACATGTTTTTCCCCGTGAGCTCAGAGCCCAGCACAGCGACCTGTGTCAGAGACACTCAGCAAGCAACAGCTGTTTATAACCTTGAGGTTGAGAAGCTGCTAAGTTCAGGTGTACAGCAATCCTTGACCAGCTTTAGGCCAGCATCAGCTCTCAGCTCTGTCTTCTTTCATGAAGACATGGATTTAAAACATTGGATATGAGAAGGAATCGATGTGTCCCATTTATTCTTAGTGGAAACTTCTCCCCCTGGCTCCTTGTTTTCTTAGGAGACCCTCTCTCTGGTAGTACCCTTAGCCACTAGGCATCTTTTCAATGGTGAATTAAGAGTGTTGATTAGAAAAAAATTTTTAAAATAAATAAATAAATAAAAAAGAGTGTTGATTAGGTGGATACGTGGTCTTAATTTATGAAAATCTATAGGGATGAGGCTACAGGTTCATCATCTTCTCCTTTCTTCTCTGAACCTTTACAAATCAGAGTTCAAGCAAATGAGACTCTTCTGGCCCACCTTGTGCACTACCTTACTCCCCTTCCCTAATCTTAGTCTCTGGGTCTAATACAACCACCATAACAGCCAAACCTCATCCAAAATTGTCCACATCATTTTTAAAAGGCCACTAATTTGTCTTAAATTCTAAATTATTTCACGTCTTCTTATAGGGTATAGCTGAGTGTCATCCTCTCAAGGGTAAATTTGCTGGTCTAGCAAAGTGACAATAGTAGACTCCTTTTTAAGGCCCGTGACCATGGTAGGTCCAGGAAGCTGGTTAAGTCTCCGGTGTGAGGCACAAGTTCCCTCTTGTTGAGTGGACCATAAGTCCAGCTAGGCAGCTGTTGGTTGCCCAACATATGAATGCTACTTAGCACACCTCTGTGGCCGTCTTACCATGCTGGCCATTGTCACGGTTCATGAGTGTTGCGGCTGGGTGGGACTGTTGAATTGCTTCCTACCCTTGGCAATGTTTGCAGTACGATCTGAATCATGCAAGCTAAACTGAAAGGGCCTTTGAGAAGTCTCTCTTTACAGCACGTGGAGACCATCACAGAAGCCAATGGAGCACAGTGCAGACACAGATTGAGAGCCCAGCCTCAACATGCGCATCTGTATCAAGTGCCTCCATCTGTGGCTCAGGTAACATCACAGAAGAGGGGGTGAAAAGAGCTTAAGAACCAGAATACCAGGAAGTCTGCTCTGAATTAGACTCTACTAGAAGTGGCTGCATACACAACACCAGAACAATGACAACATTAATGGACTTGGGGGACGCGGGGGACTTCATGAGGTTCCCATCTCTAGACAAAGAACAACTAATGACTGTTGGCAAAAGAGTTAGCCTCTTCCAGGATGAATCCACTCGTTGGTTGGTCAATGCAAAGTGGCTATCCCAGAAAATATATACGTACAAATAACGAAAACTAATTGAGCATGTAGTATTTATGTGTGTGCGTGTATGCATATGCATATATGTGTAACAGTAATAATCACAGGAAAAGAGACTATTAACTTGAGAGTAGAAAGGGGGATCTGTGAGGGCCTGAAAAAAAGAAAAGGAAAAGCAAATTTAATGCAATTCTATTTTCATTTAAGATAAAAAGAAAGACAGACAGAAACAAAGAAAGAAACAAAGAAAGAAAGAAAGAAAGAAAGAAAGAAAGAAAGAAAGAAAGAAATCAAAGTCATGGTTTAACATGTAGGCACAGGGTATAGGGAAGACCAGGGACGTTCGTTGGAAGTGGAAACACAGGATGGAGTTCCCTCTTGGCAGGAATTGCAACAAGTAGGTTCTAAGGCTGCCAGGTGCCCCACCCCATGTACCATCAGAAAAGGCAGGTGTGCAGAACTGCCTCAACCAGAGACCACTGGAGTTAGCACCTAGACAGAGATGGGTGTTGAATGCCCATTAGCATCAGAAGCCCTCAGTCCTCCAGTGGTTCTCCTGCTCACAGTCACTAAGGTTAGGTTTCTGTCACCTCTGCCCAGGCAAATCTTGAGCAGCTTCAGGAACCTATGACTAAAATTCTTTGGTATCCATTATTATCACGCAAAAAGAAAAAAGAAAAAAATCCCTAAGCTGTTTGGCAGACTTGACTCCACTCAAAGCTTGAGGGTTTTTGTGGTAAATATTCCTGCAAAAGATGAGCAAGACATGATTACTGACATTACATTGTATTTTCATTCATTATTTTATTTAAAGACAGCCCCCAAATACGTACCATGAAAAACTTTACTTACCAAGAAAGTGGGTCAGAGGAGAGGACATCCTATTGAGACTTTAGGCGAGAGTAGCGTGGAAGAATGGGGAAATAATAGAATCCACAGGGTCCTGGAAACCTACAAGAAGAACTTTATGACAGGCAGATCTGGGTCCTGGGGTCCTCCTCAAACTAAGCACCAGCCAAGGAGAATATAGGTAGTAAACTTTGAACCCCTACCAAGACCTAGCCGACAAACAGGATATTCTCCACCGTTGAGTGGAGAGTGAGATCTAACTCTCACACGAACTCTGGTGCCCCATTTCTGACCATTTCCCCTGGATGGGGAGGCCTGGTGGCACTCAGAGGAAGGATAGCAAGTTACCAAGAAGAGACTCGATATTCTAAGAGCATATATAGGGGGAGGAGGTCTCCCTCAGTCACAGACATAGGGGAGGGGAGAAGGGGGGAAGTGGGAGGGAGGGAGAAATGGGAGGAAACAGGGGAAGGGCTAACAATCGAGATGTAATATGAATAAATTAATTTTAAAAACCAGTAAAAAAAAAAAAAACGACAGCCTCCAAGAAAGGTTAGACACTAGATGATTTTAATTCATATTCTGGTGCTTGTTTCTAAATCCTTCTATGTAGTTTGCAGACAGGCTTTGATAGGGTTGCCTTCTTCAGATTCAGGCTTCCGCTAAGTTTCTGGAATAGAAGGTGATGGCAAGACACCTAAAGTTCCTTCCCAAAATATCCAGGTAAGCTAATAAAGCTAAAAACAGAGAAACCCGCTTTAAGCAGATCTTTTTCCGGGAAATTAATCTTATTAGTGTGTCAGAACTGGGACTCAGAGCTAATGGGGTTGCAGGAACACTGGTCCTCCCCGTTCCTGATTCTGAGCAGCATCCATGACAAGGGGCACATCAACTCTAAGCATGAAAGGGGACCATATGGAAAACCAATACTGGGCTGGGCAGATGGATGAGCTGGTAAAGTGCTTGCTACTCAAGGCAGGTTTGGCAAATACTACCTATCATCCCAGAGCTGAGAGATAGAAGCAGGCAGATATCCGGCCCTGGCCAGGCAGCACAGCCAATCCATGAGCTCCAGGGTCAGTGGGAGTCCCTGTTTCAAAGTGGAAAGAGACAGATGACACATAACCTCAACACCTAGCCTCCATGGATTCATAAACTGCCACACACATGCATGTACAGAGAGAGAGAGAGAGAGAGAGAGAGAGAGACTGCAAGCTAATTCATGTATGTTGACATGCCATAAACATAGTATTTCATTTAATGGTGTGGGGAGGTTCTAGAGATCAAACCTATAGTCTTAAATATGCTAAAGACATTTTAATGGATAAATTCGTTTTTTATTTTTATTTAAATAATTTATTCAGATTACATCTCATTTGTTATCCCCTCACTTGTATCTTCCCACTCCCCTTCCCTCACTCTTTCATCCTATTCCCTTCCCCTAGGACTGTGACAGAAGGACACCTTGTCCCCCACTATAAGATCACAGCCTATCAGGTCTCTTCCTGGTAGCCTGCTTACTCTTCCTCTAAGTATCACCAGGTCTCCCCACCAAGGGGCAGGGGTCAAATAGGGGGGACCAGAGTTTATGTCCAAGTCATTCCCTGCTTTCCACACAATTGTGGAGAATGTGGTGTCCATTGGCTAGATCTGGATAGGAGTTTTAGGTTTACTGCATGCACTGACCTTGGTTGGTACAGTAGTTTGAGCTGGCCCACCTGCGTCCAGATCCGCCAGCCTTAATGGTCTTCTTGTAGGTTTCTAAGACCCTATTTCACCTTTCTTCCTTACCTCTCTCACCTAGAGTCCCAGTAGGAAGTCCCACTATCTATCCCAATCTCCCGCTAAGTGAAATATTTCAAGGGACATCTCTGTTGGGCTACTGTCCAATTATAAGCGAGTATATGCCATGTGTATCTTTCTGGTTCTGGCTTAACTGACTCAGGATGATCATTTCTAGTTCCAGCCATTTGCCTGCAAATTTCAGGATTTCTTTGTTTTTAGTAGCTGAGTAGTATTCCATAGTGTAACTGTACCACAGTTTCTTTATCCATTCTTCTACTGAGGGACATCTAGATTGTTTCCAGATTCTGGCTATTATGAACAAGGCTGCTATAAACATGGTTGAGCATATGTCCTTGTTGTGTGGTGGAGCATCTTCTGAGTATATTCCAAGGAGTCTTGAAGTAGCCTTATTACCAGTTTTCTGAAAAAGCACCAGATTGATTTTCAAAGTGGCTGTACAAGTTTGCACTCCCACCAGCAATGAAAGAGAGTTCCCCTTTCTCCAGATCCTCACTAGCATATGCTGTCACTTGAGTTTTTTATCTTAACCATTCTGATTGGTGTAACATCTATAAACTTTTTAAAAATTATGTTGTATAAAAAAACATAGTGCTATGATGTCACCACTTCCCAGGAGGGCAGGTTCCAGGACAATAACTCTGCAGTCATCACACAGTCCTAGGGGCCTCCATAAGGGACAAGATGGCCTATGTTCATAGAACTGAGCAAGTAAGCATTTGTGGTACAACTGGAAACACAGAGCTTAGTCCACACAGAGGTGTGGAAGATGACGTGCATAGTTCTGAAATCTACACAGAGATGTCTTTCTTCCTTTTATCATTTTTTATTTCTTGTTGGGTTTGTGGGGATGAGCATAGGCATGCTGGTGTGTACATGTCAGGGAATAGCTGTGTAGAATCAGTTCTTCCCTTTCACATTACAGAGATGAGTTCTGGGAATGAAACTCAGGTCATCAGGCTTTCAAGGAAAGTGCCTTCACCTACCAACTTTGCCAGCCTGCCTGTCTGTCTGCCTGCCTGCCTACCTATCTGTCTGTCTGTCTACTTATATCTACTTACCTATCTATCCATTATCTATCTATCTATCTATCTATCTATCTATCTACCTACCTACCTACTTACCTATCTAGCTGTCATCTGTCTATCTTCTCTTTCTTGTTGGTTCTTTTCTTGTTGTCTTGTGTTGTGTTACTTGCATTACGCTGCATTGCATTGTATTATATTGTGCTAGTTGTTTGTGTGCTGTGTTCTGTGTCATTCAGATAAAATCTCACATAACCTAACCTGAGCTCTAATTTGTGATCTTCCTCTACCTTCAAGTACGGAGATTATAGCAAGCACACCATTCTAGGGTTTTGTTTTGAGGTTCTGTTTTGGTTTTGTTTGCTTGTTTGGTTTTTTGTTTGCTTGTTGCCACGATTTTATCAGTTTTTTATACACCCCTTCCCACTCTAATTTAATGCCCTCGGTTTTCACTAATTGTTATAGCATGCATATGTGTTTGTATGTACATATGTAGTCCTAAATACCTGTAAGGTCTCATCAACATGTTTTTAAATTTAATTCTATAATTTCTAACCACAACATACGTCATGGACCCACTTTCTCATTTTTGCTATTTGCCCAAACTTTGAGTAGGCTGGCCTGGATGAGTCCCGGGAAACGACTAGCATGAACTCGAAGATTCTGAGCTGACGTATACAAGCAGGTGGGTGGAGCCATGGGGTTATATGTCCACAGTAGAGCAACGCAGGTTTTGGGTCTTGAAGAACTAGAGGAGAAGGCAAGTAGCTGACAGGGTGAGTTGAGCTCTGCTAAGCAGAACAGTTCCTTTCCACCAACCTCACCCAGAACCTGTGAATATGTGCAAATCAGGAATTACAGTCATAGATCAAAGAAAGTTTCCTGATAGGCTAAAAATAGAAAAGTAGTCTGTCTGCCTTCTCTAGCTGAATCCAAGTAACTATAGAGTCCTTGAAATTGGAAGTGTACAAAGGAAGAACTTAAAGAGAGGCAGTGTGCAGTGAGGACAATTCATCCCACACTGCGGCATTGCCTCGGGAGACCAGGATGCTAAGAGCCCAGCAGATACTGCATCAGTGCCTGACAACACCTGCTCTGAGAGCTGAGATGGAGTCCCCCAAGATGGAGTCCCCAGCCCTTCCAGAAGACAGTAATTCAGCGACTCCTGCATCAGGCTCCGAGCAGTTCTGAGCCACCGGCTTCATGATCGCTTGTCACAGGAGCATAGGAAACAAATACCTTTTTATTCGCATGTCTGTGTCAATAACGTGACCTAACACTACATGTAGTTAAAATTGAAAATGCCTGACGTTGGGGCTTGAGATGTGACACAGTAATAACTGCAGGCATGAGGGAGCCACACAGTAATGGAATCGAGTGTCCGCTTGGAAAAACCTCCCTGACTGATGGTGATGCCTAGCAGGACAACTCAAAAGCCATGTGTGGAACCTCTGACACCACTCAGTTCTGCACTGGAGCTGACTGGAGCACTGAAAAACAAAGGTTTTCCTTTGAAAAGACAAACCCTAGTACCCATGATAGTCAAATCACTCTTTCTAACTTTTCACATGAATTCATCTTCAGAACGTCAAACAAATAAAGGAGATTAAGATGGCTCACGCTATGTCACAGTTGGATTCTGAGGACGCTTAATTACTATTCCCATAGCTGCTCTGAGGGAACTGGGCACCCCACTGCACTAGACAGTGGTCACCCCAACCATAATTACTAATTCATAACTCCAGATGCCCAGGTGAGGGAGCTTGCAAAGAAAATACGCTTCTTAAAAACAGCTTTGGTTTTATATATATATATATAAAACTAAATACATATTTATTATGTATTTATGTATGTATTTATTATATATGCTAAAATTAAGCAGTAAGAAATACATTTTTGTTGTTTTTTTTTTTCAAGACAGGATTTCTCTGTGTGTACTTCTGGCTATCCTGGACTCACTTTGTAGACCATACTAGACTCCAGTTCACAGAGATGCACCTGCTTCTGCCTCCCAAGTGCTGGATTAAAGGAGTACACCAGCATGCCCAACTAAGTAATGCATATTAAACAAAATGATAAGGTAAGGTCATTAGAAGCATACACTGTGAAAATCCCAACTACAATGAAAGTTAATTTTCTTTATTAAATGAAATTTAAGTATCTTACAGTGTATGTAATTTACTTTAAAAACCTTGCAAAATTTTTATTTTCATTATTTTGAAGTACTTGGGAATGACAAGTACTGTTAGCTGTCACCTACTGAGACAGACAGACAGACAGAGACAGAGAAACAGAGAGACAGACAGACACAGAGAGACAAAGACAGACAAACAGACAGAGACAGAGAAACAGAGAGACAGACAGACACAGAGAGACAAAGACAGACAGACAGAGACAGAGAAACAGAGAGACAGACAGACACAGAGAGACAAAGACAGACAGACAGACAGAGACAGAGACAGAGAAACAGAGAGACAGACAGACACAGAGAGACAGAGAGTAAAACACCAGCAATACACACACACACATACAATTTAAAACCTACAGGACTGGTAAATGGACAAATACTTGAAAACCCAAGCTGAGAAAATTGAGCCTCAAAAAGGCTCAACTCTGTTTCAAGCACCCACAGTTAAGGAGGCTGGGTTTTCTGCTAGAATCAGTATTTGCCATCCTGTTTGTCCTTGCCCTACATTTGGTAGACCTGTAGCCAGTTTCACTGTTATCCCACACCTTGTGTGGACAGAGACAGTTAATAAGCTGTATGCGGCATTTTCCTTGCTCTATTGCCTTTCAAGCCAGTCTCTTGAGGGTCAAGAGCAATCCTAGGTTAAGGAGAGTAGTGGCACTAATGAATATGTATCAAACTAGAGAGAGACATTTTAAAATTTGAACATCAAAGTCCTCTGAGTCCTTTAGAACTAATTTTTAAAACAAAGGTCCAACTCATAAACAGTAATGAGGACATTAAAATGATCTTATTTCTCTTCTAAGGCATGCTCCAAGACTTCCTTTGCAAATGCTAGCAGTCCTGAGCCTGCTAGCAGGAGGATGATTTTAAGACCTCCTTTAGAAGATATTTGAAATATTTTTTCATATTCCATATGTGATATACAATTTACCTACTTATAGGATCTTCCCTAAATGTTATTAACTTATTGTTCTCTTTAGCATGAATAAGGACTACACTTCTCTTGGCATTGCCTTCTGCAAATTTTTGGTACACTATTTTCAGGAAAAAATTAAATTTCCCATCAAATGCAAAGAACTTCAGATTGCAGAGTAAGTAATTCTGTAAATGTTTAGTTTTCCTTGCTTTTGCCAAAACCTTCCACATTCCCTAAAACGCTCTAAAATAGAGAAGTATGGAAGTTTCTAGACTTTTTCATTTTCCCCAGCCTAATATCTTAATAAAGTCTAAGAAAATATTACAATCCTCAGAAGCCCTTTCATGGCAAATTCAGACTACTGAATTTTCTTGAAAAATAAATGCAAACCCTCAGTATATTCCATGACTCTGATTCAGCTCAAAACTAAAGATTGTCTTTATAAGTCCTGGGACAGACCCACATGAACAGGAGAGCTAGTCTCTACCTTTGAAGGATTTCTCATCAAGGAAAATCTAACTGAACACTCAAATGAAAGTGAGTACCAGAAGAGACTTTGATAATGCTTACTGTCTTTTTTACAGACCTGGCTGAAATTAAAGAGATACTCCTGAATTCAGTTAATTGTTTCTCCTGTGAAAGACTCTGCTCGGCAGACATGTAATATTTCCCTGAGACTTACATTATGATTTATTCAAAATAATCTTTAGCCTTTGATATTCAAGAAAACGAGGATGTGCTGAGAACGCCCTGTAAATTACCATGGGGGTCAAAGAGCCGTGCTTCAGACTAACCTTCCTTATCCTTGAATCAGAAAATGTTCCAGAACACCAATCCTTTTCCATTTTTAATCCATGAATCTAGGCAAGTGTGGAGACCTAACTGTAAATTAGCCAGATGCCGTCATTGCCCCATCGCCCATGCAATTTGTGAACCCCAAATGCCAGACTAGGGCAATGAATTTTCCGGGACCAATTTTGATGGTTATAAAACCTCCTTAATCCACTGACATTCCTAATGACAAGAGATCGATAGATCATGTTGGCTTCCTTTTTTAATTTCCATTACCTGTATGACGGTGTGCAGTTGTGAAGACGACATGTTAACGGAATTAGTTAGATTATACTGAAAAAGAGAAACGTTTTATTTTATTACACATTCCCTTCTAAATATTTACAGTTAATCAGCTCTCAAAGAAACCTAAACTACCAAGTGCTGTAGGGCTTTATCATCACTCACTGCTTAAAGCAGGTATGAGCTATCGCTTTGTCTAAGGCAGAAGAAACAGCGGCCTCAGATGCATGTGGTCCTAAGAAGCTGATGACCGCTCAGCTGGTGGCGCTATGAAAGGTCCTTGGCCTCCGTAATCCTCTATGGCTCTGGAATGCTTCATTATAAATAAAAAGGGTATGTTGGCAAGATGCCTGAGTTCTGGAATACAAGTCTAAACTGTCTGACGTTACGGCTTCATTCTGGTTTTTAATGTGCTAGACTCTTTGAAGTTTAGGTAAGAATGAGAACCCTGGCTAACAGAGTTAACGTTTGCCTCTTGTTAGATACACAGAGAAGGGAGGCATAACACCATCACAATTTCCGCAAACTCAGCTGCCTGTAGTATCAGGGCATAGTTTCTGCGTGGCCGCGTCTTACCACCTGAGTTTCGCACACGTCCCCTTCGCTGGCTCCTCCACCTCCTCACACTGTCTGTTTTCCTCAACATGTGGCTTTTGCATATGATGGTTTGCCATCCCTCTAAACATTCCAACTGTCTTCTGTCTGTGATACAGTGCACTTCTGAGCTGTGTGCTGTGGTGTGGTGTGACTCGCACCTTGAATGTCCTGAAAACATCTATGCAAGTCCTGTCCCTGCAAAGAGCCCTCATCCCTGCCTTCCAGACCTTAAGACACTACCTGCCATCCCACAGATTCCTGACTAGCATAGTGTTTGTTTCCCTCGTTTGACTTAAATGAAAATCCTCAGTACAGGTACTGATGATACCAAGAAAAGGCCTTCATACTTCCCCAGGGAAGAACTTCCTGTTTCTGTGCCCTTCAAACACCAAAAAGGAGACAGAAGTTATCAACACCAGCACCTTACACCCTTTACCATCCATAAGCTTTCTCAGAATGCATCTAGAAGCCAAGTCAGACATAAGGAAACACACATGCTCAGAAAACTAGACTTCCTGGAGCCCAATAATGAAACAACAACATTTCCGTATCTACACTGTAAATACTACCTCAAAAATCTCACCAGAAGTTAAGAAGAATAAAATTTTAAAACCCACATACTGTCTTTTCAAATCATAAGCTCAACATTATTAATATAATAAAACTACAGAAGTGGTTTCTGATGAAAAATCTAAGTATTTTTTTTAAAAAAGTCTAGCCCCAAAGATTAGAAACATTTATCAGAGGGGCTTATGTTTCTGATAAATATTTAAGTGTGTAAGGCAGAACCACTGAGAACAATAAATATTTTATAGCTGGCACTTTGTCAAACCTATAAGTGGCTCTGCCTTAGAATTTTACATCATCACTGAATTTACAGTCATTTGATAAGTGGAACAGGACAAGAATTACTTCTTTCTAAATCTAAACCAGGTAATAAATCTAGCATCAGGAATCGTCTTATTGTCTGTTATCATCTGATGACAATGCCTTTTGCCTTCATTGTCTTGGCAGAATTATGGTATGTAAAATCATAATGTCACATCACTCACTGTGATTTAACACTATGCAGCCCATACCATTTTAATCAATCAAAATTGTCGCTTTTTCATGTAATGATTTTGTGGTGAATTCCCTGTGTTTAATATGATATATGGTGCTATCTATCTGTTGATTTACTGTTCTTTTTCAAAGTCTAACAGCTTAGAGGGCTGTTCCTGCTTTTGGATATCTTTGGCATTTGCAAACAAGAATAATTTCTGATAATACAAATTATAATTCCTGTGACAAAATGAAAGATAAAAATTAACAAGTGTTCAGAGCTAACGCTATTTTTAGGTGGAAATAAAAGGTGATTTTTTTTTTGTGAATTAAAGTCACAGAAGTCTTAGACTTTTCCCCTCTGTGTTTATATAGGATCAAGTGTTTTTAAAACTATAACCAGGTATTCAGTGGATCACTTTGATATAAACAAATAAATAAACACTATTTTTTAAAACAAAAACTCTGAACGGCATCCCTGTCAACAAACACAGTACACATTGTACAAATTTCTTCTGTAAAAAAAAAAAAATATATATGGAAGACAGTTTGAAGTGACTCCATAAACGTTTACAAATGTATCGTACTAGGGATGAGCTCATAAAAATTCAACACAGATCCCATTTCTCACCTACATTACACATTTAGGATTGAGCATGACGCAGAAGGAGTACAAAACGTAAGAGACCAAACAGAACCCTTTCACTACTCATACAAAAAGTGGTTTAGCGACACAGCGTTGCAGATGCCAGTGCTACACAATCCAGACAGGCCACTCGGAGTCCCTAAGGCAGCTGTGGTGTGGAGGCTCTCCCACCTTTAGGGCTGCACTATCTGCAGCGCACAGCCCCCTGGCGCATTGTAAAGAAATTTGAAGAATCCCATGCCCGTGATTAAATGAGAGAAATCTGCACTTACTCTGTTCAGATCCCATTGACCAGAATAAGTTACATCTCAGCCCAAGTGAAGACTAGAGAGAAAGTATAACCCTCCTATATGTTTATGAAGAAGAAAAGGAGTCAGTCAGTCTTAAAAATCTCTAGTCCAGGTCTGTTTAGGGAGGGTACATGTGCACATGGGTAGATACTCATGTATGTGTAAACCAAGTTCCAAATTCACGTGTCAGCTATTCGGGAGCCATCTTGATTTTGAGACAGGGTTTCTTACTGCAACCTGGAGCTCACTGAGTAGGCTAAGCTGGCTGACCATCAGTCTCTGCCTCCCTAGAACTGGGTTGACAAGCACACACCACCACACATTCTCTTCATATCCATCGTTAAGCTACAGAACTTTGGTCCACTGTTTGCACTAACCTTGTGCATTCGTCAAGGGAACAGAAATGTTAGAACCAGTATGTACTATAAAAAGGGGAGTCATCAGATTGCCTTCCATGCTATGGGTTGGGTAGTTCAGCAGTGGCTCTATGTATACTAGAGAAGCTGAAAACCTGGGAGCTGCTCATACATGAAGCGGCATGCCCCTTCCGTCTCAGTCTAGTACTAAAGGTGGAGGATTCCTGAAGGCCAAATAAGCCGGGCTCTGATATTAGTTGATGGACATACATAGGAGCAGAGGCAAGTGGCAAAGTAACAACTGCAAGCAGGACAAAACAAGCCCTGCTTCTCCCTAGATGTCTTCATATGTGGGCCATTGTCAGAAGGCGCTGCCCACTGCAGGGGAGGTACTTTCCTCCTCAGTTAACCCTCCCAGGAAAAGCCTCACAGACCCACTCAGAGGCATATCTCATAGGTGATCCTAGAGCCAATATAGTTGTCAATCAAGCCCACCCCTTGTCCGTCTCTTTTAAGTTGGATAACAAAATAAACTCTGTTCCCCTTTTAAAGCCATCATTTGTTTATTTCTCATTAAAAGTACAAGCAAGTGGATAAAAATTTAGATGTAATATGAATAAATTAATAAAAAATAAAAGCAAGATGAGCACTGTAAATAAAAAATAAAAACAAGATGAGCACTGTAAATTTTTTAAAAGTACACAATGGCTTTCATTTAGTCACAGAATCTCTCAAGGTTTATGCAATCCAATAATTTACAGTGCTAGACACAGATTGTCCCAACCCTGAAGAAAAAAACATATAGAGTAGGAAGGAACTGACACCTTACAATTTTTGCTACAAGACATTTGCACAGAGTCTAGCATGGCATGTGGACTGGCCTTACAAGATGTCTACTGGTGTATCAGTGGCACAAATGTCTGAGTGGACTGAAGGCCAATTCCACAAGATGAAACTCACACTGGCACCTTTACTATGTACACAGTGTTCTGGCCGCATACGTGCTCATAGGCCAGAAGAGGGCTACAGATCTCATTATAGATGGATGTGAGCCATCATGGGATTGCTGGGAATTGAACTCCGGACCTTTGGAAGAGCAGCCAGTGCTCTTAACCTCTCAGCCATCTCTCCAGCCCCCCACCCACCCACACTAGCACCTTTATCAGCACCAAAAAAGCTGTGGTGAAGTAAAACCTAGAAGAGAGCCTAATGCTATTTTTAATGATAAATCGACATAGTGTTAAACGCACTTATCACAACTGAGCTGTCACCCCAGCTCCTCAAGATGAATAATTTTTAAGAACAAAAAAAAAATGTACAAGTTCATTATGAAAAAAAATGTCTTTGAAGAAGCCAAAACAAAACAGACTTGCTCTGGGGTCCATAATCTTATAGGACGAGAGAGAAAAATGCTTATTTGACACTAAATAAGAGTAACAATTGATTCCATTATTTAAGGCATTAAATGCACTTAAGAGAGAGCAAAACAAAAAAAAATCTGACTATAGTCTAGGATAAAGAAAGATTGTATCAGAAGTAAAGAGATGGCTCAGTAGTTAAAAACACAGGCTTCTCTTCCAGAGGACTAGGGTTTAATTCCCAATACCCATATGATGATTTACAGGTGTCTATAATTCCAGTTCTGAGGTATTTGACACCCTTTTTCTGGCCTCTGTGAGCACCAACCATGCAAGTGCTACACATCCATACAGGCAGGGAGATTACTCATGCACACAAAATATAACATTTTTAAATCAAAGTATTTATTTTTAGATATTTTTCAAACCTTTTCCCAATCACACCCATAAGATAAAATTCCCTTTTGATACAGCCATCACAAATCTGGATTATGGAAGCATAAAGACATTCTCTTCTTTACTTTTTCCGGGTTTGTCTTCTGACAATGTCACACGTGTTCAGCGTCCATTCTAATTATCATAACCCTCTCTCCTACCTCTATTCCCCTCCATCCTTACAGGTTCTTTTTCCACTTTCAGGACGTTTTGTTGCTTGTGTGTAGTTGTGTGGCCCATTGAGTTTAACCAGGATTATCTGGGTGGCCAAAAGTTTGCAACTCCTGCCGGAGTCTAGTTGGCTTCTCAGTGGGCAAACGAATGAAGACAACGGTTGCTATCCAAGAATTCATCAAGGAGGAATAGAGTTCTATAAGTTCCTCCTGGATCTTTGGTTGGCCATTGATGTCTACTTAGGACAACTACAGAAAGTCACAGATGCTTTTACTAGTAAGCACAAAAATACTAGGAAGAAATCTAAGATTTCAGTTCCTGTTATGAGTAAGTTGAAGTTGTTTTGTTTTTTTTTTTTTCAAATTTAGAGGTTCCTTCCCGTGGTACTGGAGCTTCCAGCCTGGGTTGGCATGGAGCTAAGTCAAAGCACACACAGTCAAGAAGATTAATTCAAATGATAGAATAGTGACAAACATCAGTGTGGAGCTACCTTGGAGTAGGTGATCAGAGATGCCCCAGGGGAATGTAAGTCATGCCATTCAGAATATATGGAGACAAAGCTCTGGGGTATGAAAAAGAGAAGGTCTTAATCCACCTGTCTCTGGGAATGTTTGGGAAAGCTACCAAAGCCAAGGGCAGAAGAAAATGGGGACAAAAAAGTCAATACATCAAGAGATAATTTCGAAAATAGAGAGAGAGGCTAAAGGCAACTTGATATCTGTGATTTTCAGATGCATGAGAGAGTCACACAGTCGATACCTTCAAAGTCTGAGAGGAAATGACTGTCAACAAAATTATGTACCTGCTGGAAATGAAAGTAAAATAAAGACAATTTCAGATAAACAAACAAACACACAAAAAAAGAGTCACACAGTGATTAGTAGCTAACATTAAACAAACTTAGTGGGGCTAATAAGGTAACAGAGAATATGAGCAGCTGTGCTCCACACTTAAAGAGGATGTTGAATAGTTAAAATTATTAAGTGATATGTGCCTGCATGCACAAGTGTGTGTGTGTGCATGTGTGTGTTTGTGTGTGTGTGAACCTAGGGCTGTGATTGGCCCTAAGTGGGCCATGCGAGAGACTAAGGATCTCACAAAATTTACAACCTAATGAGAAAAAAAAAAAAAGCAAAAGATCCACTCCTTGAAACTGAATCAAGAAATTTTGCAAGAAATAAAGATGAGTGCAGGTTAACAGGAGACAGATTGTAAATCAAATGCAGAGAAGATGAGTCAGCGGCCAGAGGTAGTAATCAGGGGAGAGTACATCTCACTTGAAATTCTGAAATGATCATCAGAGGCTTCCTTGTGGGATGCTAGAAAGGTGTCAGAGCAAGAAGTCCCATGTGGGGGAATGGAGCTATGCAGGGTATAAAATGCGGTGGTTGTTTCCACCATCTGTATGCTCCTTAAGAAACCACCATGATGACTCCACATCAGTGAGCACTAGATGGAATCAGTGGGGTCATTATGGGTTAAAGAAGGAGGAGAAGGACATGAGGGTGGGAGGAAGATATGTGGGAAAGTCTGGGTGGAGGAGGGGGAGATAGGAGCAAATATGATCAAAATATAGTAGCTACAGATACAAAAAGCCTTTTAGTCTCTTCACATTATTTTGAATTAAACACAGACTCACAAATGACAGGGAAAAAAGAAAGAAAGAAATTGCCAGGCAGTGGTGGTGATGCACATGTTTAATCCCAGCACTCAGGAGGCAGAGGCAGGTGGATTGCTGTGAGTTCAAGGCCAACCTGGTTTTCAAAGTGAGTCCAGGACAGCCAAGATAACATGGAGAAACCCTGTCTCAAAATTCATTACTTTCTATTCTAAATTTGAGCTTGTTATGTCAGCATCACTAATTTCAACCATATTTTGTCAGAAAGAGGCTGAAGATGAGAGACAGTTTTTATTTTAAACAGAAAAGATCCTGGTTTCTTTATATTTCCTGTAATTTTGTTTTAAAACTATTCCTTACATTTTTCTGAAATTTATTTAAAAATATTCAGTTTGGAGTATGAAAGCTGATATTCTTTTCATATTTTTGTTATAAAAATTACTTAAAATGTATTTAAGCATGTCTAAAGCTTCTCACTTAGGTCTGTGTGTTCCTTAGCTCTACATTCTGCTTGCCACATTATTGCTAGTGAAAGTTTTGATAAACTTTCCAGGGACATATAACAAGTTCTCTCCAGCCCTCACCACAATTTCTTTCACATGTTCCTCACTCTTGTTCAAATTCTTACGAACAGTAGACTTAAGGTCCTTCCAGTTAGTGATTAATCGTGTCCTCGTCCTCCTACATCTTCATTTTTGGATTTATGAAAACAAGGTCTCACTCTAGAAGTCAAGCTTACCTGAGATCACACTGATCCACCTGCCTCAGCATGCTGAGTGCTGGAATTACAAGCAGGAGTCACCATGCCAAACTTCTTCAAGACTCTCCTAGCTTTCATAACCCAATACCAGAACCAACGCCTTATATAGAGATACTGTCATGGGAGAAGTCCAGTTCCAGTAAAAAAAAAAAATCTATACCAGAAGTAATTCAGAAAATCGTAGCCACCATGAAAATGTGGGGAAGTGAATTTATTGTAGCATTAGATTTTATGTAATAATTTATACTTCTCTTTTTCTATGTGTTGGTCTTGCTGGTCTGCCTTTCTATAAATTGTCCTTTCTTCATCAAGGTAACAATGTTAAAACTTAGATCCAGTTCCTGTGGCTTTCATTTTGGAAAGGCAGATGTTACTTACTGTCTTAGTTACTTTTTTTTAATTTTTTATTAATTTATTCTTGTTACATCTCAATGGTTATCCCATCCCTTGTTTCCTCCCATTTTTCCCTTCCTCCCATTTTCCCATTATTCCCCTCCCCTATGACTGTTCCTGAGGGGGATTACCTCCCCCTGTATATGCTCATAGGGTATCAAGTCTCTTCTTTGTATCCTGCTATCCTTCCTCTGAGTGCCACCAGGTCTCCCCCTCCAGGGGACATGGTCAAATGTGAAGCACCAGAGTACATGAGAAAGTCATATCACACTCTCCACTCAACTGTGGAGAATGTTCTGACCATTGGCTAGATCTGGGTAGGGGTTTAAAGTTTACCGCCTGTATTGTCCTTGGCTGGTGCCTTAGTTTGAGCGGGACCCCTGGGCCCAAATCTGCCTATCATAATGTTCTACTTGTAGGTTTCTAGGACCCTCTGGATCCTTCTACTTTGCTATTCTCCCATGCTTCTCTCATCTAGAGTTCCAATAGGATGTCTTCCCCTCTGTCCCAGTTTCCTGGTAAGTGAAGGCTTTCGTGGGACATGCCCCTTGGGCTAGTATACAGATATAAATGAGTATATACCATTTGAGTCTTTCTGCTTCTGGGTTAACTCACTCACTATGATCATTTCTAGCTCAATCCATTTGTCCACAAATTTCGGAAATTCCTTGTTTTTAATAGCTGAGTAGTATTCCATAGTGTATATATACCACAGTTTCTTTATCCATTCTTCTACTGATGGACACTTAGGCTGTTTCCATGTTCTGGCTATTATGAATAAGACTGCTATGTTACTTTTACATTGCTGTTGCTACTTGTAAAAGAAAAGGTTTAATTGAGGCTTACAGTTTTCTAGGGTGAGTCCATGACCATTATTATGGGGAGCATGACAGCATGCAGGAAGGAATGGTGCTAGAGCTGTAGATGAGAGCTTACATCTTGATCCATATGCACAGGGGAGGGAGAGCTTTGGAGACCTAAACGCCATGCACACACAATGGTGGCATACCTCCAACAAAGCCATATCCCCCTAACCCTTCCCGAATAGTTCCACAGCTGGAAATCACCACACGTACCATGGTTTATCTTCAAGCTTTAAAAAGTATCTCTAAGTTGAACCTGAGGACATATCCCTGTGGTAGACTAGGTGCCTGATGTGACAAATCCTGTTTTCAATACTAGCACCCATGAAGGAGAGAAAAATCAAGCATCTGCCAGGCAAATGGTAGAAACCTGATGCCATCTCCAGGGGTCATGATGTACACATCCTTCGTTTTATTAGAACTTACTTTTTGTCTATGATAATAAGAGTTGAGGGGCCAATTTTCACTTTCTTCCAATCCCAGATAAGTATCATCTATTAAATTCTTTGCATACTAGCTTGAGAGTTCTACATTACTCTTTAGAAAGAAACTTGTGGTGTTATACTAATCTCAAGCCAAACATGATGGGTCATGTGTACCTCCAGTGTAGCACTCAGGGAGCAAAAGCCAGACAGTTAAACTCTAACTTGAAATGCTCAGAACTAATACAGTAGTATTTTCTGATAGTTTTTTGTTTGTTTTTAATGCTGTATGTAATATCTACTAAGATAAATTATTCTCTCTGCTCATTTTTCCTAGCTTTTCAGTTATTTTTTGTGGCTCATTTTTAAATATTTAATTTATATGATCCAGCTTGTTTTAAATTTTTATGTTGGTGCTAGTTGGAACTCCATTACACACATATACTAAGTTGATACAATGGTGATTTTATGCTCTTGAGCCAAGTCAAGCTGATGTCTGTGGAGCATGTGCCAATAAGGGCAATGTCTGCTGCATCCACGGTCTTAGTGGAGCTGGGGACCAAATTGATGTCCATGGTCTGTTACCACCAAAGGCCATGCAGATGTCTGTGGTCTGTGCTGCCACCTAAAGGCATGCTGATGTTCATGCGTTGTGCTGCTGCTAGGTGGCCATGCTGATATGGGTGGCCGGTGCCACTATTTGAGGCCACGTTGATGCCCTCGGCCTGTGCTGCAGCTGAGAGCTATGAGCATGTCTCTGGCCTGTGCTACAGCAGAGGGTCATGTTGATGCCTGTGGTCAGTGCTGCCACCAAAGACCATGCTGAGGTCTGTGGTCCATGCTGTGGCCAGAAATCAGGTAGAAGTCCATGGTCTATGCTCCCACTGACTGTAAATACAAGGAAGGTGGCTTTGCTGTTGCATTCATTACTGCAGACTCACAGTTAAGAGGGACATAGAAGGCTTCTGTGACAACCCCTACCTTGACCCCACATCCAAAAAACAGTAACAGCCTACACAGGAGATCATTTAAGATCACGCTAGTGTTTCCTGCCAGCTTCTTCATCCTATTCATGTGTGGGTTATTTCTATAAATGACGTTTTATTGGTTGCATTGTAATATTCGAATTTTATATCAAAATGCTTAATTTGGGAAAGACTCCTGTTTGACGAGACTAAAGGAAGATGTGCCAAAGGCATTTTCCTCTAACCCAAAGATACCTAAGTGGGATGACCCTGACATGTAACACATTCCTTCTAACTGCCTAAATTGAAAGTTGTTCAAGTGTTTTTATACTTATCAATTTAATTAACATTTACATGCCTGTGAGAAGCATCTTTTATGTCAATGTTTAATTCACACATCAGTAGGCACTAATGATAAGTACATTACCTTATCATCTTCCAGCAGTTAGGTACATTCGTGACATGCATCATCAAATTAAATAGATAAGTCATGTTCAAAGCCACCGCAATAAAAAAATTATTGTGGTAATTACCAATGTTGAAAGTGAAGAGTTTTAATCAAATTGCTTTCTTGCCTTCCTATATTTTCATTAAAAAAAATGACTGAGAAATTACAGAAAAGTGCGCTGCCATCACCACTCGATGCAAATCTAATTATATTTTACTGCAATTAATAACTACTACAGTTAGCACTTTAAAAATCGGAGTAAATATATACTCGCTTGCATTCCTCGCTCTGCCACACTTGCCTGCCTCTTCCTTACTGATGTCTAACATAAAATGCTTACTTGGGTAAAATATTTGCTATTCCTGATGTTTAAGTGGGTAGCAATGACTACAGAGCAGAAACTTGAAGGGGGTTCAAGTCCCCAGCAGTACTTATGCTATGGCTTTTAATACAATCAAAAAGTTGCCATTCGTTTTATGCGGTCGCATCTCACAGCGGAAGTTCATACCAACCTTGCTTCACTTCACCTCTCTATTGATTTGAGAATACCAATTTTCTTTTGGCCAGTCAATAGAATTGGATTTTCACAACCAAATATTTTCTTTGAATGGTCCCTCATAACTTTCTGGCTATATTTATATTCTTTGGTATTTGCTAAGTGTGATGGCTTAATTCTTACATGAGTGTTAAATCAACATACACTTAAGCAGAATAAGAAGGCCAAATCTCTATGCATGCCCTGACATCTCCAACAGTACAATAACAAGTACAAGCTAAGCAGCCTAGGCTAGAAGTCAGATGGAAGCTGGGATCTTCCATTCTCACACATATGTAGTAGAGCTTTGTGCTTTTTGCTCAAATGTTACAGGCCTCATTTTATATGCAAAAGGATGTAATTTTGCTGTTACCAAGGATTGACTAGATTTTGAGGAAATGATATATTACAATGCACCTTCATTGGGTTTGTCCTATATACAAACAATGTTGCCCTGATAGTAAAATGTGTCATTTCTGCAAAGACAAAAATAAGAGAATTTCATTATACACTCATCTTTTAAAATGTATTCAACTGTGATATCTTTGCTGATCTAATTAAGCCTTTGTAAATATAATTGCTTTTTATTTTTCATTTACTTTTTTATCTTATTACTGTACTGTGGGTGTGATTGTATGTCATCTTTGTGTGTACATTCAGATTTCTAGCAACAACATATAACTAAGCAGTGGCACATGCCTGTAAACTCAGTACTGGGAAGTTGAAAGTGGAAAGAGGAGGACCTTTGGATCCTCCCCAGCCAATCTACCAAATCCATGAGCCTAAAGGTGAGTGAAAGACACTCTCAGAAAATAAGGGAGGTAAGGAAAAGAAGACACATAAAAGTAATCTCAGGCCATATGTACATACACACACAAATATACACACACACATACACACACACACACCACTCTTCTGAGAGAATTAATCATGTATTTTTCTTCTTTATGGATTTGGAGAGCACGAATTTCTTATTAAATACTGCTAACATGTTAAATAAGTAAAATGGTAGGTGAAAGAATACAAACAATAGCCATATATAATTAGTTTTAAAAATAAAAATTAGAAAAGTTTCAAACCCTTTTATGAGTCCTTACTTTATCCCAGGACTCACTGCCAAAAAGTTTTCTATATATGTCCCCTACTTGTTTTTCTCTATAACTTTTCACATTGCATTCATTTCCTAGGCTCTGTGTAAGTCCACACTGATGCTCTTCTCTATGCTGCTTTGCTCTGTGTTGCTCCATCATATTCCATTGTATAAGCAAAGCACAATACAGTCTGCATCACAATGTAGTTGCAAAGCTATACAGATTTTTCCTCATGCTTTAGATAATATCTTCTGTTTGTTCATTGAGAATTTCATACATGCATGCGATATATTTGGATCATATTCCCCCTTCCAGCTCCTTCTAGATATAATCTACCACCACAACACCTCTTCCCAATTTCATGGTTTTTTTTTTAACACTTCACCAAACACAATTAGTACCACCCGTAGACACATGGGTGTGCAGCCATCTATGGTGAATGATCAAGCTATCAGGGACTATGTCCCGAAAAGAAATCATTCTCCCTCCACCAGCAGGTATCAACTGTCAGTAATGTCTCCGCTATGAGTGGGGGCTTGGGGCTCCCCTCCTCACTTCTCCTGGAGTGTTGACTGGCTTGATCCTGTACAGGTCTTGTTCAGGGAACCTCAGCTGGTGTGAGTTCATGAGTACAGTTGACCTGCCATGTTCCGAAGATATTATTTTGCTCCATTCCTCCTTAACCTGTAGGTCTTAAATTTTTTTCTGCTCTTTTTTTCATAATGTTCCATGACCCTTAGGGAGGGGGGTATAATGTTCCATTAATGGTCACGTCTCTGTTTTGTTATTACAAGAAATACTGCTATGACATCACCGAACATTCCTTCTCCTAGTACGTTAGTCAAAAGCTGTCCTATCTAGCTATCACTAAGTCAAATTTGGGGATCATAAGCTATGCTAATATTTCAATATCTTAAAATTTGGGGGTAAATATCAACTCACCTTTCAAAATTGTGCATCAAAAGCTTATATATACATATATATTCACATATACATATATATGCATGCTTTGACCAACGCTTAGATATTGATATACTTCCACACTTGACAAATAGTACATAATGAGTTCATTGAGACTCCCTCTGAAGTTGGGGAGGCTACAGGGATGACAAAACTACCCTAGCTTGTTAAGACTGAGAATGTCCCTGAGACATAGGAAAAGTAGCTTTAACTTAGAGAAGTTCCTGGTAAACTAGGACAAGGTCACCCTAGGTCACCATTCTAGCCACCATGGGCTGTCCCAAAACTCAGTAGCTGAAGTCTGACTGCCTGACACAGTGCTTAAGCACTGAGAATATTGCCCTGTGCTTGCACATGGTCGTACTCCCTCCAATAACTCATAAGTTTCATTGCTCCCTCTATGTAATATCTACTATCTAGTGAGTATAAAGTGTCTCATTATGACAGCAGTTTTTATTTTACTGATGGGCTTGATCATGACTTCATGATTATAATTAGCTGTTCACATGGCTTCGCGAAGATTTTTCATAACACCAGAGAGAGGCTGATATGACTAGCTAGGCGAGAAGAGTGCAGGCTACTCAATCACTCCTTTCATAATAGTCATTAAAGAATCATGGCTTAGGCAAGTGTGCCTGCCAGTGTACTTCAAAGTGAGTGCAGTCTTGTACCTCCAAATGAATCACTCAGGGGCATCTGTAACAACGGGTAAAATGTCAGTGAATAACAAAACCCTTCCCTCACTTCCTGTCCATGTAGGCGATGTAGCATGTCAAATATGAAAACAGCAAACAGATTACTACTGACACTTAGTATCTGAACAAGGAGGATGGATAAATAGTTCCTCGATTTTAAAGCATGTAGCAATAGACATTGCTCACAGCATCATGTTAGGATCCCTAGACACAGGTATGTATGTGCCCTATGCTAGATGACTCCTATGACTACAGTGAACAAAATAGAAACTGCCCTACATGCACAACCTATGCAAATCATCCGTGCAAAATATGGATGAAGTTGGCACAGTCTTAAAAGCTACAATGAATTGAGAAGGAGTGGACGGTTTTAAATGAAAACTCAGAAGTGGTTCTTATTTTTCTTGTTTTAATTGTGTCCTGGGAAAAGGTGGGTGGAGTGAAACAAGTGGAGAAGAGCTCCATGCACTTTCTGCCTCAGACTCATGAGCTGCTAATCCATACATTGCTGGTTCACAAAATTTGGCCTAAGGTTGACATGGGAAAGTCAGGGTTTTAACTGTAATCAGCAATGTTGTTACAGGTCTTACACCCTACTAAATAATCATGCTTGGTCTTTTCAAATCTCAAGCACCTAATAACAATGTTTTGTTTGCTTGCATGGGTCCCCGATTGTAAGTAAAAGAGTTTCTGTGGGAAAGGATATGGTATTACACTCATAAATGCTTTAAGGTCTGAGTAATGCAGGTAAAGGCAGAAGGAAAGAAAAAAAAAGGAAATCAGGAAAATGTTAAAATTAGATTGATTTTTAAATCATGGAATCTCCTTGTACAATGACAATGTTAATAACAATGAAGAAAATGCCAGAAATAAAAAGCCAATTTTACAATTATGTTTTTATAGATTTGCTAAACAACTAGGAGAGCAACCACACATTTGAGAAATAGCAATTAAAGGACTCTCTTCTGAAACTGAGGACTGAAATGTAAGTCTGTTCTGCGCCATCTCATCCCCATATGTCTCCTTAGGCCTTGTTTCCAAGCTTGATGCACCATAATAAATGCTTGAAAGTCTTTGAAGAACGCTTTATGTATCTTATTATTGAAAGCAGCCATTTTCAGAATACAAAAATAGCACTATGCATGATAAACAGGGGAGACAGCATCACGCAAATAGAGAAATAAAGTTCATATATTTGACTGACTGGTTAAAGAGTATGAAGTAGTTAAAGAAAAGTTAAAGAAAAGAGATCATCACTGCTGCTCTCTTTTTTAGAAGATGGAGTAAGTGATGCCCAGGGTGACTCAAGTTCGGAATGCTCCTGCTTCAGCCTTTTTAGTGCTGGGCTTGCAGTCATCCCCCTCCAGGCATGGCTGCAAGTCTAGTACTAAAGGTCTGTTCTCTCATTAGGCTCACTCTCCAGCACTCACCACACCCTGCAAGGACAACACAGGCAGCATCTTGATTCATTTCCTGAGTCAGAAACACGGCATTTCAGCCTTTATCTTTCACATTAAGCCATATACTGTTTAATTTACTAAATATAACCAAAAAATTCATAATTTCTGGTCAAATTTGGGGGGGTTTTTTTTGTGGTTGTTTGTTGTTTGGTTTTGTTTGTGGACTTTGTTTATTTGGTTGGTTGGTTGGTTGGTTGGTTGGTTGGTTTGGTTTTCTGTGTAACCCTGGCTGCCCATGCTGTAGAACTGGCTGGCCTCAAATTCACAGAGATCCACCTGCCTCTGCCTCCCAAGGGTTAGGGTTAAAAGTGAGCACCGCCATTGTCCAGCCTGATCTAATACTGTTAATAGCAAGTATTAATAAAAGGCTATGAATATAGTTCAGTGATAGAGTTGTTCAATAGAATGTTTAAAACTCCAAGTCTTGATCCCTAGCACAAGAAAATAAATTTAATTATAAGTGGTAAACATAGAGCTACAGAAAATGAAGGTTTGATAATTAATTGAGTATTAAATGATCTGGGCAGTGTACATGCCTCAGAGGTTAAGAGTACCTTCTTTCTTGCTGAAGACCTGGGTTTGGTTCCCAGCATCTACGTGGCAGCTCAAAAGCATCTGTCACTCCAGTTTCAGAGGATCTAATGCCCTCTTTTTCTGGCTTCCTCGGGTGCCTGGTGCACATGTGATGTAGACAGATACTCAATGCATGGAATAAAAATAATAGATATTTTATATAATTAAATAACCACTTGTATATTTAAAAAAATCTCAATCACCACTAAAGCTAAAATATCTGACAATTGTAATGAATACTATGAAGACCATCCATTACTTTAAAGATTTTATAAGCAGTATCCTTTAACTTAAGTAGCCAAGTCCAAAGTCATATAACACTAGGACAAATAGGAACTAGGACTAATTCCTAAAGCATAGGACCACGGAGATCCATTGCCTGCAAAGTAACTGTCTTTTGCTCTTGGTAGCTTCATATACAGCAGTCCTCAGTGACACTACAGGAAAAACAGTTCATGACCTATAAGACAAGATCGGGAAACTAACATTATATACGGTTACACACAGAAAAGAGACGCATACACATAGATACCACAGGAAATAAATGTCTTGTGAAAGGAAGAAGTAAGCAATTAATGCATTTAGACACTGAAAGATTTGACAAAATATCATGCAGCAAAGATGAACACTAAGGAATTAAAATAGCTTTGGCATACATCTAATTAGCTGTATCAACAGAGAGACTTGAGTTGGCTTGAGCAAACACAGGGTGGTTCTTGAGTGGAAAGTAAAGAAGTGCACTGAGGTATTATACCAACCACATTTGTTCTAACATTGACCTTATAATAATTAAAAATTGATGCTGGCAACATAATACAGCTGTGCAATCATATTTAAACCTAATCATTTCATAGACAGCGGAAAGTTGTACAAAAAGGTCAAAAACACTTTAATTTCATGACAGTAAATTTACTCTTTATTCCCAAAGTGAAAATGTCTAATTTCTAAAAGAGCAAACCAATAATTACTTATTATAAAGCTATTTTAGTCAATACTTAATTTCGCTATATTGATTAGTGTTTAGACATTTAAAATGTACCCTACAGCAAGAATGTGTGTTTACAATACTGTTCTCCCTACTGATATTTGTAAGTATTACCGCTATTGATTTGAGACATGTTTCAAAAATGCCAAACTTAATAGTGATCATATAAAGGGGGGATTGACCCTTTTAAAACTGGAATTTAAATGTAAAATATCTAAATAGTGGTATCCTCAAAGATTTCGCTGTATGATGGTCCTTGTTTCTGCCATTATATACTTTAACACGTGTTTGATTCAACTGCATCTTAAGTTCTACACCCTCCCAAAACTAACATGAAAGAAAACATAAAAATGATCAACTTCACCTCTCCCAACTAGAATAAAATGACTTTCCTTGATTGTATGTGCTTATGACTATAAAATAATGACTGGGACATGATCTCCCCCTTAACTTGCATTCGGTGTAACTTTGAGCTCTTTGCAATAAAACAAAATGATGTTTCATCAAAATGTGTCTGGGACCTACCAAAGCAATTTACAAAACTTTCCGTCATTAAGTCTGAGCACATCACTGTGAGACAGGTATTAATACAGCGCTTCTCTCTCGAGAAGTTCGATGCACTTTGCATAATGCTAGTTTATTAACTTTGCCTTGAACTGGGAACAAAGGCTAAGGTGTCTAACCGTGTCCCTCATTCACAGAGATGTATAAAACTTATAGAAAAATGTGGTTCCAAGTGGTTTATTGCTTTTGCTTGAGTTTTGGCTTTCTTTGGGCTTGGGAAGGGGGGGGGGTCTTTAGGATTTGTTTTTGTTTTGTTTTTGTTTCTGTCTTATTACAGCGTCTGATATGTAGCCCAGACTGACCTGGAGCTCACTGCCATAACTCAAGGTAGCCTAGAACTCACAGCAATCCTTCTGTCTCCCAGCCAGTAGGATGACACACATGAGCAACCATACCTTGCTTAGTCCCATGTTCTGCATTCACTTTTACTTCTAATCTGAGACTATTCCTGAAGCAAAGGTCAACTGGACCATTTATTTATTTTCAACAGGTTTAAGTTTTGTAAATATGAAATCAGAATATGAAACCAGAATTAAATATTTAAAAGATAATGAATCCCGTTAGTTCCTAAATAGTAGTTGATTGTGAAAGTTAAAGAAATTTGAGTGTGTCAGTCAGTTTTTTTTTCTTTTATTATAAAGTACTAAAAACTCTACAACTTGACTATGAGCCTGCACATTACGACATCTCTAGGAAGTCCATGCATTTCTAAGAATGCAACTCTGCAACAGGGAGATGCCTGCAGAGACTGCAAAATGAAAGACACATAAAAACCAACAGTGTCCAGCTGCTCACGTGTCAGCCACTAGTCTAAGAACATTGTGTGGATGTGCTTGACTTCCATAACAGCTCTATGAGATGCATAATGAAAAAGGAGAATGGGGCTCAGAAAGTTGAGCTTACCCTGTATTACCTAGTTTCTAAGTAGGGGGGCTAGAATGCAAACACAAGAATCCCATTCTAGGGCCCATTCTTTCGATATCTGTTCTCAAAACGGGAGAGCTACTTTTTAGCTCCTAGCCGCTATGGAATGGTTGCTCAAGTTTGCAAGTTAACATTCAATGCCTGTCTTTAGGACATGGTCTCGAGGAGGCAGTGCAATGTGGAGACCTCGGCGTCAGAACAGGCATCACTACACAAGCTCCTTCCACCTAAGCTGTGTACAACGTGAACAGCACAGCCTACTGGAGACCTGCTGAGAATGTAATGCTCAGCACGTGCACAGAGCCTGAGCCCTCAAGAGCTACTGGTCGAGTCAGATGAGAATGATCGAAGCCACTTTCAAAACTCTGAAATTCAGAATTGCCAGTGAGGTTAGCACATTTCAATAAGGTGACAAACTGAGCTGATGTGACCTTTTTTATTTCATTGAATATATGCCCTTAGCACTGTGCATAATCTCATTTAGTCACCAGAACAAACCTGTAACATAAGTGTTGTTAGTCCTGGTTTTACATAGGAAAAAAAAAGCTTTGCAGTTGTAAATAATATGGTGGTATATCTATAACCATGCCCCAACATAGGATAAAAGGAATTAATACGGAAGTTGATAAACACTTCTGAACTCACAAAAGTATAGAACCAGAAAGTTCCTAAGGCCCACCTTTGTCAGCCTTTGGTGTAATTAGAACAAATCTTTGGACAGAGAGAGGAGTTAGAATAAAGGAAATGAAGAAGGAGAAAAACTATTGCAAATGTACTCCCTGTGTCCCTGTTCCAGCTGATTGTGCTGTTTCTACAGTGAGAGCTATGACAGTGTAGAAGGAAGGTGAGGGTCAGGACAGGGTCACAGTGTTAGAGGAGAGGTAAGCAGGGAGGGTGCATTTGAGGGCTGGACTAAGGTGAGTGACTGAGGTTCCGTTAAGCAGATTCACTTCAATATTGTCTCTCCAGCCTCAAACATTCCACAAAGGTCAGATCCTGGCCTATTCATAGAAGTGTACTAGGAAAAAAAAAAAAAAGAAGAAAATGTGTTAATCTGTTGCTCACCACTTCCCTGATATACGAACTACTGCCATTTCCTAAACTTGAAATGCCCTAGTTACAGACAGCAAAAATACCTCTTGCTTAATTAAGGCACTATGTCTTCTTCCCTTCTACTTAATGCAAAATGCATGTTTTGTCTATTGCATTATAGTCTATGGTATGAGCTAAGGACATCATTTCCCCATATCCCTCAAAAATGGCATTCACACATGTGACACATATATAATGTTCACATCATAGCAACTATGATGGAATGAAAGAATGCGATTCTTTCCTCCCTTGGAACATGTAAGCCAATATGAATAGGAAAGATAATTCAGATAAATCAGATATAAAGAGTGAGACAGTCAGTGATAAGGGTTCTGCTTCTATGGGCATAGAAGGTTGTGAGAAATAACCCTTGGCCCTGATGTCACAATAAACAATATTAACAGTGCATAGTCATAACCTACAGTCTCTTCGTTACTCATTCTAACTTATAATAATTATCACATGAGGATAGGTTTTTCTTTTATGTGACTCCAAGAACTAATAAGACTAAAATATCTAGAGCTATTGCCTACATGCAAAGCATGCCATCAAATTTCTGGAGGGAATGGTGACTTCAGCCTATTTCCTCCTCTTCTAGTCTCAGTGGAGACAGGAGAAATGTTTAGGTGCACATTAATGAAGTGGTTAGAGGTAAGAGGAAGATGATTCGGGACAAACACTGAAAAGAACTGAGGAGGGAAACTGCCGCAGACCATCTCAGTCGGGTACAGGTCCTTGGGATCGGGAGTTCTGGAAGTGTCGGTGGGCAAGAGATAGGCAAGTGACAAACAGAGATAAACTCAGGGGAAGTTTGAGTCTGCGCGTATTTTGGAGACAAGCAAGTCAGGTTTTTATACACATCTCCTGAAACGGGGGTGTTCTCTCGTGGTTACATTATTTTTCCATACAATTCAAAAATACAGGATGCAGTATAATTATGTTGTCATCGATCTTGAACAATCATTCTTAAGTCATTAGATTGGTATCAGTGCATGTGCCCTCTTTATCAGAGGTCAGTGTTCTCTCATTATGCCAAACATCTGTGAGCCAAAACAGTTTGTTTTCTCAGCTCATCCGCCACTATCTGGAGTTTTACTCAAACACTTTATTTGTAAGTCATAATATGAACTATTCACTGGTGACTAATTCTTAGTGGAATGGAACTTAGTGGTAAACTTGACTGAATGACCCTTAGCTGCAGTGTCAAGTCAAGGGTTGCCTAACAACACAGTTATGTCTGAAAAGTTCTTTGATAAGAAAAATAAAAACAAAGACAGAAGCAGTCAAGATGTTCCAAAACAATGAATGAGAAGAAGAGCTATACTCAGTTACTCCTGGCAAGGACATCAGACCTGTTTCCAGGAGGCTCTCCCTTGGCTAGGGGTTGTAGCCTCAGGTTCTGTAGTAGCATTTGTCACACAAACTCCACTGGCGGGGTCGTGACAGGAAACAGCAGTGAATGCCTCATTGCACCCTGGTACAGTGTGTTCTGTTTTAGAATACACAGGCAGCCAACACGACACAGACGGTAATGTAGGGCTTGCCAAAGCATGCATTCAGAATTCGCACTCCTTGCTACTCCTGCCCACTCCCACATAGGTGACTCTCAAATAAACTCACCCATCAACCAACCTGGCTTTGGGCCAAGGTTTCAGTTCTACTCACGTTGAGTAGTAAAATAAAATATTGCTTCCCCATAACTGGCCCTGTCTTTCCTCCCCATCCTCATGACCCATATGGAAACCATCTTTAGGAGAGACCTATAGTGACCCACTGACATTTTAGAGTGAGATGTAATTCATATTAATAATGTTTTAAAAATGTTGTCTTGCACATTTTCTATGTCAAATACAGAAATTAAGATTTTTTTAAAGGCCCTATATTGCCCATCCAAAAAGAAAATACCCCAGAGAAGGGTAGAGACTCACACAGAAAGTAAGATAGGTTGACAGCTGGACTCTTTCTGATAAGGAGTGACCTTACCTCCAGTGGCCTACAATAAAAACACAATGAAAGGCTTACATTAAACTTCCTCCAAAGACTAATTTCTACTGATCTCCTTGTTTTTAAGGGTTCACTTGCTATCTCCTGTCCAACCAGGAATCATCTTGCTTTACTGCTTGTCCACCCTCCCCACACATAATTAAACATCAAGTAAGATCTATTTTTTTCCTTCATCACTTTTCTTGCAACTCTACTGCCTTCTTTCCCCATTGTGTGATACCTACTTTGGTTTTGATCTCACAATTAGCTTCCTAATTACAGTGCCATGGCTTTTCCAAACAATCTATTACCCGGCAGGTTCCACCTACTTTGCTATAACTCTGGCTTGACTTGTCAATTTTGTTGCAAATATTCTGGTTGTCTATTTCTTAAGAGTCCAGATGCTGTAAATATACACCAAACTGCCTTTAGTCTTACTTTCTGCCTCCCTGAGCTTCAGCAAAGCCAACTCTGACCCTCTATATACCACTGACTTCATTCATGACATCACTTTTTCCCATAATGCAATCTTCTCTTGCAGAAATTCCAACTCCTACACACATGCGCGTGCACACACACACACACACACACACACACACACACACACACACACAGACAAAAAGAGAGAAAAACATCAGCTCACATGCAAAACAATTAACATTCTAGACTATTAACAATAAATTAGTGTTCTATCACAATAATAAATTCATGTTCAATAATATTAATAGATAAAATTTTAAGATTCTACTTAAAAGGACAGCAGGTTGCCAAGAAGAGACTTGATACCCTATGAGCATATACAGGGGGAGGTAATCCCCCTCAGGAACAGTCATAGGGGAGGGGAATAATGGGAAAATGGGGGGAGGGAAGAATGGGAGGATACAAGGGATGGGATAAACATTGAGATGTAACAAGAATAAATTAATAAAAAAAAATTTTTTTAAGATTCTACTTAAAACATTTGTATTCCAAGTGTAAACTAACAATTACATGTTTGCTATAATATATCAGGCTCTACAAAATAATGTGTTCTGTTCATGACAAAATTGTCATTATTGTGCCTAACAGTTCAAAAATGTATACTTCAGGACCTTATAATAACAGACAGAAGAAAGTTTCCTTCACTGACATTGCAGTGCACATTCCCTCTCTGTGTGCTGTGTTCTCATTTTTCTTTTTCCCAACTCTGTCTGGTCTGTATAAACCTTACTTTTATCTCAAGAGCTCTGCCACTGGGCCAGTCTTTTTTGTTGTTTGATTGGTTGGTTGGTTGTTTTTTCTTCCCACATGTTTGTTTGTTTGTTCCAAGACATAGGGTTCCTCAAGTATCTTCAAGTAAGATTAAGTAAGCAAGGACAAAAGTAGAATTTTTCTTTTTTTTTTTTTTTTTTTTTTTTTTTTTTCTTTTTTTTTTTAATTTTTCTTATTCTATCCTCAAATTCACCATTGACCTCATAGGTACTAGTCATTGGGTTTGGGATGCTTAGTTGATATTATTTATATATTATATTCTGATTATGGTTTCCTCTCCTCCAGCTCCTCCCACATCTTTCCTATCTAACTCCCCACCCACCCAAACCCACACCCTTTCTTTCTCTCGCTCATAAAAAAGGCACCTTTATAAAAGAAAAAAGAAAATAATAATAAAATAAAATAAAAACTTGAATAGGACAAAACAAACAAATGAGCGAGAAAAAAAAGAACAACAAAAAAAAGCACAAAACCAGCATGTAAATGCAGACATGCACATTCTCACACACAGAAAACTCATAAAACCTCAAAATCAGAAACCATAATATATAACCAAAAGACCTGTATAGCATAAAGGAAAAAATGCCCAAAGTGCTGTGAAGAAAATAACAACTCCAAAAATACCAGTGAGTTCATTTTGTGTTGGCCATCTACTGCCCTTAAGCGGGGTTCATATTCCCATTGAGACTACCTTGGAGAAAACTATTTTTTCTTTGCTAACAGTTATCAGTTGGAGATAGCTTCTGGATTAGAGATGGGAGTGATTGTGTCACTTCCCCTCTGAGTATTGGGACCCCATATGGCTTAGGCCTGTGCATGCTGCCACAATCAGTATGAGTTCTTATGTGTGTCTAGAAAGCCATGTTTCCTTGTTGTCTTCCAGCCTGCAAAATGAGAAAGAAGAAACTAGGAGTGGTGAAGCATGCCTTTAATCCCAGAACTCAGGAGGCAGAGGCAGGTGTGTAGATCTCTGTGAGTTCAAGGCCAGCCTGGTCTAAAAAGCAAGTCTAGGGCAGCCAGTGCTGTTACACAGAAAAACTCTGTCTTGGAAAAAAAAGGGGGGGGGAGGAAGAAGAGGAAGATGGGAAGGAGAAGGAGAGACAGAAGAATAGAGGGGAGGAGGAGAAGGAGGAAGAGGAAGAAGAGAAGGAGGAAGAGGAGGAGAAGAAAAAAGAGAAGGAGGAAGAGGAGGAGGAAGAATTAAAAAGGACATTTAAATGAGAAGTCGAGAAGTACTCATGGACTGAGCCTGAGCTTAAAAGCAAAGTCACTTACTATAGAATAAAGGAAATTAGTTTAATTACATATTGAAAAGTAAAGAACTGGGAGCTGAAGAGCTGGATCAACAGTTAAGACCATGCATTGCTCTCGGTCAGCCCCCAACTTAGTGGCTCACAAACATCTGTACCTTCAGCTCCATAGAATCTGATGCCCTCTTCTGGCCCACACAGACACCTGATCATAACCACATTCAGACACAAACATAACACACCATTTAGAAAACTAAATATTGAAAGGGAGCAAAGGAAGAAGGAAGGAAGGAAGGAAGGAAGAATTGACAGTGCTAACAAAAGACAAATTTACAGTCAAATCTCTGCACAAAGAAAATTTTTCTGATCATCAATTGTTCATGCCTAACATCTTAAAGTGTAGACAGAGAAATATTACTGCTTATTGGCCTGTTCTCTGATTTTCTCTCAGGCTCTTATTCAGCTGGATTTATTACACATCCCAGGCACACCCACATTAGCCTCAGCCCTCTCCGATCAATTAGCAATCAAGACAATTCCCCATAGGCATGCCTATAACCTGACATGCCCAATTTCTCAATTGAGGAATCTCCACTGTATAAATTTGACAATTATGGCTACTCAGGGTATATCACCCTTGTCAAGTTGATGCAAAAACACATCACTGTTAAACTATAACCATGTACTTCCTGCTTGGCACCAAGATCTTATATTACATCAGAGTATACCACACAATACAACTTTTTATTTCAAGGTCTCTTCATTCATTTGTTACTCTAAAAGCTTTGATTTTTTTTTTTTTTTTTTTTTGAGACAGGGTTTCTCTGTGCAGCCTAGACTATCCTGGACTTGCTTTGTAGACCAGGCTGGCCTCAAACTCACAGCGATCCGCCTGCCTCTGCCTCCCGAGTGCTGGGATTAAAGGCATACGCCACCACTGCCAGGCTACAAAACTCAGAAGCAGACGTTTTCAAGTTCAGCCTACATCTCTCAGCAATCTGCTCCTGGTGTTTTCTTTGGCTTCCTTTTGGCTTTCTTGGCCAATCGTTTAGCTTATTCTTCAAGCTCTTCCTCATTTTTCTTATTGGATCGTTTCTGCAGAGCAACACATTGATGGTTGCGTTGGAAGACATTAGGAGCAACAATATACTGAAACTTGGATGCTTTAGCCCCGGGCGTGTTACCTTCTTTATTTAGGGGCTTTCTGAAAACATGCTGATAGACATCATCTTCCTTAGAGAGACTGAAAAACTTTAAGAGTCTGCTAGCTCTTTTGAGCCCTTACTGCAAAGGCGCCGTAATATCTTTCAGCCCAAGGATATTCTTCTACACTTTATTTTTTAAGTAACCAAGGTGCGGAACACTCAGATTGGTTTCCACAATGGATCCCCAGACATAGTGTGCTTCCTCTTTCATCTACAACAAGAACATCCCTTACTCACCAACAAGCACTCTCTGAGATTGATCAGCACCTGGCTGCATGGCAAAATCTTGTCTGTCCCACCACTGTTTCAGACCACACAACCCTTCCACCCCTCACCCAAAGCATCAGCAGCTCTTGATGAGCCTGTGCACGTCTCTTGGTGTGGTGGTTTGAATAGGCATGCCCCCCCCCCAATAGACTCATGTGTTAGAATGGTTGGCCCATAGGCCATGGCACTGTGAGGAGGCATGGCCTTGTTGGAGAGGGTATGAACTTCTAAGAGGAAGTGAACCACTGTGGGGGGAGTTTTGAGGTTTAATATACGCTCAAGCTATGCCCAGTGTGGCCTACAGTCTCCTTCAGCTGCTTGCAGATCAAGCAAGCAGAAGCTTATCATGAGGCAGATGCCCCAAGATAAAGCTCTCAGCTCCTTCTCCAGCACCATGTCTGCCTGCACACTGTCATGCTTCCCACCATGATGATAATGAAGTAAATCTCTGAAACTGGAGGCCAGCCTCAACCATTTTTTTTTCTTTATAAGAGTTTTCATTGTCATAATGTTTCTTCACAGCCATAAAACCTTAGCAAAGACAAAAGTTAGTACCAGGAGCAGGGTATTGCACTCTTCTCCCTTTAAAAAGTCTCCATAACGTCCCTGAACAGTGCCACCGACTGAGAGCCAAGAGTTCAAATACATGAGCCTGTGGGGGCACTTCTCATCCATACCCCCACAACATTTTTTGAAAGCGTTTACCATGGTTGTTTCTAGCTTTGAGAATTGTTGTGGGTTTTTTTTTATTTTATATTTTACACTTTATTTTATGCGTTATCTATGCTAAATTGTAACCCTGTGAGGTCCAGAAAAACAACAACAACAAAATTCCACGATGGAAAGGGGCCGCTTTGAGCACATTGCTTAAGCTAATTCAGCAATTGTCAGGAGCCATAGGACCTTGCCTGACCTGCCCCAGTGGCTGAGAGGCCCTGCTGGCTGAAAGCCACAGCTGTCTGCATACTTGAGATAATTATTCTGCCTGGCTACCACAAAGATCCAGCCTGACCTTGAGAAAGAGAACTTTCAGTGTATCGAGACTTCTGTATAGTCGCCCCACTCCACACCTGCTGTCCTTGGGCCTGGCCCAGAAGATTTTGTAACTTTCCACTGCATTCCTTCCTACCCCCGCCCTTTCAGAAGCTTATTATAAATTTGGATTCCCCCTTACAATAAACGGCCCTCGATAAGCAAAGTTTTTCCTGGGCTCGTGTCTCTCTTTCGTCCATTCTTTATTCACAGGTCGCGACCCTCCTCGCCACTTCACGAATAACTGAACCCGCGGGTCGGGAACAAGCAATATATGCTTCATCTAAAAATGTGGGGCAACAATCATGCCACGTTTACAGTGTTCAGGTAACAGTCAAATAGGATTTTAAAAGTAAACAGAGTTTCTTAGCACTGGCAGATGAATAAATGAAACTTTGAGAATGCTGGCTCAAAAAAAATATACTGGGATTTCAGGTTTTCCTGTCCTGGTTTTGATTTTGTTTTTGTTTGGGGCGGAGGTGTTCTTATTAACAATTCTGCAATCTGAAGCTTAGCTCGTCTACCCTTGAGTTCATACTCCAGATATTCACTTCATTGTTTTACTTGTGCGTGTTTGCTGAGCCAAAGAATATAACTAGAGCTGTGGCCCAAGCTGCTGTACTACCAGCTGCATGACACACTGGTCGTTCCAATAAATAGTCATAATGACCAACATGGGAAAGGAAAGAATTATCTTCCTAACTCACGCTCTTTGGGAATTCTAAGGAGAAAACAAATAATTACTAAAATTTGGCTGGCACACTGAACCTGATGCATAAAGAAAAACCATGGGACCTGTAATGAAGAAAGTTATCCAGACCTCAGGTTTATTTGCCATCAAGTAAAAATAAATCCTTAAGAAAAGTACTATAATGAAGATGTGCTTCACTTCTGGGCATACTTCAGTCATTTTAACTGAAAACAATAGTTATTCTGTATAATTATTATGCTTTGTTTTTTTTTTCTTAGCTGTACAATCAGTGTTTCCCAGGCAATAATGTGAATTTCGGACAATCTCAAGCCAAGAGAGCCTGCCCTTTATTTCTTCCTCCTTTGTTCCCTCTTTCCTTTCTTCCTTCCATCCCTGAAAAATATTTGTACATAATGCCTATTGTGGCTAGCTTCATGTCTACTTGGTGCAAGCTGGAGTCATTTTGGAAGAGAAAGCTCTGTTAAGAAATTGGTGGCACTCAGAGGAAGGACAGCAGGTTGCCAAGAAGAGACTTGATACCCTATGAGCATATACAGGGGGAGGAAATCCCCCTCAGTCACAGTCATAGGGGAGTGGAATAAGGGGAAAATGTGAGGGAGGGAAGAATGGGAGAATACAAGGGATGGGATAACCATTGAGATGTAACAAGAATAAATTAATAAAAAATAAAAATAAATAATAATAAAAAAGAAAAAAGAAATTGTCCTCCACAAGGTTGGCCAGTGGACAAACCTGTAGAGCATTTTCTTGATTGATGATGACCAACTCAGGAGACTCCAGCTGACTGTGGGCACTGTCACTTCTGGGCTGGTGGTCCTGGATGTTATAGGAAGACAGTTTGAGCAAGCCATGATGTCCAAGCCAATAAACAGCACTTCTCTATGGCCTCTCTATCAGCCTCTTCATCCCATCATGTTTGAATTCTTGTCCTGATTCCCTTCCAAGATGAACTGATATTGAAGTGTAAGTAAAATACACCTTTTCCTCCCCAAGTTGCTTTGGTCACGGCGTTTCATCTCAGCAATAGGTAAGTCTAACTAAAACAATGGTACTCACTATGTAAATGCCTCTTGTCTGAGGCAGATAACATAGTGGAAATCTACTCAACTGCAGGAATATGTTTCTCAGCGGTACTGTGATTGAGTAGGATGCATATTACCCTAGGCTAAGTCCTGGTACTAGAAAAAAAAAAAAAGAGCTAACTACAGCTTAAACCTGATCTGGTCCCCATGCACTTGCCTTGAATAATTTGTTGCCTGCTGAGGATGCATTTTGTGGAGGTTCTGCAAGTTTTGCAATGTGGAATCTTAGTGGTGAAAATTAGTCACTAGTAGTGGGCCTTTGAATGTCACACTCAACACAGGATTCCTGCATCACCACCCATGCCCAGGTTCACCGGGATAAAACATCCTCTGCACATGTTGCTCCCACCATGAAGTGAATTGTACCACCATGCCTTTCCCACACTAAAAGGATGGGTAGAACTCTCTAGACTGTGTAGTTTTAAAATTGTTAAAATGATCAATATTATGTTATCTGTACTTTATTAGGGTTTTGCCTAAAGATTGCATATGATCTTTTCTGAAAAGAAAGGAAAGTTACATTGATAAATATACACTTTTGTTTTGTTTCGTTGTTTTGGAAGAGGAGCTTTTTATTAACTAAGATGCTCTGATTCCTGGCACAGGACAAAACTTCAGTAAAAGTAAGCTCCCTTTCACAATTGTTTTTTGGTGACATCTGCCTCTGATAGTGACCAGTCATAAAGAACGACCCCTACAGCTCCTGTTACCAAGTAAAAGTTTCCTCCAAGGAGCAAAGCATCTCCTACCTTTCTCATGTTTCGTGTCCTACTAGTGTATATGGCTCCCACCAAGGAATCTCAATGCTTTGGGCTCAGTTAGAATAAACTCTAATGCTGTGGATTATGACATATCAAAATAAATACATGAGGATATTACGAGAGGACTACCATCTACCATCCAATTTAGATAGCGATGTATAACAATTGTCTCAAAATAAAATAAGGATTTTTTTATTGTTGTTGTTGTTGTTGTTGTTGTTGTTGTTGTTGTTGTTGTTGTTTTACTACATCTCTCCTGATTTCATATGAGTCATTATAAAGCAATTCTGTGGGGCTTGAATAGTTAGAAAGCAGGAGTTCAACTCATTTCTTTAGGAGAAAACCATAACAAGCTAGAAGGAATGAAAAATATAGCTCATAATCTTACATTTGGTACAAAGTCATGATTTTATGTTAAAAATATTACCATTCACCTATTCATCCGTCTCCTTGAATTTGAATATGTTTTAAATCAACCTCTTCTTGATTGTGGGAGTTTAAATAAACCATGACATGATCCCAGGAACTTGGCATGAACACCAGTGACTTCACATCTGGCATCACACACCAGCTGCATGTTGACGGAATGAAAGCTTTTCTGTTTCTTTACCTTGCTTCATTAGTGAGTATGTGGCGATGCATGCATTACCACATGTGTGCAGGCTCTGCTCTCCATATGGAGAAGCACACAGCAGTGCCACGAAACCCAGGAATCCTTCACTCTCATGCTGAACTTTCAAAAATAATCACATTTTTACTGAAATATTTTTAATCTGTAAATGGATATATAAGGGATTTTGTCTATAGATCTCTATGATTAACAGATATAGGTAGAACCTGTTGCAAAAATCTCCTAGTGAAGAAATAACTTCAGCTGTCACAGATGAACATATGTACAGTATGGTACCCATCTTCAAGTCATCATACAGTAAAAAACCAATAAATTCACTGCCAAATCCATGTCCAACACATTTTCTATTTAGTTTTTGACAACTACACTACTTACTGGGAAAATATCTGTGCTGTGAGCTTTATATTTATCTAATTAAAGATATCTTCATGGCGTCCGCACTCTCATCATAATCTTATGCTTTGCATGAATTTTGTAAATTGAGATGACATCTCCTCACATAAGTTATCTGATGCTGTGTAACAAGTTGCCCACAAATGAGAGGTTTAAACACAATAATAATTATTGAATCATGGTTCTAAGGCATCAGGAAATCAGGAGTGGTCTATGTAGGCACTTATGGTTAAAGAGCACCCAAGTGGTCACAGTGCAATGCATGGTCATGATCATAGCTTGATGGCGGCTGCAAGATCAGCTTCTGAGGTGGCTCTCTTATGACTTTGGCAAGCTGATCCTACCTATTTTCTAAAGAATTTTCTATCCTTTTCATTAGGCCCTCTGGAAAGTTCTGTGGGCATCATTTTATAAAATCCTGTTACCAAAGGCCAAAAAATTCAGACAAAAACTAGAAATAGACAAATTCAAGACTGCACAGAATGCAAACTTTTAGGGATGTAAAGTCAAATAATGTCTTTAGTAACAGGAAAACAGAAAGTCTGAGCTTGTACCCTGAGGAGAGATAATGGGGTGTGTATGCTGTTCCAGACTAAATAAAAAATAAAAAAGAAAGTCTGCAACACAATAGAGTGTACTTAAGCTTTTTCAAACCATTTTCCTTACATTTTTAGTGTGTCTGTATGTGTGTGTGTGCATGCACAGATATGCATATTAACTCCATGCCCACTAATGCAATATTAGCTTATTTTTGCAGTGAACAGAAGTTACTACAAAGACTCATAACTGCTTGTTGTTATAATAATAAATGACTATGGAACACTGGGTCCTAAATGGAATCCTTACATTATCCTCTGCAAGGTCAAGGAACATCACAGGAGAGGGAGCAAGCTAAGCATAAAAGGCAGAGGATGGGTGAAGCACTGGGAAGCACGTTCTTCCAGGTTCTAGCTTTCCTGAAAACTCAGCAGCTATAGTCATCACCTTGGGATGTATGTAAGAGTAGGCTAACATTGTTCTTTCATGGGGTAAGAGAGAAAGGAGGTCATGGTGCTCCATCCCTCCCTGGGTATTTAAGTGTAGGTAATAATTAGGGGAAGGAAAAGAAATGTTTTCTTCAGTAGTGGAGCTACTGATGAGATGTGCATGCTCCTGTAAATAATCCCTCACCATGTTCCTGTAAGCAGCTCTAGTTGAACTCAGAACTCCATGAGAGAAGGTGGGAGGGTTAGTGATGAAAAAAATAAGGGGAGGGGAGGAGAGGGAGGGCAGGGAGGGGGGGTGAAGGAGAACTGGTGGGAAGAGAAAATGGACTGCACAATACTTCGCCCTTTCTTCTGGCTTGTACATTCCTTTTACCCTTCTCTACCATGATGTCGGAGAGGGTGCGATTGGGAAGTGAGGAGCACAAGAAAAATATGTGGAGGATGTGTTGTTTTTGTTCCTACTGCTGTGATAAAAATACCTTGAGAAAAACACCCTAGGGAAGAGAGGCTTTATTGGGCTCACAACTCCAAGTTACGGTCCATCATTCAAAACAAGTCAATGTGGCAGGTGCTTGAGGCAGCTGGTCACAGGGGTGAAGAGCAGAAAGCAATGGATTCGTGCCTGTGTTCAGATCACAGTCTCCACTCTTAAACAGTTCAAACTCCCTTTTCTAGGAATTATGTCACCCCAAATGGCCAGGCACTTCTACCACAATGAAAGTAAACAAGATAATCTCTCATAGACAAGCCCAAGGGATGACCTACCATAGATAATCCCTGTTAAAGAGCTCTATCCAGCTGGATGTGGTAGTGTACACCTTTAGTCCCAGCACTCAGGAGGCAGAGGCAGGTGGACTGCTGTGAGTTTGAGGCCAGTGCAGTCCAGGACAGCCAAGGCTACACAGAGAAACCCTGTCTCCAATATCAAAACAAACAAACCAAAAAACAAAAATTCCTCTATCCATCTGGGGATAGTGGCGCACACCTTTAATCCCAGCACTTGCCTTTAATCCCAGCACATAGAGACAGAGACAAGAAGATATCTGTGAGTTCAAGGCCAACCTGGTCTACAAAGAGAGTCCCAAGACAGTCAGGGCTGTTACACAGAGAAACCCTGTGTTTCTCTACCCAGCAATGGGGCCTTGTCATCAGTTTGTAGAGAAGGACTGATATTCTTGGCAGCAGACTAGGTTGTTTGAGAGTTCCCATGGAAGCAGTTAGGGCAACATCTCAATTAGACGAAACCCAATTCCTTTACTGGAAGCTTTGGTGACAAGAAATGGCCAGTGCTGAAGGTAACACCTAGAAAAATTCACTGAGCATGAAGAAGTCGGAGTTCATGCCTACATAGAACTTTCATCCTTATGTACTAGCATCTTACGTAGAAGAAGGCACTCTGCATCCTACCAAAGGAGAAATGTAAACACCAAGGCAGCCACAAACCCTTTGATCTACAGTGCCCTGTCTGCAAGTTATGCTAGAGCAACGGTAACACAAACCTTCCAGGAGTAACAAGCCAATATCTTATTTGACCTAAGACCCAGTCCTTGAGATGGGACCCTTACCTGACCAGGAACCTGACCTGGAACCTTGGGTGACCAGGAATCTGAGACTAGATAGCCCCAGGACACAGGTGAAACTACTGTTCTAAAAAAAAAAAAGGAATAAATTTATATCAAATGGCATTCTGCTATACTCATCAACAGAAAAGATTCCTCCTGAAGCAGATGGAAATACAGAGAGCCACATCAAGTCATTAACACTTAGCCCTAAAATGGTATATCTCCATCAAATCCCTCCCCTCAGGACTCAGGGAATTCCCATGGAAGAGGAAATAGAAAGAGTGTAAGAGCCAGAGGGGGTCGAAAACACCAAGGACACCAAGCTCTCAAAACCACCAAATTAACAGACATATGAACTCACATCTCCTCAGGCAGCATGCACAGGGTCTGAAAAAGATGGGGCCTAGAGCCGAGAGCTGAGAGGAAAGTGGACATATGCCCCCACCCCAAATCTCAAAGCTATCTCCAATTGAGAACCACTTGTAAAGGTAAATTTAGTTTACTCCAAGGAGTCTCAGTGGGGAAACAAACTACTCTTAAGTGTAGGCCACATGCCCATCAGAAGATGGCCAACACAAAATGAACTTAACATCATCTTTGGAGGTTCCTCATCTCATAATGTTATGTCAAGGCTTTTCCTGTTTTAGGGTTCGTTTGCATTTTGTTTGTTTTTTTAACATATTATCTTATATGTTTTTATTTATATATTTTCTTCTCTCTTTTTACCCTGCAGGTCTTTTGTGTATATATCCTGACTTCCACTTCAGTATTTGTATGGATTCCCAAGTGTGAAAGAGTGGGTCTCTGCTTCTTCTGCCTTCTCTTGGGCCCCTTTCCTCCTGTTTTATCCTACTCTGATCATTTTATCTTACTATATTGTGTTTTGTTTTACTTTATTATTATCTCATAAAAGCCTGTTTGTTTTCTAATTACAGAAAGGGGATGGCTCAGGAACTGGAGAGATGGCTCAGCAATTAAGAGCACTGACTGCTCTTCCAGAGGACCCAGGTTCAATTCCCAGCACCCACATGGCAGCTCAAAACTGTCTGTTAACTCCAAGATCTGACATCTTCACACAGACATACTTGCGGGCAAAACATCAATGCACATAAAATAAAAATAAATTTTAAAAAAGAATGTTTAAAAAATAAAGAGGCGGTGTTAAGTTGGCAGGAAGGTGGGAAGAAATTGAGAGAAGTAGAGGGAAGGGAAACTATAATAGGACATCTTACATTAAAAATCTATTTAAATAAAGATGAATTAATTAATTAAAAGTGGATACACACACACAAACACACACATATGTACCTTTTTAAGAAACCTGTTCAACCAGAGGCCATGACAACAACCAGAAATCTAGTCCCAAACCTAGGTGAGTACACACCACCCTGCTCAATCATAAGCCACATCAACCAGAAGATCAGAGAGAAAACAGAAACCAAGGAACAAAACACCCATCCAACAAATACAAATTCAGAAATTGACACTTAGACCTAAAATCACCCAAACCCCAGATGCCTAGACATTAGCATAAGAACACAATTAACAGACAAAATAATGTGTTACCACCATTGCCCAGAAAACCCTGACTATTCCAACACAACTGAAGCACACACACACACACACACACACACACACACAAAAAGGATTTTAAAACCAACTTTATGAAGATTACAGAAGTCGTTAAAGGGGAAATTTTAAAACTCCCTTAAGGAAAGCTAGGAAAAAACAAATAAAACTGTTCAAGACATGAAAAGGAAAAATAGAAACAAAAAAATTGAAGAAAATCTGGAAATTAAATATCTAGATCAGCCAGGCACAGTGGCACTCTGAGAGGCAGAGGTAGGTGAATCTCTGTGAGTTTGAGGCCAGCCTTGTCTACATAGTGATTCCAGGACAGCCAAGGCTACACAAAGAAACCCTGTCTTGAAAAACTAAAAGAAAAAAAAGAAGAAAGAAAGAAAAAATGATAAATGAAAGACAAAAGAAAGAAAGAAGAAATATCTAGGTCAGCAAGCAAAAACTACAGACACAAACATCAACAGTATACAAGAGATGATAGAAAGAATCTCAGAAATTGAAGAAAAAATAAATATATCAGTGGAAAAAATGTTAAACAACCAGGAAACCTGGCACACTATGAAAAGAACAAACATGAAAATAGTAAGAATAAGAAGAATTTCAACTTAAAGAGAAAAGGTAGTTTCAACAAAACCATAGAAGAAACCTAAAAGAGATACCTACAAAAAGATTGCAGAACACTGAATAGATTGAATGAGGGAAAAAAAGTCTCCTCACCACATAAGAACTAAAACACTAAACATACAAGACAAAGGGAAAAAAATAAAACAAAAGCTGCAAGGGAAAAAGCAGGTAACATATAAAAGCAGACCTACATCTGACTTTTCAGAGATTCTAAAAGCCAAAAAGGCTTAGACAGATGTCTTACAGACTCCAAAAGACCATAGATTCCAGCACAGATTATTATACCCAGCAAAACTTGCAATCACCATAGCAGGAGAAAATAAGATATTTCATGATAATTAATATCTACCCACAAAATTGTCCTATACAAGGAATAAAGGAAAACTGCAATGCAAGGAGGTAAACTACACCCAAAAACACAAGAAATACACAATCCCAAACCTGAAAAATAAAAAAAGTTAAAAAAAAAAAGGAACACACACACAAACAATTAACAATCGTTGGTCAATATCAATAGGGCTCAATTCACCAATAAAAAGACACAGACTTGCAGGATGCACATGAAAACAGGATTCATCCTTATGCTATATGCAAAAAACATACTTCCACAACAAAGATAGACATTGCCTCAGAGTAAAGTTTTGTTTTTAATGTCCCAAGCAAATGGACCTAAGAAACAAGCTGGTGTAGCCATTTAAATATCTAACAAAACAGAATTCAAGCCAAAATTAATCAAAAGAAACAGGGAAGGATGGACTGGACCTAGGCCTCCTACACATAAGTAACCTATGGCAGTTTGATCTTCAAAGTTTTCAAAGACCCCATGCCATTTCCAGTTAGCTCTCTCTGTCTCTCACTTGCAGATCATAACGTGAACCCTCAGTTACTGCTCCAGCGCCATGCCTGCCTACCTGCTGCTATGCTTTCCACCACAATGGTCATGTACTCAAACTCTCTTGAAACTTGAGCCTCAGATTAAACATGTTCTTTTCTAAGTTACCTTAGTCCTGGCATCTTATTACAATAATAGAAAGCAACTAAGACATCTCCAATCAAAAAAAATATTTTTGATAGAGTCCATTACAAAACACTATAGTTGGTCAAAATGCATAGATGTAGATAGGGCCCAGTCCCACTGGAAAATTCATAAAAACTTTACCATGTAGGGTTTGGAGTACTTACCAGAGTTACCCAGCAGGTTAAATGGAGGCATTTATAAGCAAGATGGTGTGGTCATTTCAAGATAGGTTCCTACAAGTTTCTTTTTCTTTGGTTTTTTTGAGACAGGGTTTCTATGTGTGTAGCCTTGGCTGTGCTGGACTCACTTTGTAGACCAGGCTGGTCTCGAACTCACAGAGATCCACCTGCCTCTGGCTCCTGAGTGTTGAGATTAAAGACATGCACCACCACACCTGTATTTCTATAAGTTTCTATTGAAAACTGACATGAGATTCTCCAGGTGACTGATCTGTGACTGTAAAGTAGACTAAGTATTACACTCCTTTGTTTACCTAGTTTTAAAAGTTGTTTGAGCCATATTCTATTTGTCACACAGGCCAACACTATGTAATGTAAAACTAAATGATACAAAGGCTTCAAAATCAAAGGGGATGATCACTAAGGCCTATTCTGCAGAATTTATCACTAAACTATTCATTGTATATCTAACTTAGCACTTAACTTCATTCTTTCAAAACATGTCTGAGCACCTGTTGCCTTAAGATACTCTGGAGAAATAAAGTATTTTAACTAAGGGCTTTACCTTCATGGAACATATGCCTTGTCAGATTGATAAGATAAGGCTAATATGTTCTCTATTATTAATTACTATGCAGATTCACAAGAGAAGAGAAGAGTGAGTTAGAGAAAATGAGAAATAAATTCAAGTGCAAGCTCAGCAAAGTACTATAAAATAGTAGCATTTAAGCCAGCTCTACTGTGATGGATAATTTCCAATAGCAGAAGATGAGAAGGGTTATTATATTAAATAAAACAGCAGAAGCAAGAGGTAAGCAAATACCAGAAACCATAAAATTCCATTACTGATAGCCACCACAACCCTTGTCCAAGTGAGAACTGCTGACCTGTAGCAGTTTGTATACATTTGGTTCCATAGACTCATGTCTTTGAATATTTGGCCCATAAGAAGGGGCACTATTAGGAGGTATGGCCTTGTTTGAGTAGGTGTGCCCTTGTTGGAGGAATAGGTATGGCCTTTTAGAGAAAGTGAGTCACTGTGGAGGTGGGATTTGAGGTTTCCTATGCTTAAGCTATTCCCAGTGTGGCACACAGTCTCCTTCTGCTTCCTGTGGATCAAGATGTAGAGCTCTTAGCTCCTCCAGCACCTTGTCTGACTGCATGCTGCCATGCTTGCCATGATTATAATGGATTAAACCTCTGAATTGTAAGTCAGCCCTAATCAAGTGGTTTTTAAATAAGAGTTTCTGTGGTCATGATGTCTGTTCACAGAAATGAAACCCTACCTATGACAGAAGTTGGTACCAGGAGTGGGGTATTTCTCTGATAGACCTGACCATGCTTTTGTTTGAAGGAATGTGGATTTAGGGACTTTGGGTTAAGAAAGCAGTGGAATGCCTTAAGCACTGTTGTGTATGGACTATACTAGTGGAAGCAGGGAAGACAGTGATGCCGAGGGTTATTTAAACTGGGGCCTAGCTCAAGAAGTTTCAGAAGAGAAGAGAATTTTAGTGTTTTACCTAGAGATAATTCTTGTGGTATCTTCGTGAAGAATGTGGCTGGTTTTTGCTCTTGTGGACCAGATTGCCTTAGGCTAAGATAGAGAGATTTAGATTAATTATATTGGTAAAGGACATCTCAAAACAGCCTACTATAGACTCTGTCGTGTGGTTTATTCTTATGAGTATTTTAATGAAACACAGGAAGCTGAGGATGAAAAAAATACAAAATATATGGTTCAAGGACTAAAAGGGTACCTGGAAGTGGGATGGAGCTATATCCTGATCAAGGAGATAAACAGATTAAATATATTCAATGAAATTAAAGGAGTGATAACTTCACCCAGCTATGCTTCCTTCTTGTGAAAAGGAATTAAAGAAAATCTTAGGTCCCTGCATGGTCATGCCTGTCTTTAATCCTGGAGTCATGCAGATCTCTGAATTCAAACTCAGTCTACAGAACAAGTTTAAGGACAGCCAACCTTAAGTAGTAAAGGAAATCACTGAAAGCAGACAGCTGAGATGAGCCAGACCCAAGGGCATGGAAGCCTAAGAGTTGGCTCTGCTTGTTGATGCCTATGGCACTGGGTGAGCTAGCTGGGACAGTTCTGAGGAGCTTGTGTGTGTGTGTGTGTGTGTGTGTGTGTGTGTGTGTGTGTGTGTGTGTGTGTGTGTAAGAGCTGGTGGCCTAACCAGCTCAGCTACCACCCAGGCCCAAATCCATGGCTTTGAGTTGGCCCACCCCAACGTCTACCCCATCCATGAGCCACTGGAGTGCATAAAGGGGCTGGTCCTACAGATCCAAAGCTTTAGGATCTCCATGGCAGAGGGAAACAACAGGTTATTCAAGAGAAGTGCCTGTGAGAATCCAGGATTGATGGTGTAGCAGAAGCCAGGGGCCATCAAACCAGACCTATGACTCACTGCAATGAACACTTGCAAACAAAGAAGTGTGGACAAAAGGGCATACTGCTGAAAACACTGTCACATACTACAACTTCCACAATGAAATTGTTTTTTTTTTTTTTTCTTTTGGGGTTGCAATGACAAAAACAAGAAAAAAGAGCCAAAGAGATGAGTGGTATTGGGATACATGATGTGGAATTCACAAAATAATTAATAAAATGCTTTTAAAAAGAGAGAGAGGAAAGAAAGAAAGAAAGAAAGAAAGAAAGAAAGAAAGAAAGAAAGAAAGAAAGCAGAGAAAGAAAACACAAAGTTGATGGAGATGTAATATAACAAGGGGACCATGTTCCACTCCCAGAAAGAAGCAGAACTTGTCATCTTCAGTCTTGTAGCTCTAGCTTTAGAGTCAAGAATGGAAGAAAGGGGTTATGGAATCTCTCTCTGAGACTAAGGACAGTCGCTGAGGCCAGGCATGTGGCAGGGGTGTCCCTGCATGGAGGCTCAGAGAGGCCATTGTGTGAAGCTGGAAAGTGAAGACTGGATTGCCTTGGAAACCCCAAGAAGTTAGAGATGTCAGAACCGTGGGGTACCTGCCAAGGAAAGCTGCTAACAAGAAGTGTAACCAACCCAAGAGAAAGAAGTGTGTTGTAGTCAACAAAGCTGAAAGGAGTCAGACATCTGAACAGCATTTTGACATAAAACATGGACATGCAGAGTTTGAAGTTTGTCCTGCTGGTTTTCAGTCTCGCTTAGGTCCAGTATTTCCTCACTATCTTCCCTTCCCTATGTTTCAGGACAGTAATGTATATCCTGTCCCATCAGATGTTGGGAGTATGTAATCTGTTTTTTGTTTTGTTTTATTTTGTTTTTTGATTTTATAGGGGACAACGGTTAAGAGATTTCATTAATCTCAGAAAAGACTTTGAACTTTGTACTTTTAAACGCTTGAGACTATAATAGACTATGGGGATTTTTTTGAACTTGGTCTAAATGCATTTTGCACTGTGTTGTGGCTACAAGTGTATGGGGGTCCAAGGAGTGGAATCTGGTGGTTTGAATAGGTATGGCCCCTATAGACTCATGCTTGGCCCATAGGAAGTGGCACTGTTAGGAAGTATGGCTTTGTTAGAGTAGGTGTGCCCTTGTAGGAGGAGTAGGTGTGGCCTTTTGGAGAAAGGTGTCACGATGGAAGTGGGCTTCGAGGTTTCCTACACTCAAGCTGTACCCAGTGTGGCACACAGTCTCCTTCTGCTTCCTATGGATCAAGATGTAGAACTCTTAGCTCCTCCAGCACCATGTCTGCCTGCATGCTGCCATGCTTCCCATCATGATGATAATGGACTAAACCTCTGAAACTGTAAGCCAGCCCCAGTGAAATGTTTTCCTTTGTAAGAATTGCCATGGTCATAGTGTTTCTTCACATCAATGAAAGCCCAAGACACTATCTAAGCTCAACACATCTCAAAAACGTGGTGACTAATAATGAGCCTATAGTGACATTCTTCAGTTGTTGTACCTAAGGGCTGTTTGTTTCTTCAAAGAAGATATTGGCTTTGGACGTAGCTTCAGAAGACTAGACGAGGCCTCAGGACAGACTCAAGTAAGCCTCCTTAAGGTGTCATAGTGAAAGAAAGGTTCTGGTACCTGGAAGAGCAATGCTGATGTTTGAAAAAGCCTGAAGGGGAAGTCACTGTTCTTAAGACAGGGGTAAGCAAAGGTAAGGGAATATTTTAAAAGTCTGTTAGTAGGGGCATAATGAGCTTCCAGAAAGGTATCAATGGAAGCTGAGGGTGCCTACAGGGACCTCAGACAACGCTTAAGGAGATTAAGAGAAAAGTGAAGGGAGATGAGATGAGCAAGGTGCACTCAGGTGGCAAGGCAGGGCTGTGGCAACGTAGAAAAGAGAAAGTGGACCCAACGGCTAGACCCTGTAGCTGAGATGTTAGGCAGACTGTTGAATTGACATCTGCTTCTCACTGCTTATGATGAAAGACCAGAGGCAAGAGACAAGCTACAAAACTGGCTGTTAAATACACAACAGCAAGCCGGGTGTGGTGGTACACACCTTTAATCCCAGCACCTGGGAGGCAGAGGCAGGCAGAGGGAGTTCGAGGCCAGCCTGGCTGGTCTACAAAGCAAGCACAGCACAGCCAAGGCTAACACAGAGAAACCTTGTCTCAAAAAAATGTAAATACACAGCAGCCAAGACTTGATGACTGTGAAACAAAGGGACTTCTCATTCCCAATGTTTTCCTTTTTAATAAAATCATTGTTGATAAGTTCATTCACATAGCATGGAATTTATTCCCATTTACAAATTTTACTGGGTTTTACTACATCATATTTATACCATTATGAAGCCGCTACAGATTTTGTTGTTGTTAACTTTTTTTATTTTGTGAGAATTTCTTACATAAATGTTATATTGACATTTGTCGAGCCCTCCCCATTCCTCGTGTTTCCCCCCAAGCCCAACCCCATCTCTTCCCTGCTCCTTCTCAATTTCATGGGCTCTATAAACAATAAGGGACTCGAAGTTGAAAGCATCATCTGAACAGAGATGAGTGCCCATCGCTGTCAGGAGAAAGAGTGTAAGACGCAGCCGAGTGTGCAGCAACGCTGAAACCCTTTGGAATGCACTGAAGTGGCAGCTTCAAGAACTGCTCAGTCATGCCCAAAGCTCTTCAGGGATAAGAGCGTACTCTGAAGATGTTCTCAGTGAAACATCTTCCCTCTCAGAGCCTGGAAGATGAGGACCCAGTAGTCTCAGGCTTAGTCCAAGTTTGAGAAGGGCTTTAAAATGAAGAAATAGGAGGGTGCATGTGTCTCACGCTAATAATGTGATGGATTAAAACACAAATGCATAGCCCAGGAAGAAAACTGGAGTTGTGTTTTTGCTTAACTGTGAGGATATGGTCTGGAAACTGTGTTATTAGGTATTTCATCATGAGATCATGTCACTGCTACGCAAACAGCAGCATAAACTAAGCGTAGGTGATGAAACTGACTGCATATCTAGGCTACATGGTACAACACACAGTTCAGCCTAGTGCTCCTAAGGATGTGGTGAGCAGCCCTTGTTCCATTAAGTCAAACAGAGAGAAGAATGACTTCATCAAGAGATGTGGGGCTGGGGCTAGAGCTCCATGATACAACGCTTACTGTATGAGGCCCTGAGTTCCAGCCTCAGGACCTCAAGAGAAAGATGAATGTTTATGAGGCTAGTGATGGCATAATGTATTGTGCTTGCTTCCAGAAATCATTTTATTATAAGTAGAAGGAAAAGGTTCTTAAATAAAATGAGACAGTATTTTTGTCATTATCAGATAGCATAAACTGTGCAATTCCCCTACACTATACTTATCTGCAGCGTCATTACCACCCAACCCAGCAGTAACACAAAGCACCACAGTGCTAAAACTGTGACTTGCTAAGCAGCAGAGCATTGTGGTTCTGTGACAAGCTGTGGGACCAGTAGCATAAATGCAGTCCAGTGCTAAACACAGTGTCATCACATAGATCATGATTTCTGCCAAAGACGCCGCCATCTTAGATTGAAATCACCAGAGAAATACTTAATAAAAAGATGACTCAAAACTTCGACCTTTGCTTAGACAGGACACAGAGTCAGTGGGCTGAGGAACTGAAAGCCTAGGTTTCCTTGAGGAGTGGAAAACTCTGAGTGTAGAATAAAAGCCTAGAGAGTGAAGCCAAGAGCTATGGTGAACACCTTCCTGTCAGCTGAGCTTGAGTCTTCATCAATGATGCCAATGTCCTTGATTTTCCACTTTGTGCACTGTACCACTGTTGTAGCCTGGGGATGTGTTGCTTTTTCTATGTTTAGTGAATGCATATTAATTATACATAATGGTGCAATTTATTATATCTTCAGACATGTCCAAAATCAATCTCTCTCTCTCTCTCTCTCTCTCTCTCTCTCTCTCTCTCTCTCTCTCTACTTTTCTCTCTCTCCTCTCTCTCTATCTCTCTCTCTCGGATCGCTTTCTCTCTTTCTCTCTCTCTCTCTCTCTCTTTCTCTCTTTCTCTCTCTCTCCTCTCTTCTCTCTCTCTCCTCTCTCTCTCTCTCTACACACACACACACACACACACACACACACACACACACACACTTGAGATTCATTATCTTGAGTATGGGTAGTTTATAGGAGTATGGGTGACAGCTTGTTTACAGACGCAGGAGTATCTTACCAGTGGCTACACCACTGAAGAAAATATTTCCCACTTCCCTGTCTACCATTAACTGCATAAAAGTCCTCAGGGAGGATTGCGTCCTATAAGCCAGCTTCCTTCCATGATTAGATGTTAAGGGTCCAGTCATGGGCAGATCTCATGCTGGTAATCAACAGCTTGCATGAGTTCAGAATATATTGTGGCCAGAAGTCAGCATCTCACACCTTTCCCTGACCCTTTCTCCAGGCCATCCATCTGTTCTGCCCCTTCTTCCATGATGTTCCCTGAGCCTTGCAGGGTGATGTACACATCTTCTGTTCTAGATAAACACTCAGTAGTCATTTGTTCTCAGTACTTTGACCGAGTCCCCATCTCTGTAGTACACTGCAATACGAAGTTTCTCGGTCCAAAGCTGATCGCAGTGCTACCATTGAGTACTGGCAGGCAGCCAACAGCAGTGACACTTGCCTAGATTGTTTTGTGCACCTCAGGGACTTCCTGCAACCCATTTATTTAGTTTACAGGTCTTCACATTGAAAGGAAAGGGTTTCAGGGACATACACACAAGAAATCACACTGAAGGAATTTCACCTACAGCTGTGCCTGATAACAAGGTCCTGAACTCTTAGGATGAGACCTTGCAAACAGAAGAGGAGACAGCAAGTACATCCCTTCCAGATAAGAGACACCCAGCTGAGTTCAGTTTATCCCCAAAATCGTAAGATGAAAGCTATAGTAATTTCTAGGTTTTTATGCCACTAGCTTTATTACATGGCAATATATAACAAAAAGTTATCTGCTGAAGTAATTACTTGTAATCCTTAGAAGTGGTTAGGATTAAGTTGGTACTGGAAGCGAGGGTTTTCATACAGTATTTTCAAGCATGTCTTTCTCCTTTTGTATGTGTTGTCCAAATACCCACTTGTATTTGTCTGCCTACCTTGTCCTTCCTAGTCAAGGGGGAGGTTCTAGGATTCAGTGGATTTCATGTGACCCACTAAGGTGAGACAGTCTACCTACAGAAGGAAGTGGGACTGGGGATGTGTAAGCTAAGTCACTGACAAAAGGTTATTAGATAGAGTTACAGAAACAAAACAGAAATTTGCCATTATTAACAATCCAAACGAGATCACTTTAAGCTTGGCAAAGTCACTGTGTCCTAAGATGCTGTCCCGGAACAGACTTTCTTTGATTGTTCCTCATCCAAAAGCCAAAGCCTTATGGTATCTTTGATTTCTTTCTTCAGAGACTTGACTTTTTTTTTTTTTTTTTCCATACAATCCTTTCACTTGCTTGGTTAGAGTTACATCAAGATACTTTATATTTTTGTGGTTATTCTGAAGGATGGCTAATTTCAGGCTACCTCTGACATGGACTCTGGTGTCCACTCGTTGGTCACTTCCCCCTGGTGGGGCAGCCTTGCCAGGTCACAGAGGAAGACGATGCAAGCACTCCAGATGAGACATGAGTGGCTGGGGTCAGATGATAGGGCAGGAGGGCTCCCCCTTTCTGAAAACTAGGGAAGAGGGGAGGAAAGGTGAGAGGGGGAGGGTGGGACAGGAGCAGACAAAGGAGGGGGCTACAGTTGGGATGTAAAGTAAACAAATTAAAATTTTTAGCTGGGTGTGGTGGTTCATGCCTTTAATTCTAGCTCTTGGGAGGCAGAGACAGGTGGATTGCTGAGTTTGAGGCCAGCCTGGTCTACAAAGCAAGTCCAGGACAGCCAAGGCTACACAGAAAAGCACTATTTCAAAAAAACAAAATAAAAAAAAGAAAACAAGAAAAAATTTTTTTAATCCTTGTAGTAAAAGAGAAAACAAAGGTGAGCCTAGGCAACAGGGAACTGGTCAGTATGCTCTCAGTAAGAAGGAGAGTTCATTTTCCCTCCTAGGAAGTAGGGGACCAATTGAAGTCCATGACAGGCATGAGGTTCTTGAAACGTGATTAAAGACGAATAACGTGCACATCACGCACAAGCTCATCAAATATGCAGCTTTCCGGTCTTATACCGAGCCTACAGAATCAGAACTTATGAAGGTGGGACTCTGCAGTTCAGCGTGTCTCCAGATGACTCTAATGCATACTAAACTTTGCAAACTGCTGCACTGGGGAGTGAGATTCGGCTCATTACAGCGCTTGCCTGGGGAGTCAGGATTCCCCTGACGAAAGGTGAAAACAAAAACAAGTTGATTAGAAAGTAACTGTGCTGTGAAAGCTAGAGATAATGATTCGTTTCTTCAACTTCCAGCAATGGGCAACGTCACAAAAGAAGCCAGCCAAATGACCCGTGGAAGGGATCCTGAGCCGGTGCTCTTGGCAGCACCTACCCTCTGTATACTTTGCTGTACAACCCACAGTTGTTTGCCCCTGGTCAGACAGCGAGAATCAGTCAAGAGTATTCTCTTTAAGTACTAGAAAACTAGCACTTAAAATTAGGAAAACTTACCATATCAATTAGCAATCTACTTACCCGTACACAACGCACACATGAGACAAACCATATTATTCACTGCAGTCAGGAACATCAAAAAACAATTGAGACCTAATTATCAACAAAACGGAAGGTGCTCATGTCCTCAAATAAAAGGCTCATTTGTTAAACATACAATATGACAAGTCTTGCTGTTTTTCATCTACAGGTACATTTATATTGTAAATATCTGGATAGAGCAGCGTACAGTGTCATGACCCCATGACCACCTAAAACCAAAATGTTTTGTTTTTTTTTTTTTAGGATTGAATACCTTTTTCTTTTAATTTCTTATGATGAGAGATCTTCCTTTCTAGGCCAGACTGGCCTCAAACTCCTGAGGGCAGAGATTATAGACAGATGCCACCACACCAGGCAGCAATGCACTTACTTCTTAAGTTTATAGGTCTCATGACAATAACCAATTTCCTTATCATCATATATAATATTTTTTTTCTTCTCTTTAAACACTGAGTGCACCAAACCAAGAAGAAATGGCAGTGAAGTCCTCTGACAACCGTCAGACGGTAATCCCACGTGTGCCATGAAGCAAGGTAGGTTGCACGCGGATAAGAGCAGACTGTCTGCTCTGCATCACTACACAAACACCGGGAGGACTGGACTGACGCCAGCACTCCTCTGAGAGGCTGGGCACATGAGTCTCAGAGGTGTCCACAGAGCAGGGAGAGCAAAAAGCATTCCTGGAATGTACGGTGGGTGATGGGAGATGTTTCTCATCCTTGAGTTCTTAGAACGGTCCTGATGAAGACAATGGTAATCCACAAAAAAACATGACCTATGGAAACTTGTACAGCAACTCCCTTCAGTTTAGTTCATGGTGTTTTCCTTTCAACCTTGCTATATTCAGAGACACCTAATTATATCACCATATGCTTTGAAACGAACATTTTCCACTGCATTTAAACAAGCATATGGTGGAATATCATTCAGTGTTATCTGTTAAACGAAGTACAGAAGAATTGAAGCAGACTGTAGCAGTCCAAATACATAAGGAACTTGAAGATTTTATATATATAATAACACCAAGATAGCTGGATTAATAATTGCATTGACATATTTCTACATGTTTGATTAATTGAACAGTGCCTTGAGACTATGTCATTTTATATCAAGATTTGAGTGTACATGGGTTAATTTGGTAATGGATAGCATTTTAATTGGATTTGAAATGGGGTATATCTCCCTAAGGATCTTTACTGGTCAGGGTAGTCAAATGTATTAATTAATGCACTTCAGAACAGTAACTTACTTTCTGAATGTCTTGTGATTCTTCTGAGTTTGCAGATCCACAAAAGCCCCGAGCCCTGATACTAACTTATGTCGTGCTTTTATGTGTCATATGAAAAAAATCAAATATAAATTTATGAAGAAAAGCTTTTTTTAAAAAAAATCACATGCCTTCTGTTGGTGACTTTTAAATTAGTTTATGAAAATATGCATGTAGTATCCAGGAAATTTTAATTTTGCACTTTTTACATGCACAGGCCCACCACATTCTTTGTTCTAGTAGAGAAGGAACTCGGGTTCTTATAAACTCAGGGAAATTATTCTTCCTTTTAGCTACATCCCCAGGCCTTGCTTTGGTTTGGTTTGGTTTGGTTTGGTTTGGTTTGGTTTGGTTTGGTTTGGTTTGGTTTCAGACAGGTGTCTGTATGAAGCTCCGGCCAACCGCTGAGTCATTAAATGGTGCAGACTAGTCTCAAACTTACAACCTCACCATGGCAGCATCTTAGGTGACAAGCGTACAGCTGGGTTCCATCAGGACCCAGCTCAGATCAACATAAGGAGACATAAGGCTACTGGGCAGATTACCAAATTAAACCACTGTAAAAGATCTGTGTCAATGTCATTGAGAAGTGTGTGTTTCAAGCTAAAGCGAGAATGGATTGTGGGACGTCTAGATCTGTCAACACAGTCCTCAAAGCCCACAGTAAGGAGGAGCTCGTGTCTCTTTGCTGACTTCCTTGTATTTATTGAGACCCAAAAAAAATTATGCAAAGACCCCCAAGTGTGAGTGGTTGAATGGTTACACACCCTTCATTTCTCAGCACAGAGCATTGGGGCTTTGGCGTTGGAGGGGTTGACACTTTAAACTATTTATTCTTTCTCAGTTTCACATGATTATATAATTGTATTGCATTTTCCGACCATCCTCTCTTTTTTTCTTTTCTCTTTCTATGAAACTACTTCTTCCCAACAAGGCCCTCTCTCCCTTTCATGTCTTCTGCATATATGTGTGTGGGTGTTGTTCATTTACGCAGCTCACTTCCTTAAGAAATATTTACATGTATGTGTGTATTTCTGTGTAAGTATAGGATCCCCCAAGAGATGGAATAAGAGACATTTGTGAGCCACTGTGTGGATGCTGAGAATTAAACTTGAGTCATCTGGAAGCCAGCAATTACTCTTAAACTCTGAACCATTTCTCCAGTTCCTGGCCCACTGGCTTTAATTCAGATTGCCTACATGAACATGAGTGGGAAATTATTTAATTGAGTAAGAGTAAATTACCAGTGCCTAAGCCACTGAGTAATATGATCTCCTACCCGGGCAACCACTACCTGCCTGTAGAGCCTCAGAGAGAAGGAGCCCTCTCCATGCACCAACTGAAGTTGGTGGTAGCTGAAAGCTATCATAATTTTTGCACCGGTTCCGCCGCTGAAATCTTTCCAGAAAAATCCAAGTCCGGGTAATTGGTGAATTGGAGAAAAAGTTCAATGGGAAGCACGTGGCCTTCATTGCTCAAAGGAGCATTCTGCCCAAACCAACCCAGAAAAACTGCACAGAAAATAAGTGGAAGTGCCCCAGATGCCGTTCCCTGACAGCAGTGCACAACGCCATCTTTGAGGTGTGAAACTGTGAGTGTTAGGATTCTGCTTCAGGCGGGACTGTGGTGGTGGGGCACGCCTTTAACCCCAGCACTCAGGAGGCAGAGGCAGGCGGATCTCTGTAAGTTCGAGGCCAGCCTGGTCTACAAAGTGAGGCCAGGACAGTCAAGGCTACACAGAGAAACACTGCCTCGAAAAAAAAGAGGGGGAAAAAAAATCCTGCTTCAGTCAGCCTGCTTGTGATGTCATTGCTTACCTGCCACAGGGATGTGGTCCTGCCCCGGGCCATATAAAAAGACAAACCATCCACGTGGCCCCGTCTCTCTCTACTTCCTCTCTCTTTATTCTTCTTACCCTTCCTGTCTCTGTGTCTGTGTCTGTCTGTCTGTCTGTCTGTCTGTCTGTCTCTCTCTCTCTCTCTCTCTCTCTCTCTCTCTCTCTCTCTCTCTCTCTCTCTCTCGTACCCCTCGCCCCATTCTTCTCTCCCCAAGCTCATTTAATAAACTCCGTATAACATAGTATCTGGTACCTTGAATGTATCATTATCTTATTTTTATATATAAAATTGGTGCATGTGGCTAGGATACGAAATCCAGAGGGCCATTCTGTTGTCTAAATTCCTTTCTCAAAATACGGTCCTACTCTCCCGCTTCCCGCGCTTGCCTGAAGCCAGCTGTGAGCAAGCCTTCCAGACAGCTTTTCAAGACTGCCGCCTTTTCCACAGTTCTAAGCCGAGTAAACCCGGGTGTAGACCAGTGGACTGCCTCTGGCTGGAGTAACCTCTCTGCCCCCCAGTGCTGCCTGCCTGCCTGCTGTATTTTTGGTAAGCTACCTGTAAATCTCAAACCCCCCACCCCTCCTATTTTTGGTGAAGAAGCATTTATACACATGTTGAACATCTTAGCATCAGGGAAATGCAAATCAAAACAACTCTGAGATTCCATTCTATACTTGTCAGGATGGCTAAGATCAAAAACACAAGGGGCATCACATGCTGGAGAGGATGTGGAGCAAGGGGAACACTCTTTCATTGCTGGTAGGATTGCAAATGTGTACAGCCACTTTGGAAATCAATATGGAGCTTTCTCAGAAATTTGAGAATCAATCTACCTCAAGACCCAGGAATACCACTCCTGGGCATGTACCCAAAGGACATTCCTCCATACCACAAGGGCATTTGTTCAACTCTGTTCATAGCAGCTTTATTTGTAATATCAAGAAACCAGGAACAACCTAGGCATCCCTCAGCAATAGAATGGGTAAAGAAAATGTGATACATTTACACAGTGGAGTATTACTCAGCTGTTTAAAAATGGACATCATAAAATTTGCAAGCAGATAGATAGACCTAGCATCCTGAGTGAGGTAACGCAGACCAGGAAAGAAAAACATGGAATGTACTCACTTATAAGTGGATATTAGCCGCAAGTTAAAAGAAATCATGCTATGGTCCCCAGACCTAGAGAGACTGAGTAACAAGGAAGGTGGGGGGGGGGGGGGGGGGGAGGAGGAGCAGGGATCTCTCAGGGAAGAGAAAATAGACTAGATTTCACAGGTGGACTGAGGTCAGGTGGGATTAGGAACAGAAAGAATCAGACAGGGAGAAATGCAGTGACATTTCTGGAATTTGGGTTTCTTTTAAAAGCACAGCAATATTATAAGGATGTGTTTTCATTTTAATCCCAGGTGTGGGGATATGGGGATGCTTTGTAGCAGCTGGCTATACTTTACTTCATGCTCGATGGCATCGCAATCTACAGATAGTTTCTGTGATTGTGTGATGGTCGGAAGTCTGGGAACTTTTCAGAGAGTATATGACTGCTAGGGCCCTGAAAGGCAGTGTTGGTGGCTCCTGGGAGTTGTTATTAGTCGTTCTCAAAGGAGAAACAAGAAAAAAACATTTAATTCAAAGGTCTCTCTCCACAAACACACCTCGGGGTGGGGGAGGCAGAGGGTGGGAAAAAGAAGAACCCACAAAGTAGCAAATACCTGCTACAAGAAACAAATGGAATTTCAGGAGTGAGCTAGAAACCTAATGCCATGGAAACTCCAATAACCTACAGGAGCAACCCTAGTCAAGACTCCTAGTAACGGAAACACGGAGCCTGAACTGGCCATCTTCTGCAACCAGGGAAAGGCTCAAATAGTGGGATTGGGACACCAACTCAGCCACAAAATCTTTGACCTATAATTTGTTTTGCCTGAAGAGTGTTCTGCAACCAGAGCCTAGCAAAATCATCATCAGAGAGACCAGGAGAGATGTCCCTCCAGCAACTGAGGGGAGCGGATGCAGAGGCCCACAGCCAAGCACCAGGCAGAACGTGCTCAAGGAGTCCTTCTGAGGATGGGGAGGAACAATTGGAGAAACCAGAGGGATCAGGAACATCATGAGGACACAGCTCACAGAATCAATGGCAGGGACTCATGGAGGCTCTCAGAGATCAGGGAGCCTGTAGCAGTCTGACCTAGGTCGCCTGTATATATGTAATGGCTGAGTGTTGGACTCGGAACAGTCTGACTCTTTTGCCAACTTGTGGGTCTCTTCCTACTGCTCGCCCAGCCTTGATGTGATAGTAACATGTTATGCTGTGTTTGGTTGCTGTTCCTAGGAGGCCTGCTCTTTTCTGAAGGGAGGAAGCAGGGGTGGATATGGGGGAAATGAGAGATGGAGGGAGAGACTGGGAGGAGCGGGGAAGTGGAAACTGCAGACAGGATGAAATATATGAGAGAAGAACAATTTTGTTTTATTTACAAAGGGAACAAATTCAAATCCCAAACCCAGGAAATAAAGGCAACAATAGGCAGAGTCACCCTACTCTTGAGTGTGGTAAAAAATAAAGTTCTCTGTTTACAAAATTCTACGCCAGTGGATTAAAAATAGCTTTGTGTGTGAAGCTTGGTTGTTTAAGGGTTAAGATGCTTTTATGTCTAGATAGATGTTTTAAGTTGATAATAACAAGATGTGATGGAGATTGATTTACAGTCAGAATTTTAGATGCACTAAGATAGGAGAGATGTTTTCTTCAAATCTGTCAAATACAAATAGCCAAAACACTAAGAAAGTAACATTTATATAATTCCTGATTGTGTCATGGTTCTTCTTGCTATAGGTAGTTTATTGTATGTATGTGGAATAATATAAATGTATATGTAAGTTTTTTTAATTTTTTTTAAATAAATAAATAAATTAAGTTCTCCAAGATGTCTTGATATCTTTTAACCTCACTATCTCCCAACGCCATCACTATGGGCACCTTTGCACTCACTAGGAATGTCACTGGTCCAGTGGAAAATGTCCCCCAATTGGCCAACACCCCTATTAATCTGCTGACTACACCTCACCTGGTCAAAACCTCTCTGGGTTTGACATCCCTATGAGTCTGTACCTCACTCAAACAAGTCAAGCATACCTTCCACAGGGACCCAGGTGCTCCGCAGAGATTTGTTCCTACAGTGCCTGAATCTCATAGCCATGCTGGTTCACTCTGCTGAGTTAGCTGTGTGCTTCTGCCCTGGCCTATGAGGGCATTGGACTGACTGATCTTACCTGTCTAGAGGTGGGATGGGGGTCGTCTCATGTTCCCATCTCATACTGTTTAAGCCACGTAACTCCGTCTGGATAGTGATGTGACTAGGGGGTGATAAGGATAGAGGGATGCTGTGGGCCATACCCCTTTTGAGAGGCCTACTTAGAACATGCTGCACATGCAAACCTGTAGCAGCCTCGCCTGTGCCCATGATGCACAGCTTTAGTTCTGGGCAATGCAGGAGGTTTGAACTTGGAAATCTGAGAGATGGAACAAAAGGCATAGTCTAGCAGGACACAGGAGAAGATGTATTTGAGAAACATCCTCCTCCTGTTTCACTTCTACTCCCAATAGCAAAATGCGGTCTCCCAGAATGTCAGACATAAGGTCAGTGCTGCAGTTACACTGTATCTTCTCCTAGCTGCAAGGACTTGATTAAAAGCACGTCTTCCTACCTCAAAGATCTAAATTACAAGTGGATCCTGCTACTTGAGATTAAAGAAAATCTTTCACAGGTGTGTCCTCCACTTTAGGGTTTTAGTTATACCCACATATAATCGACTTGACAACCAAGGATAACTGTTACAGTGAGTGCCCAATAGTCTTGGGAATAAACAAATATACTTCTGAAAGAAATGTTGCCTCAGGGCACTTAGCTCTGCCATGCCCTATTTCGAAACCATGATCCCTTATCTGAAGTCCTGCCTGAGACAGGAGTAAAACTTCTGTAATGCAGGTCTATTTGTCCTTTCTGCATTAGCTGTGGTGTATATTTCTGCTACAAGGAACACCAGACCTTGAGGCAGGAGGACACAGGCCTTACATCTGGATCTTAAGGAGAAAAGATACACATGACGAATAAAAAGAAAAGAAATGATATGGGGAAGGGAGAGAGGAGAGGGAAGATGTGGAGAAGCTGAAGACCTTTTTATCTTGGGGAAGATGTTACTTGAACTTTTATAAGCAACCTGTTTGTAAAGATAAAGTTTGCCAGTTTTTAATATCTAGACAATAGTTAACTGACTGTTAGAACTCCAAGAAACAACAAATGCACAAAAGAGATTTAGTTAAGTAAGCATGTGACCTGATCTAAAGCAAAGTCTCCATCCCTCAAAAAAAACGACTCTCTAAGAAATGCAGACCTATGAAAATGTCAGGGGCAAGAAGAGAGAAAAAATAAAATACAAAACGCTCACTGCTTTAAGTTTTATTCTCAGTTTTCATGCCTTGCTGCCGTTTCAGGGCCATTGCACTACTGAACAACCAGATCATAAATTGCACCTGAACATGAAAGAGGATGCAATTTGCCACAGTTGGAACTGAGTTTTGTTTTCCAACTCTGGGTGCTATTACTAAGTCATCTGCTTTACGCACACATACATATACTATGCTGTACCTAGGTATATAGCACAGGTACAAACACACATGTGTTTTATCCACACAAAGGTACACATTACCAAGCTCCTCAAGAGCAAGAGGCATGCTTTAGCAATCTTCGTATCAGGAGCCCCTGTGTGGTGCCTGACATCTGGTCCCCAACACAAATACTCCAAACTGTGTGACAGTATTCATGACTACCATGTCTTGGAGGCTTACGACGCTAGCCACTCAAGTATATTAACATTTAACCTAGTTTACTGAATAAGAGTGGTACCCGATGCCCCTTTTCTGACCACGGCCCCTGAATGGGGAGGCCTGGCGGCACTCAGAGGAAGAATAGCAAGTTACCAAGAAGAGACTCGATACTCTATAGGGGGAGGAGGTCTCCCTCAATCACAGACATAGGGGAGGGGAGAAGGGGGAAGTGGGAGGGAGGGAGGAATAGGAGGAAACAAGGGAAGGGCTAACAATTGAGATGTAATATGAATAAATTAATAAAAAAAATGGGAAAAAAAAAAGAGTGGTACCCGAGCTGTGCTCTACTGGAATTACACAATGATACCCTAGCCCTCAGCTTCTAGCTCTTTTGAAGATAGACTCTTATGTGGTCATTAAAGTAAAGGTCACATGGTGTTCTTTGAAAGGGAAGTTACGTCATGGATACAGGTTGAGGAAAGGCAGCATGAAGGTACCAGAGGACACTCTACAAGGCTGAGTGAGCCTTAGGAAAAAACCTCCTCAGACCTTCATCTCCAACTCCCAACATCCAGAATTGAGAGAAAACAATTTCCATTTTTTTAATTATGTATATTGGTGTGTCTTTGTGGTACTGTGTACTCGGGAGAGCGGTTTTCATGGAGACGAAAAGAGTGTGGGACCTCCCTGGAGCTGGAGTCGCAGGCAGCTGTGACGGCCTGAGTTGAGTCACGTGAACAAAACTCAGTTTCTCTGCAAATACAGTGCACGCTCCCACCCAGTCAGCCATGCCCTCCACCCCACGGGTCTTATTTATTTGTTTGTTTATTTTTGTGGGGGTTTTTTTAATTGATTTTTCAAGACAGAGTTTCTCTGTGTAGACCAGGCTGGCCTCGAACTCACAGCGATCCACCTGCCTCTGCCTCCCAAGTGTTGGGATTAAAGGCCTGCATCACCAACCCCACCCCCCTGGATTTTTAAGCCTCTTTTATTTACTTAGCCTACGTATGGTACTTGCTGTGACACCAGCAAACTGAGGAAACAGTAGTTTAGCATCGTGCTGTGCTCTACGGTGGCTCACTAAGTCTGGTAGCATGCTGACGCAAATTTGTGGTATTTATTTTGCTCCGTGCCTCCTTTGCTTTATTCTAATAACAGGGCTTTGCTCCTCCTACGGCTCCTATTCCATGGAATGTTGATAGTATGCCAAGTAAAGGGTAAACAACACACAACCAATACTATGACAGTCCCTCTTTTGGCTCAGGAGAAAAGCGTAGCCATACTTAACAACCACCCTCTCTCCCATGGGACCTGAAACCTGAGTGGCATCCCACAGTGCAGAAGGAACCTGCAGCTAAGGCAATATGCAAGCATCCCCACTGCCAGCACAAAGCTAATACTTATTTTGCCCAACTACGCTCTCTTTTCTTTTCTTTTCTTTTTTTAAAGATTTATTTATTTATTATGTATACTGTGTTCAAGCTGCATGTGTGCCTGCAGGCCAGAAGAGGGCACCCGATCTCACCATAGATGCCTGTGAGCCACCATGTGGTTGCTGGGAATTGAACTCGGGACCTCTGGAAGAGCAGTTAGTGTTCTTAACCGCTGAGCCATCTCTCCAGCCCTACGCTCTCTTTTCCACTGCTATCTCCGTTGCCCACTCCATCTCTGTTTCTCTTTTCACTTGTTTGTCCTTTAGTGTTTTTAAGACAGTATTCCTAGGTAGCTTTGAGGTATTCCTGCGGAGCTTGATCTTGTGCCTTCTGATCTGCACTTGTTACTTTTCTTGTTGCTGTGACAAAAACACCTGACAAGAAGCAATTCAAGACAGAAAGGTTCATTCTAGCCTTAGCGTATGAAGAGATGTGTCCCATACGGGTGAAGAAGATGAGGCTGTGGGATCTGCCGGCCAGCAGGTCTCAATGTATCTGCAGCCCGCCAGCCATGAGAATGAACAGGAAGGAGCATTGGGCTGTAAGGTCAAAGCCTGCCCTCCCAGCAAGCCAATTCCGCCAGCAAGGCTGTCCCTCTCAGAGGCCCTGCAGCCTTCCCAAACATCTCAACCAGCCGGGAACCGAGTGTTCACGCACACAAGACCGTGGGCCATTTTACATTTAAGCAAAGCAAGCCCGGTCAACCTAATGGGACACGTGTAGGAAGCTTTTGCTCACAGGGTCAGCAGCTTTAAAAGTCTTCTTTTGCAGCATTCTCTATAAATAGTGGGGTCTCGCCCACTTTTAATTGTATGGTACATGAGTAAACCACATGAATTTGCCAATAGTGTCCTCCTCACCAGGCAGTGACTTTTGTGGCCTGGCTTTCTTCCAGTTCTTTCACACAACAGTGCTAAGCAAAGCATCCAATTATATTCGGAATAGTCAAGGAAACATTAGCACGTGCATACTTTTAATGATTACAGCCATCCCTTGATGCTGCACAAGGAAAGAATTCCTACGTGACCAAAATCACTTTTCAAACCCTATTTATTACTTAGAAAGCATGCATGTGATAAACCAAAATGTCATATGTCCAATATGGCATGCTATACATAGCAACACAGGCCAGGGTACATGCCTGCGTTTGCATGAAGCAAGGGAATAGTTTACTAATCACACTGTTTTATTCTTATAAAATGTTATGTTCTGTCATAACCTAAAGAATTGATAGGAGGGCTGGAGAGATGGCTCAGTGGTTAAGAGCACTGTCTGCTCTTCTAGAGGTCCTGAGTTCAATTCCCAGCAACTACATGGTGGCTCACAACCATCTATAATGTGATCTGATGCCCTCTTCTAGCCTGCAGGTGTACATGAAGACAGAGCACTGTATACATAATAAATTTAAAAAAAAAAAAGACTATTAAACTTCATTACATTTAAAAAAAAAAAAAAAAGAATTGATAGGAACTCCCAAGGTGCCTTACATAAAAGCCAGGTTTTAACACAAAGAAATAAAAACAACGCTCCTGTTGAGTTAATTGAAAGCATCCATTCACACTATTTTTAGCATGGCCATGGCATTTCTGGTTTGTGTCCCAGTGGTTTTATTAAATTAAAAATCTCTGTAAGCCTTTGTACTCTAATAGCTTGTTAAAATAGAGAGACCTAAAAATATTTCTTCTTCACTCATTTGGTTAGTTAGGAAATTCCTGTAAGGGAAAAAATGTTTAGGTTTTCTAACACAAAATAAATCTGTTTTAAAACTCTGGTTACAACCATGGAATGCCACTTGCACAAAGCCTTTCTCTACTGCACATTAGAATCATCCAGGAGTTATCCCAACTCTTCCTGTCCACATCACCCCAAAAATATTAGCAAGATGTCTGTGTTTGAGGCCCAGACATCAGTACATATAAAGGTCTCCTGTGACTCCAGTGCGTGTTTAAAGCCGAGGACAATTGTTCTGCGATGTACTTGTCATCAGCTGGCAGGGAAGAGCGGACAGGAAGACACTTACGAACATGCAGACGGAAGCACTTGGATTCACTATTATTTGATTCAGAGAGAAGACTGAAATAGACCAACATTAGACAAAAGAGTCATCCTAGAAATAACAAATGACCTGATGTGACACTGTGATGCATAATACAAGGGAAGCAGGTGTCACAAGGAATATCCCTAAGAGGGTCTGCCATTCTTATGGTTCGGGTGGGGCTCTTCCTTTTCTCCTTTATTTCGCACTAAATAATCAATTCTAGTGTTCCTCCAGAGCATCTCTACCACTTCTGAAAGATGAGAAGGCCAGTGTTGTGCTCAAAGTAGAAAATAGAGATTTAATAATATTTTTAATTATATTATTTTAACAAGTACATTACTTTTCCAACAAGTGATGACTTTCCATTTATGGAAGAGACACATACATTTGTTCCAAGATATGATCAGCTATTTCTCGAATGAATCTTTTTTACCTATGTCAAGTAAATAAGCAAAAATTGAAAGTAGGATTTTTAAAGTCAAACCATGGGATAGAATTGTTTGAAACTGAGCCACAACAAGTTGTGTTAAGGCTAAGGCCATAGAAGGCACATTGCTTACTTTTAGACTCAGTTTCAGATTCTGTATTCATGGATGGCCTTAGGAAAAATGAAATACAGAGCCACACGAGCAACCCTGCATAGCTCATTTCCATCAGTTTGTAGCAAACTGCTCGTTCTGACTGTTGGCATAAGTCGCAGTTACAGGCTCAGTCCTCTGGGTTTCTTGCTGCTTGAAACTTGACTGTTTCTGGCTCCTTGAGGTCATGGCATCCATCCTGTGGCTCACAGCTGGCTCTCCCCACCAGCAGAGCTAGAGACAGACAACACCCCTCTTCTTCATCTCGCACATTCATGTAATCAAGTGAACAGGTTACCCCCACCTTTCTTTCCTAAGTCCTAGCTATGTGGCTACTTCCTCTGAGTTGAAACATCCCTCCCTGACAGGAGGAGAGGAACGGCTAAGACTCAGGAAGCAAAGCGCACAGGAAGCTCCTGAAACAGACAAGACTCACAAGGCTGGCTTCAGAGTTACATAAGCAACAACATCGCTATGAAGAGAGGCTTTTCTTTCTTTCTTTCTTTCTTTCTTTCTTTCTTTCTTTCTTTCTCCTTTAATTTATTTATTTATTTATTTATTTATTTTTACTTTTATTGAATGTCTATGATTTACACGTCGTGCACCAAGATCCCTCTCCTCTCCCCATCCCCTTATATCCGCCCTCTGCCCTTGCAACCTCCCCCAAGTAAAGTAAAACAAACAAACAAAAATCTTGTCACAGAAGCTGTAGTATATCACGCAGTATAGCCTTTTGTCCACATGTGTTTACTTTCAAATATTCATTGCTACAAGTCATGGGTCTAGTTTGAGGCCTACCCTATCGTTACCGGATCCTCACTGGGACTCTTGTCGGATATCCCGTTGTTGCCATGTGTCAAGGAGATTCTCTCTCTCTCTCTCTCTCTCTCTCTCTCTCTCTCTCTCTCTCTCTCTCTCTCTCTCTCTCTCTCTTATGTTAATAGCACCTTTTTTGTGTTAATAGCACCTTGTCAAGGAGATTCTTAATCTTTGAATCTGCAGATCTGGCCCCTTCATGTGTTCCAGCAGGTCATACATTAGGTAGATGTTGGGGTGAGGTCCACTCAGAGCCCTGGATCAGGGCCCACTCCCTTGTCCTCAGGGCAGGGCCAGCTCACTCACTCCCATGTGCTCAGGGCAGGACCTGCTCTCCTGCTCAGTGTCATCATGGCAGGGACAGCTCTCCTGCTCCCATTTTGTCAGAGCTGGGACAGCTTACCTGCTCCTGTGTCCTCAAGCCAGGGCCTGCTCTCCTGTTCCCGTGTCATCATGGCAGGGCCCGCTCTCCCAGTGTCATCAGGGCAGGGACAGCTCTCCTGCTCCTGTGTCCTCAGGGTAGGCCCAGCTCTCTGGCTCTCATGTCCCCAGGGCTGGCTCACCTGCTCCTGAAGGCCAGTTCTCCTGCTCTTGTGTCTTCAGAGTCAGCTCTCATGTTTCCATGTCCTCAGCACCGGCTCTCCTGCTCCTGTTCAATTCACCAGACTGTTGCTGGCCATCAAGACCTGGATGGCCTCCTACTCCTGTGGGTACAGGATCTTGAGGGCCATCAAGCAGGTGGCAAGTGGAGGCCCTTCAAAGTCTTCGTTGAGTTGTTTGCAGAAACCATTGATGTTGACAAACAAACAACTTAAAATTGAGCTATGAAACTAAACAAAGAGTTCTTCTAGGAAGAAATAAAGTGGCTAAGAAGTATTTTTTAAGTGTGCACTATCCTTAGCCACCAGGAATATGCAAATCAAAAATACTCTGAAATTTCAATTTATCACAGTCAGAATAGCCCAAGTTAATGTTTAAAAACAACCAAGCAGCCCAAATAACGGCAAGACTGTAGAGAGAAGAGACCCATCAGACACTGTTGGGAGGAGTGCAAATTGGTGTAGCCACTGTGGACATCAGTGTGACAGTTCCTCAGAAAACTAGAACTCTGTACCATAAGACCAAACTATATCATCCCTACTAGAGAGACACACACTCAACCTTGTCTATAACTTCTTTATTGACAACAGCTAGGACATGAAAAAAGTTCAGGTGTCCGTCAGCTGATGAATAGGGTAGCGACAAGGTACAATGAAGTTTTGTTCAACTGTAAGGAAAAATAAAATTACAGAATGTGTAGGTTGATCACTGGACATGCTTTCAAACTACCCTCGGAGGAGAAGGAGTCCGTTTTCTTTTAAGATGGTGCCTGCTGGCAGGTTGACCACACTGCAGTTGGATGGTCCCACACCTAGGAGTAGACAAAGGCACAAATTGGAGTTGGTGGGTTATTACAGTAAGAGAAGGAGAAAATGGAGGGTAGAAATATGAACTTTATTTGGGGAAAATTAAGGGGATGGGGAGGGTGAATATGATCAAAATGCATTGTATAAAATTATCAAAGAATTAATAAAAACATTTTAAAAAGAAACATGGATGCTTTTCAAAGAGTTCTGAGATATTCCTTTTAAATATTAAGAAGCTATAGATAATTGGCCTGTGGAAAAGTTATCTGTTTACCTTTTATTCTGCACTTGCTTCTCCCACCCCTATCTATTATTGAAGCAAAATAAAATTTGAGCAGAAGTTTTCTGAAAAAGCAGTTAAAAAAAAAAACTAACTGGTATGAAATAAGAAAATATAAATTTTACAAAAGATGAAAGGATGGTTTTGCAGTGTGAAAGATTGATTCAATACTTCAAGAATCATTCTCCTGAAATAGGCGTTTATGTTCAAAATATAAGAGAATTATCAAACTGCATCTTTTATGATAAATGTAGCTAATAAATGTCATACAGAATAAAACTATCAATTAATAAAAGCTGTCTTTTCTATAGTAGTGAGAAAAAGTAGTCTAATGTTTGGGTATAAATGTTTCATGATACCTGGGTAGGATATACATCAAAATGACACCATAAATAATTGATGTGGGAATAGCTCACATTAGTCTGAGCTTGGATTTTCCCTAGAAACATGCTATCTAACCTGGATTCCAGTCACAATAGAAGTTAGGGAGGAGATCCAAGGGGAAGCCACAGAGGGAAAAGTCTGGAAAATCTGTTTGGTCAAGACAATCACCACTGTGGACCTTCAGGCTTCATACTAAATACAGTGTTAGAACTGCCTGGGCACAAAATGGCTGAAGCATCTGTCTACTGATCCATTGTGGGCTGGTCACAAATTCCTTCATGAGTCTTCTGCCCTAGAGAACACAAGGAGCCCAGAGAAAGCCTGAGAAGTGGGATCTGACAGGGCATGGACCATCATTGCTCTCATATTTAGACCAAAATTAGGCAAATATTCTCTGTAAAGGGTCAGAAGTAAATATGTCAGGATTAGCCTCTAACCTATAGATCAAATGAAACCATAGACAATATACAAGAAAGGAGAACAGATGACTTTTAGTAACTGTTTTTTAATATATTTTATTAATTTATTCATATTATATCTCAATGGTTATCCCATTTCTTGTATCCTACCATTCCTCCCTCCCTCCCATTTTCCCCTTACTCCTCTCCCCTATGACTGTGACTGAAGGGGATCTCCTCCCTCTGTATATGCTCATAGGGTACCAAGTCTCTTCTTTTATGCACACCAAAATATGAATTTTATGCAGTCTTGTGTGTATGTTACTATTCTTTCAACTTTTTTCCAACAATTTAAAAATAAAAAGAGCTGGTATTAAATTTATAATCATACATAAACAGGGGTAGGTTGACTTGGGCCCTTGGGCCACAGTGGATGAAATTTTGTTTTAATTTATAAAACTTTTTACCAAACATTTCCAAAATCACAAGAGAAATAGGACTTGATTTGAAGTGTATCAGATGACTGTGGTTCCATCTCTCCTGCCCTTCCCCTTGAACACACCAGATGAGCAGACCAATAAAACAGGCAGCATCAGCCAACACGCTCCCTGAAAATCCAGAGAGGAAACAGAAAGCAAGGAACAAAAAAAACCCACTCAATAAAGAAAAACCCAGAAATTAGCACCTACACCTATAATCATCCCAAGCTCAGATGCCAGTGTAAGAACAAAATCAATAACATCCAAGGCAATATGTCTTCACCAGAGCCCAGCTATCCTAACACAGTAGGCCCTGAATATTCCAACATAGCTGCAACACAAGAAAAAGTCCTTGAAACCAACTATGTGAAGATTATAAAGGTCCTTAAAGATAATATTATGAAAACACAAACCAACAAATGGAGGGGAAAAAATAAATCCCTCAAAGAAAGCAAGGAAAACAATTAGAAGAAATGAATAAATCTCTTAAAGAAAGCCAAAAAACAAACAAACAAACAAACATTGTTAAAGACCTGAAATGGAAATAGAAGCAATAAAGAAAACATAAATAAAGAGAATCCTGGAAATGAAAATTTTAGGACTCCAAGTAAGAACTATGGAGGCAAGCTTCACCAACAAAATACAAGAGATGAAAGAAAGAACCATAAATATTTAAGATACTATAGAAAAAATGGATACAGTCAAAAAGAAATGTTAAATCTCAAAAACTTTCTGACCCAAAAATATCCAGGAAATCTGTGACACTGTGAAAAGACCAAACCTATGAGTAATAGGAATCAAGGAAGGAGAAGGATCGCAGCTCAAAGTCCCTGCAAAAAAAATTTCCAACCTAAAGAAGGAGATGCCTATAAAGTTACAAAAAACATGCAAAACACCAAATAGATTTAACCACAAAATAAAGTCCCCTGGCTACATAGTAATCTAAGCATTAAACATACAGAACAATAAAAAAATATTAAAACATTCAAAAGAAAAGGGCCAAGTAACATACAGCAGTATTTCTTAACCTGTAGGTCGTGACCTCTTTGGGAGTCTAAAGACCTTTTCACAAGGGTCACATACCAGATATCCTGCATATCAGACATTATAATTCATAATAGTAGAAAAATTTAGTTATAAAGTAACAAAAATAACTTTGTGGTTGAAGTCCCCATAACATAAATAACTGTTTTGAACTATCCCATCATTAGGAAGGTTGAAAACCACTTTATATTATAAAGGTGGACCTATTAGCGTTATACCTAACTTCTCAATATAAAGATTCTAAAACCAGAAGGGTTTGGACAGCTGTGCTACAGGCTCTGAGAGATCAAAAACGCCAATCCACACAACTATACCCAGCAAAATTTTCTATCACTGTAGTTGATAAATATATATATATATATATATATATCATCTATGATAAAGTTAAATGTTTTTTACAGTTTTTTGAGACAGCACAACCCTGACTGTGCTGGAACTCTCTTTGTAGACCAGGATGGCCTCCAACTCACAGAAATCCTTCAGAGTGCTGGGAATACAGGCTTGAGCCACCACGCCCATCTGATAAAGTCAAATTTAAATAATATATATCTCCAAATCCAGCCCTACAGAAGGTGCTAGAAGAAAAAAATCCAAACTAAGGAGGTTATCTACATCCAGTAAAACACAGCAAATAAATAAATGTCATGTCAAAAAAAGCAAACAAAGGGCAGCACACACACACACACACACACACAAACACACACCCCAGTACCAACAACAACAACTACCACTACTTTGCTACAAAGTAACACGTATTAACAATCATTGGTCAACAATGTCTGTTGTAGAATGAACAAATTATTCTTTCTATAATAATCAATACAGTAAATTATTAAGGCAATAATTTTCCTTTACCACCTAGTTCCACAATGACTGACACAGAAAAGCCATGAGTTTTTTTTTTTTTTTTAAGTTGTAATCACCATGCTGGAAAGATTCTGAGACACTCTAAACCTAGTACTTTTAAAACCCACATAAAAACCAATCACTTGCCAATCTGATGGCTACAGGGTTAGCTTCAACTCCATCAGTCTGTCCCTACAGCCATGTGCTCACTGCCATCTTTCTTAGCCACATGGTCAGCTATCCTCCCAATATCCATGAACACAGCTGTCTTCTTCCTTGTCTCCTGGAGAAAAGCCCTTTCTCTCTTTCCTTTCTCTCTTCCTACCAGGAAGTCCTACCTTCCATTTCTTGTCCTTCTTCCCAGCTGATTGGCCAATGAACTCTTTATTGATAGTTTCTACATCCACACAAGACATTCCTCCACAATCCCCCCTTTTAGTCTAATAAAGACTTCCTTTACATCTATATTTTTATACACATATACAATGAACTACATACAGCAAGAAGAACTACGAAACAATCAGTAAAACCATTTATAAAAGTTACATTTATAGTGTTTTCACTTATTTGTGTTTGGCAATCTTAAAGAAAACATCATCTTTCCTATCTTGGTGAGTCTAAAGTTCTGAACCTAAGTCAATCGCTACCATAGCTTGTATCTTCAACCTAAAATCATTTATCTAGACCTAAAAACATCTTAACTCCTAAGCGGCTAGGCTTATTTGTTAAATGAATATTTAATATTGAATTATTATTTTAGTAAAATCAGCAGTTATTCCTTAACCAACTTTATACCCAAATAACCACACAGAGAGATCAAGATCTATTTAATTAGCCTATAGTACAATGCTGCACAATAATTCTTCATCCTAAACCTCCATGATAGTATAGCTTCCTCCCATCCTGATTTCCCACATTTTACTGGCTTTTAAATAATCTCCTAGGCCTGGTTCATTTCTCCTGATGTTTCCTGGTCTCCTCATGGCTCTATCTTCTCTTTCCTTCTCTTTCTCCTCCCCTCACTCGATCAGGATGTCCCACCCTATTCTCTCTTATTGTTCAGCATTGGCTAGTTTGTTTTACTGACAACACAGAGAGCAAATGGTGACAAGTTTACAAAAACTTGAAACTGGAGATACTTAGAATAAACATCACAGTGCAACATCTAGACTGATCTAGAGAGTGAGCTGGAGAAATCAACATTTGAATGAACAAGGGTAAACTGTATACAGTCCGCAAGAACATTATGCCAACACTTAATTGCAAAACTATAACTACTGGTCTTCAACCCTGTCAGAGACTTGAGAAGGGATAAAATTAATTACCTGAATAAACAGGAAACGCAGGCTAGGAGCTTCCAAAAATAAAAATGAGAGAGACACTTCACTGCCTGGACAGCCATTCAAAAACTCTATAACATTAGAGCGTCATCTTCAGCCTTCTGGCCCAGTCATGTTTATGAATCAGGAACTATTAATGCCTTGCTTACTTTTGTCTTGGCAGAGTTTGGCATTTGACACACCCTGTATCTAAGCTTGTCCATTTTAGGCAAAATTAGGCCTTTTCTTTGCCCAGGTGGCTGGCTTGCCACATTTGAAGCCATCTCCATATGGAGGTCCTTCAGTGCTCATCATCTTCTTTGAGGTAGGCTGAGGGTTCCGACAGGAGCTGACATGTTGCATTATCAAAGGACTTTAAATTAATAATAACAGCCAGGCTGTGATAGCGTACACCTTTAATCCTAGCACTTGGGAGGCAAAAGCAAGTGGATCTCTGTGAGTTCGAGGTCAGCCTGGTCTGAAAATGAGTTCAGGATAGCCAGGGCTACACAGAGAAACCCTGTTTCTGAAAACAAAACAAGAAAAAAATCTTTAAATGCTTTAAATGCCATTTTCTGTAGGTCTCTGAGGTTTTTGAAAAACACGTATTTATTCATTTTTACATAACCTATCCATTTATAAAATCATATCTGTTAAACCTAGGATGTATAGTTCTGTGCTAAATTAGACTAGTATCTGACATTACCATGAGTTGATCAAACTATCAATTAACTTGTATTGTGTAATTATCCTAAACAGTTTGTAGTAGTAGCTTTAAAAATACTGGAAGTAAACTTTGCATTATAAATAAGTTGTATGGGTGCAATACCTCATACCAGACTAGAAATGTGTGAGTGAGTGAGTGTGTGTGTGTGTGTGTATGTGTGTGTGTGTTTGTAACAAAGTAACCTTGAATTTGTATCACTATATCAAAACGTATACAAATATATTACAATAATCTTATTGAAATATAACAGTACCTCTAAGAAAGACAAAATAATCTACCTTTTGTCTTATTATTCCTATATAATATTTCTATATTCCCTCTTCTTTTCAACCTCTTTCTCCTTACCTAAGAAGGAAAGAAAAAGGAGAAATTCCTGAGTCTAATGTCACTCTCTCTGTTTTTTGTTTGTTTGGTTGGTTGGTTGATTTTTTGTTTTGTTTTTGTTTTGTTTTTTTGAGACAGGGTTTCTTTATGTAGCTTTAGCTATCCTGGACTGACTTTGTAGACCAGGCTGGCCTCAAACTTACAGAGATCTGCTTGCCTCTGCCTCCCAAGTGTTGGGATTAAAGGTGTGCGCCACCACACCTGAATTCATTTTATCTCTGAATAAGACCATTAATAACTTGTAACAACCCCTTTAAAACAACAAGCATCAGCCGGGAGTGGTGGGGCACACCTTTAATCCTAGTACTTGGGAGGTAGAGGCTGGTGAATCTCTGTGAGTTTAAAGCCAGCCTGGTCTACAAAGTGAGTCTAGGACAGCCAGAGCTGTTACACAGAGAAATCCTGTCTCAAAAAAACTTAACAAAACAAAAACAAAAAAAGTTAAGCATCTATTGCCTGAGAAAACAGCCAAACTCTAGCCACCTCCATCTTAATGGAAATGAGATACCATTCTATTAAGGTTGCTACCTGCTGATTTTGGGGCATGGGATACTTTTGGGGGACCTAAATAAAATTTTTAAAAAATAGTTAAACTAGCAATAATGTTTATGGTCCAATCTCTAAATGTTGAGAAATTGCCTGCTTAATAGAAGTTCTGTTTGGAACAGTCTGAAATTCTGGACCAATTGAGATCAGCAGCTTTCTTCACAGCTGTCCTGGTATCAGGCTGTGATGATGAACAGCAACCAAAGCCGTTGAGGCTGGAACAGAAATGTCAGTGTCTCAGCATCCTGGGGGACGAGTTCTGTCAGGTCTGATTGATCCCATGTCATCCTGTCCAGTTCTTTTGTTTTAAAAACATAGTTTCTCATGAGCATTATACAGTCCTAAAATTATAAATGAATGAGACGTGCAAGATGCACACGTCAATTAAGGCTGCTTTTCTGTTCCTTGTATGAGCAAAAGAAAGACATACAGAATCTTCACTCATGTCATATGAAAAACATAATGTAATAATAAGTCATGAGGATTCTGTAGCCAACAAGAATTATTGGCTATACATAGAAGTTCATGTCTCAGCTGGTCTCAGAGCTATTCCCATGTAACAGGATTAGCAATATAAGTTGCCTGCTTGTTCTGCAGTTTGAAGTCATATAAATATAGATTGATTTAATTTATCCATCTCTCTTTTACCTAGGTCTGTTACATTTTGACCTCTCTCAAAGAAGATGTATTTTACCATTACAACAAACATACACTCATTATCATATTGAAATCAAAACAAAACTATATCCAAATATCCTCCTCTGGGCTCTAGGGCACCTGTTGTATTAGGCCAAGCCACTGCTTGTCCCCCATGAGAATGCCTCACATCTAAATGAATAAGCCAGTTATCCAGAGCAATAGAAAAGGCACTACCTTTTAAAAATCAACTTTAAACTACTTTAAGCATACCCTAGGCATCTTGTACCTGGGTTTTTATATGCATTGCTGCTATTTTTGTCCTGCTCCTTTCTCTACACAGAATGGGCAGTTTTTCCTTTATAGCCTTTGTGGTTTTGGACCTAACTTAGGCTGGCACATATTTTTCCACCTGTAGATTCCCCTGTGCCTCTTTGATCCTGGCGTGACCACCACCTGTCCCCCTTGATAGCATCTCACATTTAAAGGGATAGTCAGCATTCAAAAGCTGTTGGATGTGGGAGGCATGCAACTTGCATGTTCATCTCCAAGTCTAGCTGTAGTCTAGCTGTGTAACAGATAAACAAAATATCCCTCTTAATACAAAATGCCTACTGAAAACAGTTTTCCACTGGGAGCCCCACTTTGTAAGGAGACTGGCTGGTGCTTTAGGGCAGTGTGACATCATCTTCTCCTTACATAACCCTAAGATGGATGTGTACCCATCCTCTAAATCAGTAAGGACACTATTATCCAATATTAAGAGAAAACTTACATAGTAAGGTTAAGGGAAAATGTGTCATTTGGAATCCTAGACTGTCTGTGTAAGTAGCCTATCTTGTCAGCAGGGGGTCCCACCCTGACTTATTGTGAAGACAAGACTGATCTAGAATTTACAGACATCTGCCTATCTCTGTCTCCTTTATGTTGGGGTTAAAGGCATGTGCCACCATATCCTTGCTCAAATATTTCATCTCAATTCCAGTCAAAATCTTCAAAAATCTCATCTACTAGCAACGTCAAACAACAAAAATATCCTATTTTTCCACTGTAGGGAAAATCAAGTTCGAGGTCAGCCTGATCTACATAGTGAGTCCAGAACAGCCAGAACTACAAGAGAAACCCTGTCTCAAAAAAAATAATAATAATAATAAACCTTGTCATGGTTGTAAAAACTCTCAAAAAGAGAGAGAGAGAAAAAAAAAAGATAATCGATACCAGCCTCCGTTCTTCTGGTCCCCCTAGCTAACTACTTTGTTATCAGCACTGACTTGACTTTTAATTTTCTTTCTTATTGGATTAATCATGCAGTCCTGCATCTTAAGCTGCTTGTCCAGTTATGATTCAATTCAGGAAAATTAATGCTCCATAAAGCCAACTACACCTTCTTAAAACACAATGAACCTGTGATTGTCTCATCCACTAGGACCAGTGGGGAATGATGGGAAATGTAACAGGGCCTCCAGACCTTAGCACAATTGACTCCATGATGGAAGAGCCACTTGGGCCATAGAACTCAGCATATAGTGCCACCTGGCAAAAATGAAAACAACGATCTAATCCATCAAAGTTCATAGTTCTGGGGAAGTCTCTAAATGTACCAATCTTGTTTTTTAGCTTCTGAAGTTCTGCTTCTGGCTAATTGTTTTTATTAACTTAATACGCATGTCAGCCCAGAACATGATTTTGTGCTTAAAAACTCACCTGAGAAAGGTTTGGTGCTACACTGGGATCCCAAACACCCAGTACAGTTGCAGGCTGGCTAATAAAGAATTTCTATTGGCTTGAAATAAATAAACACACACATACATGCGTACTTTCAGGAGGGTAAGGGGAAATAAAAAGAGGCTAATGAGGTAATTATGTCCATAACACATTGTATATATGAAAGAAATTGTCATAAAAATAAATTTTAAGTGTTAAAATCAAAAGAACCTTTAGGTGTAGTGCAATTAGAAAGAGTTCAGTTTGGGACCTTTGGCTTTCAGTAACTGGCTCAAGCCAAAAATAAAATAAAGAACCTATCAATTCTTGCTGGTACCAATATAGCCATTCACAGTATAGCTTAGCTTGAACAACTGCTACAACTCTGTCATAGCACTCGCTTGCATTTACATCGTCAACGTCTTAGCTATTTCTTAAGGTCTTAAGCTGGGATAGGAGGGCCCAAGGTGAAGGTGGTCGTGGGATGTGACAGAGGCCAGCTGCTGAAAGTAAGACACTGGGCTCTAGGTGCAACACGTACACCCATTTTATTCATACATGGTGCATTTAATGAACAAAAGCAATTTCTGATGACACTGAAATGTGCACATAGGCCCAGATTGCTGGCACCTGCCTGTAAGCTTGGCTCCTAGGAGAGAAAGGTAGAGGGACTGAGAGTTCAAGACTAGAACGGTTTTCATCAGTCTAATTGATTAGTTAAATGTTCACATAGGCACATGTACTCCCTAACTCAGTTCATTTAAAAAGATAATGATACTTTTATATTAAGAAAAATATGTCAGTTTTATGTATGTATCACTTTCAGAAATGAATGAAAAACAAATATTTTTAAAACTTGATATTGAAACTGTCCTATAAAAATAGAAACCTTAATCTGTCCTTGGAATTTTTACAAGTTCTTGCGGGTGATATTTTTGAATGATTTCACTTGTTCACTTAATGGTGTTCATTAGAACTTATGACTCTACCACTCCAATCACTCCATCCAGAGTCCAGCAGCAAGTCCCAGCATCCTTCTGGGTAGAGTCTCTCAGAAGAGATCTATGCTGGGCTACTACCCACTTATAAGTGAGTACATACCATGTGTGTCTTTCTGTGTCTGGGTTACCTCATTCAGGATGATCATTTCTAGTTCCATAAGAATGGGTGGATGGAAGGACCCAGAGGATTCAGGAGCCCCACAAGGAGACCATCAAGGCTGGAGGATTGGGATGGGAAGGGGGGCTGCACAAACTGTTGCACCAACCAAGGACAATGCATGCAGTGAACCTGGACCCCCCTATTCAGATATCACCAATGGATAGATAGCTCATTCTTCATGGTTGTGGGAAAAGTGAGAACTGCCTCTGACATGAACTCTGGTGCCCCAATTTTATCACTTCCCCTTGGTGGGGGGGGCCCACTGGGCACACAGAGGAAAGGAAAGCCCGCTATCTGGATGAGACTTGATAGGCTGTGGCCGTATAGTGGGGAGGAGGGTTCCTTATTTAAGAGGTCTAGGGTAAGGGAAAAGGGAGGAAGAGGGAGGGAGGGTGGGAATGGGAAGACACAAGTGAGAGGGATAACAATATGGATGTAATCTGAATAATAAATTAAGATTTTTAAAAGAGAATTTATGGAGATCCAAAATGGCAGTGCGGATTGCATACCACCTCTGATCAACAGGACAACCAGGACTTCACAGCAACCTAAAGACCAAACTGAGATCTACAAAACACCAGTGCTGCTGATTCCCACATTGTGTGGATCATGGGTGAGTCTGACCCCTGGCCGCTATGCTAGCCCACATTAAAATCCCAGGGACAACCCACATTAACCACCATCTTGAGAAAGACTATGAGACACCTGTGCAGCTTTGGGCTCTCACTGCCTGTCTGCTGCTTACTGGATCTGGGACACAGAGCAGACAGGCAGAGCTGAGTCCCAGCACCAGACACAATCCACATTAAGTGTCTCCTGAGAAAGAGTGCAGGGTACCCAAGCACCTTTGGGCTCTAATCTCTCTCAGCGCCCCCCCCCCAGCTGCTTGCCGGCCTAACACAGCTGGGTCACAGAGCAGATAGGCAGAGCCCTGCCATCTCAAGAGGGCCTCTGGAGCGACGGAGCAGCGTTTGGTCTAATCTTGTTCAGTCCGCCAGCTGCTTACCAGCTCAGCCCATCTGTGACACAGACCACACAGGCAGAGCGAAATCCAGGCATCAGCACTGGCCACAACCTGCATTAGCTGCCATCTGGTCCCCGGTCTGTCTCTGCCCACCTGAAGCATACTGCTCTGACACAGCTAGGACACAAAGCAGAAAGGCTGGACAGAGACCTGCATGGGCCACGATCTGCATTAACTGCCATTCTGTGAGCAGCTTTGGGCTCTCTCGCTGCAGGCCAGCGGCTTACTGGCCTAGCACAACTGGAGCACAGAGCAGATACACAGAGCCTTGTCATCTCAAGAAGGCCTGTAGAGCACCCTGGCAGCTTTGGGCTCTGGTCCTCCTCAGACTCCCAGCTGCTTATCAACCTGGCTCATCTAGGATGCAGATCAGATAGGCAGAACTGAGTTTGGGGTGGGCCAAGACTCACATTTGCTGCCAGCTGAAAGAGGACAGTGGGGCACCCGAGCATCTCAGGCTTGAACACAGAGCAGATGGGCAGAGCCCTGCCATCTCAAAAAGGACTGTAGGGCACCAAAGCAGCTTTGGGCTTGGAAATCTATCAGTCCACTCTTCTCCTGCCTGGCCCAACTAGAATATAGTCAGGGAACCCAGCTGAGTTCAGCCTCTAACCCCCACTGTCCAACATCCTGAGGAGGTCTCTGGGGAGTTCAAACCACCTTCAGCTTGGTGTTCTAGGCCTGCTAACACCAGAGACACCCAGATGCGTACAGTACAGTGCAAGAAAACAAGCAGCAAAACTCAGACCACCGGAAACCAGTGAATCTACCACAGCTAGCCCTGGAGATACGAACACCCATGAAGCATAAGAAGACTTTAAATCTGAGGTGACAAAAATGACAGAAGCTTTGAAAGAGGAAAATAAACCATTAAAGAAACACAGAAAAATGCATCCAAATAGATGAAGGAATTGAACAAATCTTATAAAGAATTACAGGAAAATACATGCAAACAGATGAACGAATTGAATAAATCCTATAAAGAATTACAGGAAAGTGCATCCAAAGAGATGAAGGAATTAAATAAGTCCTATAAAGAATTACAGGAAAATTCAATCAAACTGGGGAAAGAAATTAATAAGACTGTTCTAGACCTAAAGAGAGGATTAGAAGCAACAAAGAAAAGAGACTAAAAAGTAACATTTCCTTTGTAAAAGTTACAGTTAAAAAAAAAAAAAAAAAAACTCCGAAGGGAATGGGAAATGTTGATGTTTGGCCAGCAGATGGCGCCAAGCCCTCAAAAATGCTCCAGCAGGTTTTCCAATGCATTCCAAAAGAGCCAGTGGGGTAAGTCTTCTGTGTCCTTGGGGTTTTGTTTGTTTTATTTTGTTTTCTTTGCTTGCTTAGATGTATTTATTTTATTTTGTGCATGTGACTGTTCTGTCTGCACGTGTGTACGTACACACGTGCATACGTGGTGAGTGCAGAGCTCAGGAAATGGTATCAGATCCTGAACTGGAGTTTTAGGCTGTTGGTTTTTTACGTTTGAATTTAGATACACAGTTACCTTGAATCAGCCTGGCGTGGTGGCACACGCCTATAATCCCAGCACTCGGGAGGCAGAGGCAGGTGCTTTGCTGTGAGTTCGAGGCCAGCCTGGTCTACAAAGCGAGTCCAGGACAGCCAAGGCTACACAGAGAAACCCTGTCTCAGAAAACAAACAAAAAACAAAACACAGTTACCTTGAATCATGAGAAATAATTTCCTCTGGGCCAAAATTTCTTTGTAGATTCTCAACAAGATTCTTGGTTGCTATTTATGTTTTAATCTATCCTGTTGAGAACTTGCTTCTCAGCAAACAGACCCATAAGTTTAATGAAGAAATTATTCAGTAAATATTAAAATGTGAATTTTTAAAAGTGTTAAATAAAATTCCTTCCAGCTGGGAAATTTTATTTAAAATCCAATACAATAGTATAAAAACTGAGACAGTCAAGGGCTGAAGTAAATGGAGATGTGTTTCGGTTGTGTTTGTGGGACACAGAAATGTTCTCTCCAAAGGTCAGCCTTTGGGTACTTCCACTGGCCAGAGTCGGAGCTGCGCACTGTAAATATGCTCGTGACATTCTAATTTAATTTAACTAAGCTTTAATTTTTCTGGTGTGTGTGAGTGTGTACATACGTAGGCATGTGTGAGTATGTATGTGGGTGGGTGGGTATCTGTCTGTGTGTCTGTGTGTGAGTGTGTGTGAATGTGTGTGAATGTGTGAGTGTGTGTGAGCATATCTGTGTGAGTGAATCTATGTGTGAGTGTGTATGTGTGTGTGTGTGTGTGTGTGTGTGTTTGTGTGTATGTATGTATGTGCTTGCCTATGATGGGATGGTGGGAGTGTGAAGGTTGGAGAAAGACAACTTTGTGGACTTGGCTCCCTCCGTCCAGGCCACCGGAGTACACTATACGGTTTTACTGGTGAGCTGCTTTGCTGGCCCTCTCATTTTAGTTTTCAATGATGTCTACTTAATTGTTTGAAAATGTCAAGTACTGTTGCTTCAACGTATTTTATCTCTTATCTTTCGAGATTAAAGAAGAAACCGAGCTCCTGCCAAGGCCTGGGGAACCTGAAAAGCAGAAAGTTAGGATTCAAGGCAAACAGACACCGGAACTCTCAGCAGTTGCTTATTTGTACTGTATCAGGTTAATAAGGCACAAAGCATCTTATGCAAAGCTGCATGTCCTGTCCAAAATCCCCAGTGTCTGTCTGTTCTCTGCGGAGTAACAAAGTGGAGGAAAGTCCAAACTTTCTCCCTTCCTTTTACCAGCATTGAAACTGGCTAAAGATAAAACACATATTTGGGGAAGAGTAATTCTGTGACAATCAACATAGGAAGTCTTGACAAATACTTGCACAAGTGCTAAGCAGCTTGAGAGAGGAAGCACAAGTGTGCTAAGTAGTGAAGACGTACTAAGAACCCGCAGGATGGCCCTGCACCACGGGTACTCACCACACAACCTGAGTTCCATCACCAGCTCCCATGTGAAGGTAAAAGAACGAAGCTTATTCCACAAAGATGTCCTCTGGACATACAACACACACACACAAACACACACACACAAACACACACACAAACACACACACACACACACAAACACACACACACAAACACACACACAAGCACACACACACACTTTTTTTTTTACACAAAGACAGTAAAAAGCAACTGTAATGTGGATGTCAGAGGAAGTGGAGACGGACAACAGAAGAGCCTGTGAGAAGTGGGCGGAGGAAAAAGCAAGATTTCTGGGTGTGAACATGTGAGACGCGGGACCCAAACCACTAAGTTTCTCTGACCACAAAGATTTTAAGAGAGAGAGAGAATGTGTGTGCTGGGGAGAGCTTGGAAGACTGGGGGGTGGGAGGAACACAGCTTTCATGGTTGCCAATTCATATTTTTACCAAGAAAAGTCTTTAAAAGAAAGTTCTACCATCAGCTATCACGGGCACTTTTTAATCACAAAAACAATCTCAAAATTAAAGCATAACTGTGTGTCCATGTATTTGCCACCGCACTGTGGACCAATGAAAGCTGTGACAAGCCAACCTTTGTGAGTAATGACCTGAAAACAGAAAGTTCAAATTTTGATTAATGACAGAGACAGAAAGTCCTCAAAACAAAGCTCAGTGGTTTCATCCTGTCCCTACCAGTCACTACTGCACATCTTTAATAGAGATCTGGCTAGAACTTGGGCGTGGGGTGAGAGGGAAAAGCTAGAAAAAGAACTTCAAACATCACACTACAGTAACCCAGAAAGGTAGGGGACTGGATTAAGATACAGAAGAACAAACAGACAGACAGGCAGACAGGCAGGCAGGCAGACAGACAGATAGAAGATCCCAATGTTAGTAGTGGGAAGGGCTCAAAAATAGGCTTTCTTTTTCCACTACAGTTGTCTTTTTCTTTTAATGGGTTGTATAACAAACAATGTTCTTAAATGTCTGACACATCACAATGTTTCATAGATGTTGAAAATTCTGCATAAACAATGCCATCATCCAGCAATGAGAAAAAACATTGCAACATTACCCTAGTCGGGCTATCTCTTAACCCTTCATCTGGAAGACTTAAGCCCCGGGGAATGCAGCAAGCAAGTCTTGTTTATGTAACTGTGATCACAATTAGAACTGCATGTGTTCTGACCCATTCAGCCACACAGCAGTAATTTTTTTTTTTTTTTTGATGTAATATACTTTGTTTCTCTAGGTGGGAGGGGTGATAAAGCATTTTTTGCACTAAATTAATTTGCGAAATGCATTCCTTTTTTTTCTCTTTTCATGTGCATGTGTCATATGACTGTATGACACGTCTGCTTGAGGACATGTGGGTACACATGTGGGAGGGGCGCGTAATCATGATCGTGCATGCATCTGTACAAAGAAGCCCAAGTAGATGCCTGCCTGGGCTCTTCCTTGCGTGCTCCTCCACGTTAGTCTGACACAGGGTCTCTCAATCAAATCCAAAGCTAGTCTCACTAGCCAGTTTTCTCCAGGGGATCTGCTGTCTCTGCCTTCCAAGTCTGGAATTACAGAGGGTAAGCCACACCCACCTGACACTCCTGAGCCATCTTCCCAGGCCCTAAATGCATTTATTTGTGTATGGAATACTTCACACTTCAGATGTCATAGCTTACTGAGACCAGTGAAGACGCAGCAGGTAATCAAACTCACCGATTGCCACCATTTTTTGGGTTTGTCACCATTTGGGGGGTTTGTTTTGTTTTGTTTGGAAAATGCCATTACTCTCTCTTTAAGCAACATCGTCACTGAATTCTGTCCCACCTGTTCTAGTTTGCAGTACCTATTGATATTTTAGTGCCTTTTTAGATGTTTATTCACTTTTATTTTCATTTCTATGTGCATTGATGTTTTGCCTGCATATACAGCATGCGAGGGTGTGGAATCCTCTGGAACTGGAGCTACAGACAGTAATGAGTGTCCATGTGGGTGCTGGGAATTTGAACACTGGTCTTCTGGAAAAGCAGCCAGTGCTCTGAACTGCTGGGCCTTCTCTCTCCAAGCCCAATCTTTTGGGCTCTTGAGACAGAGTTTTCCTGTATAACCCAGGCTGTATAAACTTTCTGAGTCTCCTGCCTCAGCCGTCTTAGTGCTGAGAATACATGCGCATCCCCATTTTGCTAGTCTTTCATAAGCCACTTAAGTCTAGCAAAACAGAAGAGAATAATAATAAAGACACCTACATATCCACTAGAGCGCACAGCATAAGGCACAGTCTCTTTCCAGTTCCCTATACACACTGGTACCATCCCTTTTCCCTGCCAGAGACAAACACTAATTTAATGATTACCATGACTATTGTATGTTGTTGTATCACTGTTACACAATAAGTGTCTATAAACAATATGCAACATTGTCTATCCCGTGTTAAAAGTTACATGCATATGCTACTATATTATTCACATTTTCACCATGTTCCTAGTCTTAATCAACATGATATTGGGGTGTAGCCATGGGTTCATCTGAGCTATAGTCCACTTGCATTTTATACTAATATTATTCTTTCTCCTAGGATCGTACATTTGCATACTTTTCTATGTGCAGTGCTGTGGTCAGTGTAATATGCTTTTTTTTTTTTTTTTTTTTTTTTTTTTTTGAGACAGGCTTTCTCTGGGTAGCCTTGGCCGTCCTGGACTTACTTTGTAGACCACGGTGGGCTCCAACTCACAGTGATCCACCTGTCTCTGCACATAGATGAGGCTAATTTCATTTTGGCACTTGAAACCATCTCTCACCCGCAATGCAAACTTTTTTTTTGTTACTCTTTATCAGCACTTTGGTCAAATTCTGTAATTTTATGTCAGGCTGTGCTGTGGAAAATGGTGCCACCAAGAGGTTTTATTTTCTCTTTTACTCGTGGTAAGCAAAGCCATGCGTCTTTTCTTGTGTTAGCAGATGCCCTGTCTCCCTTCCATAATAAGCCTGTGTATCTCTTTGCATGTCCCTCTATTGAGTTCCTAATTTCTTCATTACTAGTTCTGTAGGTGTTTTGGCTAGGCTTTTCTTACTTTCTGTTCACAAACCAGAAAATTTGTGGAAGGGGAGAGGAGGGGAGGGGAAGGGAGAAGAAAGGAGGGGAGGGGGAGGGGAGGAGAGAAGGGAGGAGAAGAAAGGCACAGAAAGGAGCCCTCCCTGCACAGTGGTGAAAGGTATGACCCACAGGAAGGGACGAGGCTATGCGGACTCAGACTCCAGAGAAGCATCAGCCCCTTGAGGGAATGGGACCCTGGTTAGTGCGAACACCATGATCCTTTCTCCTCCCCGAGGAAGCTGTCATTACTCAATGCCTGCTCTCCTGAGAGCTGAGCAGGTAGGCTTTGCATCTCTCTCAACGAATTGTTCCAGCCACCCACTCCCGAGTGACTGACTACCAGCAGCCAGTGAGACTATGCTGTCTTAGCTTTACCCAAATCCAGAACAGGAAACTGCCCTTCTCAGGGAGCCATTCCCGTCTCATTACAGGAAGATACATATTCCTGTGGCCAGTCCTTTTCTTTTCTTTTTTTTTAACCTTTACTCTAGAAAACAGAGGTTGGTGACACGTGACTCTGATCACAGGAAGGAAGATGATAAGGAATTCAAGGTTGTCCTGGCCCACACAGGATGTTTAAGACCAGCCTAGATTACATGAGACCTTTTCAACTTGAAAACTTCAAAAATGAAAAGTAACTTTACTTTTGATGAACTTGTTGTATTGAGACATGCTTAACCTATCTCTTTGATGTTTTGGTTGGGAGCCTTAGTCTTTAATGGCTGAGCTCTCTCCGTAGCCTGATAATCTGTCTTTTAATGATAATGATGTTTTTGGGTGTACAACAAACCACCATGGCAGTTGCCCAGAAACACAGAGGATTGGGAAGACAGGACAAACAGACAGGGATGTAGGTCAACGTGCTTTCGGCCACTAAGCTTTGACAAAAGCTTTCCTGGGTTCTTGGACAGAGACACTCCTCTTAGGGAGGAGCTTCCAGGGCTGCTCTCTTGAGCAGGGGAGGGAAGGCGGCAGCTTGAGTCACCAGCCAGAATAAGACAGCCAGGAAACGGAAGAATTAAGCTTTTAGTGCATCCTAGGTTTCATACATTCAATGTAAAAGAAAGAGTTGGAAAAGAAGCAGGAAAAGGCGGAGAGGACTAAAGACAAAGGCTTAGGGCCAAGGGGACAAAGGAAAAAGACAAGAGAGCTCCCCACTCTGGGACCCCGGGCTTTTAAAACCTTTGGTTGTAAAGTCGAAGAGTGGTCTCGGGATATGCCTTTTGTTTATAGTAAATACCCAGAGAATGAGCCTGTCTCTGGACCCGGGCCTCTCGTTAATTCAGAGTCAGCTTTGAAATGTCATTTCTGAATGGAACCAGGTTGGCGATGCCTTTTCACCAAGTGCTCTTTTGTAGTCTGCTGCAAGCCAGAAGGGAGACACCTCTCTTTCCACAAGAGCAGGAAAACAGGCTTACCTGAAGGTACGTCATGGTAGACCAAGGCTAGCTAGCCATGGTCTACAGTGGCTTATTGAGTAAAGATGCCTGCTGCCCAGCGGGGACACTTTCCAAGTTGAAGAATAGTGTGCATAGGCCAAGCCTGCTGAACACACATGAGTTAGGAGAGGCAATTAGTGAATGAACTCAACTTATCTTAAATTTCCAAAAGTTGGATTCCTAGGAGAGAGCCTAAGGGTGGGCAAGGGCAGGGCCAGGGAGCCACTGGCCAAAGATTCGATCTCGGAGGTCAGTTTTAGTGACAATATTCTATATAATACGTATTTCAGAATATCAAAGGCATTAGTCACCGTTAACACAAGAGATGATGAGTAGTCAGAGTGACAGATGTGTAATTAGCTTGGTTAGGCTATCCTACAGTGAAAACATCACACTGTACCCCTATAAGGGCATAGAATCTTTATTTGTTGATTAAAGTCTTTAATAATAGAAAAAAAAAATGCCTGCTGCCAAGCTTAATGACCTGACTTCAATTCCTGGGACCCACATAGTAGGAGGCTACACCATGGCACACCTTCAACACAATATGCCCCAACACACACGCACATGCACACACACACACACACACACACACACACACACACACACACCTCACACAGCTACATGATACAGGAAAAACTTATTAAACTTGAAGAACCTCAAATTTTCAAGATGGCGTCAATATCCCTTAGTTTGCTATTACAACGTGCTACAGGATATCTGATTGCACTGTGAGACCCAAGATTTTGTTATTTACCAGGAAAAAAAAAAAATGTTTCTAATTGTGGTGTGGCTCAGCCCTAGCACACACCTTTAAACTAAGAGCTTTCTGCTTAAATATTGTGAACATGATTAAATAAAGTCAACCATAGGTCAAGAAGCAGAGTAAGCAACCAGTTGACAGGAAGTGAACATGAGATTTCTAAGGAAAAAAAACATAGAGAGGAAGAGGAAGTTAGGAGAACAAATAGAGAGACCATGCACAGTAAGTAGAAAGGACTGATATTCAGTTTGAAGGAGGTTGTTTGAAACATGGGAGGGGACATTCTTTCGGGGATGTCAGCTGAGAAGGAAAGTCAGCTGGTTGCTTTTGCTGCCTCCCTAAGCTGCCAGGTTTTCACCCCAGCGTCTGGCTCCCAAGTCTTTATAGGTAGAATCAAGCTATTGAGATTCTGGTAAAAATAAAGAGCAATGTCATAGGATTAGAAATAGGAATGCTTGTTTGTTTGTTTGTTTGCTTGTTTGTTTGTTATCAGCTCTGGTTATATGCCTGCTGGTTTTGTTGTAACTGAAGCTGAGAAAGCAGACTTGTCTGAATTTAAAAATTAAAAGATTGTGTGGTGCTGCGGTGCACGCCTGTAATCCCAGCACTCTGGAAGGCAAGGGCAGGCAGCATCGCTGAGTCCAGCCTGGTGTACAAAGTGAGTTCAGAGCAGCCAAAACTACACAGAGGAACCCTGTCTCAAAAAACAAAACAAAACAAAACAAGTTTAAAAATTAGTAAGAGGTCCATGATGTGAATGCTGCCCTCGTCCCGTTTACATCTTGGACCCAAGCTGCCAGACCAAGCTGCTTGTACCTCGCAGATGCACTGGTTTAAGCTGATGCTGCCCTGGGAAAGCATATACCTTTCTTCCCATTCTGGGATGCAGTGTCTGATGAGCCATTGTTGATGCTCCATCACCTGCAATTCACACTGGGCTTTATTCTCTTTGCAATATGGTCACTGTCTATACCTCTACTCTAAATATTTAAACGAACTTGCTCATTACTTAACTCCATGATTAAAAGTGAAAATTCCATCAGAGAGAGCAATTTGACTCTTATCTTTTTCTACCACTGGACTTTAAGTGTCAGTGGAAAGTAATTAGACCATGTAGTGAGTTCAAGAAATATTTACTAACAGATAAATTATTATGATAATTATTACTAGCCAGATGTGGTGCTGCACGCCTGTAATCCTAGTAGTCAGGGAGGCAAAGGCAGGTGGATCTCTGTGAGTTCGAGGCCAGCCTGGTCTACAAAGCAAGCCCAGGACAGTTAAGACTACACAGAGAAATCCTGTCTCAAAAACAAACAAACAGATAATGTATTACTGTGTCAATAGACATCAAATTTCATTCTGGCAAGCAGCTAGTGAAGAATAGTTGTTAGCAATACAATCCAACTGTAAATCCCGCAAACTACACACAAAATATATCAGTGGTTGTATTGATGTCTTGGGCATAGCCAACAGCTGTCTCATTGGATTTAAGGACTCCTGTCTTAATGTTACCATTGCTATGATGAAACATCATGACTACAAGCCAGTTGGGATTGAAAGGGTGTGTTTGACTTACATGTGCACATTAGTCCATCATTGAAGGAAGTCACAGACGGAACTCAAACAGGGCAGGAACCTGGAGGCAGGAGCTGATGCAGAGGCCATGGAGGAGTGCTGCTTACTGGCCCCATCCACAATGGACTGGACTTTCCCACATAAATTACTAATTTTAAAAACGCACTATAGGCTTGCCTACAGCCCAGACTTACAGAGACATTTTCTCAATAGGGGCTCCCTCCTCTCCAGTCACTCTTACTTGTGTCAAGTTGACAAAAACCTAGTGAGCACAGCCTCTCAAACGGAGAGAAGTCATGGTCGGTCTGTTTACTTAAGCTGAAGAAATCAGGACCTAGAAGAGACCTACTACTATCACTTTGCCAAATTGATATAGTATACAATTGCCGTCCAAATATTTATCTGTATGTCTATAGGGCTTCCAGCCCTCATTAGAGAAGCTTCTTTTTTTTTTTTTTTTTTTTTTTTTTTTTTTTTTTTTTTTTGCAACAAAGGCTATTACAGAGAACTACAAGTGGTCAAAGTGCACAGAGTGTGTGAATATAGAGTCGTCATAATGCAAGACTCGGGGAACATCGCAGAAGAGTGGGCAGATGACTCTAAGAGCCAGAGGACTGCTTCAAAATAGGGTCTTCTGGACATGACAGGAGTGCGTCCTGGAAATGTGAGTCAAGGTCAACCCTTTCTTCCTGAAGTTGCTTTTGTCAGAATTTTGCTCAGGAACCCATAAAGACTTTATGATACATGAAAATAACTTCTGAAAAAGATAGATTGACCATCGCTTGGTGTAAAACCCAAGTGCCCAGCATAAGAGGCCAAGTTAAAGTATTTGAGTTGAGTAGAGTAATGGAAGGGCTATTGCACACCAGGGATATGTTTAGAAGGTTGGTCCCCAGTATGGCAGTGGGCAGACAAGGTTTCTCTGTGTCGCCTTGGCTGTCCCGGACTTGCTTTGTAGACCAGGCTGTCCTCGAACTCACAGAGATCTGTCTGCCTCTGCCTCTCAAGGGCTGGGATTAAAGGCGTGCACCACCACACCCAGCTAAGTTCAGGGGTTTAGTCCCTTGTCGTCATGGTGGGAAGCATGGCTCCACACAGGCAGACATGGTGACATGGTGCTAAAGAAGGGGCCAGGAGTTCACATCTGGATCAGCATGCCGCAGGAAGAGAAAGACACTGGGCCTGCGTTGGGCATTCGAAACCTCAAAGCCTGCCCCCCACCCGCAGTGACACACTTCCTCTAACAGTGCCACACCCACTCTAATGAGGTTGCACCTCTGGACGCACGCACGCTAAGCCTTCACATATGAGCCTACGGGGTGGGGGGGGGGGGGGGGGGGGGGGGTGGGAGGGGCTTCTTATTCAAACTACCACAACTGCTTTCTTGCAGTGATGTAAGAAGCATCCTGTGAGACATGGAACCTGACATGTTCAGGGGTACAGATGTCATAGGCTGTCAAGTTATTCATACATGGTTTAAGCATGCTGTGGTTTCATTTATTTGTAACTTTTCCATGGATCTGAGATCATTTCAAAAGGTTGGAAATAAAACAAGGAGAGAGAGAGAGAGAGAGAGAGAGAGAGAGAGAGAGAGAGAGAGAGAGAGAGAGAGAAAGGCACTTTCATTTATTCCTATGGGGGTATACAACCAAACACTTCTTCATGAGGGCAGGTGACACGGCTTTCAGAATTACAGCGGCATAAAAGGGTTATCATCATAAGTAACAAAAACAGTAAAACGAGATAGAATGAAAGAATAATTAACAAAAAGATAGCAAAAATATATAGTTTGAAAAGTCAAACATGAGCCGGGCGTGGTGGCGCATGCCTTTAATTCCAGCACTCTGGAGGCAGAGGCAGGCGGATCGCTGTAAGTTTAAGGCCAGCCCGGTCTACAAAGTGAGTCCAGGACAGCCAAGGCTAACACAGAGAGACCCTGTCTCGGAAAAAAAAAAAGAAGAAGAAAAAAAGACAAACATAAAGAAATGATAAGGAAATAGAAATGCCAATATCCTTGATTTAATCAATACACATTTAATGTGCTTATTGAAATATCACAATGTATACCATAAACATGTACAATTATTAACTGATAATTAGAAACAAAACTATTTTAAAATATACATATAATGTATTAAAATGTTTAAGGTAAGGATAGCACATATAATGGACTAAATTCAGTGTCATAATAAGGCATAGAAGAGCAAGTCCTACTTGCCTCTATTTGCAGAAAGATCATCACAGCAGACACCTAATAGCAGTAGCAAATGCCTGTCAGAAGGACAGGTGAGCATGAGGGTCCCAGACTCTGGAGACTTTCTGACCTATGACTTTACACTTGTGGAGAAACGTGCGACACAACCACTAATTTTGAAGATTTATTTTGAAAAGCAATCACCTGACATTTTGGCTTCCTTAGCCAAGAAGTGATGTCCATTTCCTCTTGAGAGAATGGACCCTGACTGGGTATGGCTACGCACGTAAGGCAATGGATCCAGGGCCCTGAGACTGTCTGAGCTACATAGCAAGGCCTTGGCTCAACAGGCAAATAACCAAAGTACAGAAAAATGGCGTCTTCTGACATGGCCCAAACCTCACATTCCTCAATCCTCACCAATGCCCCACAACTTAGCCTCAATTCAGTCTTTAAAACTGCTTACCAACTCTTTAGGGACTACTCCAAAACCTGAACCTTAAAGGGTAATTTGTCTTCACAGGCTGTAAAGAGAAGTAGAAAACTCTGGCCAAACAGCTTATCAAGCATGTTTTCAATATATGTATGTTAGACTGGGCATGGTGGTACGCGCCTGTAATCCCAGCACTTGGGAGGCAGAGGCAGGCAGATTGCTGTGAGTTTGAGGCTACCTGGTCAACAAAGCAAGTCCAGGACAGCCAAGGCGACACAGAGAAACCCTGTCTCAAAAAACCACCACCAACAACAAAAATGTTAGTCGTTTGTCAACAGAAACTCTTGAAAATTTCCTCCACCTCAAACTCTTTAGGCACACCCTGCCTCACATACGGCCCTACTCACCTATCCTCTCCATGTGGGTAAATACCCAAGTTCTGAGTACCAACAATCCATTGATTTAATGCTGAACTAAGTGACATCCATCGCCAAATAAGCCAAGACCTCTTAAATGGAGAAACATTTAAGAACTAGTCAAAAGTGAAGGTTTTTTGTTTTTTTGTTTTTGTTTTTTTGTTTTTTGTTTGTTTGTTTTTTTTTGTCAATTTCAAAATGAGAAAGATAAACAAATTCTGTCCTAATGGAATCTAGTTCTGAATGCAGTCTGCCTTTCTAATCAAAGCCAAATGTTTGACTATTCCCCCAAATTACCTCTGATAAAATCCACTGTGCTGTTTTGCCTTGCAAAATACAAATGAACTAATACCACTAAATCAATTTGATTTTTAGTTTATGTACTCCATTAGGAAGCCTTTTTACTCTGCGTTCCTCAAGGCATTGACAAGCTCGTCTCCCACCTGAGCCAAAGTAGTAGGAGCCCACCTCACACTTTCCTCCTCTGACAAAAAGACAGAAAAGAGCCATGGAAAAGGACAGTGGGAGATTATGAAAGCTGGGTGAGAACACAAGGTCAGCTCTCCCTAGAGCTCCTAGCTCAACATAATACCTACAGAAATGACACCAAGCACTCCAACAGCACTCAGAGCCCACTGTGAGTCTACTCCATTTTATTTCCTCCACTTAAAGTCCACAGTTAACTCCCATTACATCAAGAATTGAAAGAGAGGGCTGGAGAGATGGCTCAGAGGTTCAGAGCACTGGCTGCTCTTCCAGAGGTCCTGAGTTCAATTCCCAGCAACCACATAGTGGCTCACAACCATCTATAATATGATCTAATGCCCTCTTCTGTCATGCAAGCAGAGCACTGTATACATAATAAATAAATAAATATCTAAAAAAAAAAAAGAAAGAAAGAAGGAAGGAAGGAAGGCAGAAAGAAAGAAAGACAGACAGAAATGAAGGAGAAAACTAGGCACAATGACACACGCCTGTAATCCCAGCATTCCAGGAGGCAGAAGCAGGTGGATCTCTGTGAGTTCGGAGATAGCCTAGTCTCCAAAGCAAGTCCAGGACAGCCAAGGATACACAGAGAAACCTTGTCTCAAAAAACAAAAACAAAAAACAAAAAGAAAGAAAGAAAAAAAGAAAAGGAAAGGAAAGAAGAACATAAAAAAAAATGTTTTCAGATCCTTCAGGGAGAAGGGACAAGAATTAGGGTTATCTTCCATGATCTAAGAAAAATCTCTGTGATTATTAAGTTTAATAATTCTACTAATAATTGGCATCTCAAAGTTCAAATGAGTTTTAAATTTTATGAGGCTATCAAATGCCTCAAGAATGGTGTCTGTGGACACTGGGAATTCCAGAAAATGGGAGCTAGAGAGGTTAATTTATTCTGACAGGAGGATGATTAATGTAAGGTAAAATTATTTAATCTCTAATTAACCTAGTGTATTACTGAGCCCTTAACAAGAGTCACTCAGAAGGAACTCAGTGGAGAGTTTCTGAGGACAACACTGCTTCAGGAGACAATCACTGTGTCTGCCAACCACTGGGGATGCTCCAAACCATCCTCATATCAAAGCTGCAGCCTCTTTTTTTTTTTTAAATTGTTGTTTAAATCTTTGTTAAAGAAACTATGAGGCTTAATATTATCACGTGTCTTTTAATACTAACTCTAGTAAATACAAATCTTTCAAAAGTCTTAATGGAAAAATCTGTTTGTTTGTTTGTTTTAATCATCACAATTGTGATTGTATACAAAGGTCTTTTATTAAGACAGTTTGGCACTGGTGTTGAGCTGTGCTTTTGTTTGTTTGCACATCTATAGGAAACGCATGGAAGTAAAGAGTAATACATTAAGAAAACTAAGCCAGACTCAGACTGTTGATGTAGTTGTTGTTGTTATTGTTGTTGTTGTTGTTTTTACACAAAAGTCTAGATTTAAAGGGAAAAGGGATGTGAATGGATTGAGGGGAGTAAGCAGGAAAGGGCCAATGGCCATCAGAGGATGAAAGTGTTCGGGTCCGAACATCCAAAACAACCAAAGCATGCACAAGAATCCAACAAGGTAGGATCTTTATTGAATTAGGCAGCAAAACCGGGCTAGACCGGGTCAACAGCACAGACTCGGGAGCTGAACTGCAACGTCGAGCCAGAACGGTAGAGTTTTAAATCTCGAAACCCGTAAACATCTGTGCCAAGTTACAGTTACATTTTCCCACCAATCAGGACTTAGGAATAGGGGACTTCCTTAGGAACATGCCATTGTGGTGCACTTATACTGGTCCCATTGGTTGGGTTATTCAACTGTGATGGGGCGACTTGCTTAGCATTCATGTCTCTTTCTGCCAAGCAGGATGTCAGTTACCCAGAGAGGTCTTCGGAACCTTCATTTGACCCCCTACTCAAAAATGGAAGCTTTATTCAAAATGGCTTCAGTTTGTTTCCTTCTTACAACAGTGTGAATAATATGATCAATGATGAATGGAACCTGTGGGAGAGTGACAGATGTGGCAAAGGTAGATTCGTGGGTACAGCAGAGGCCCACATATTGTGGAGGTGACAAACTGTTTTCTGATTGGACTTAAGACTCACTCCATAGGGGGGAAAAAAAAAAAAACAATGAGTGGTACTGTAAATGCAACCCTGGAACCCATGGTTGGGGAGTTTGCAGTCTCCGGGGACAAATCTACTACCATCATTTTGTTAAATGGGCATGGTCCCAAACTGCCCTAAATTCTTATCTCTACTCATAGATTAGTGCACTTCTCAGATCTTGGTTTGTTTGTTTGTTTGTTTGTATGGTCTTGAATGTCCTGAAACTTGACCTGTAGACCAGGGTAGCCCTGAGCTCAGGCATTAAAGGCATGTGCCACAGAGCCGGGTGTGTAATCCCAGCACTCAGAAGGCAGGGGCAGGTGGGTCTCTGTGAGGTCCAAGCCAGCCCCATCTACAAAGCAAGTCCAGGACAGCTGAGGCTACACGGAGGAGAAATCCTGACTTGAAAAAAAACATAAATAAATAAATAATAAATAAATAAATAAATGACACAAAACCTTGGGGGGGGGGCGGTGAGTAAGGAGGAAGAGTGGACCTAGAAGGAGTCACTAGGAGGAGTGAAAGCAAATGTGATCAAATTCCCAAAGAAGTGATAACATTTTAAATGAAAACTAATTTTGTATAATACAGACTGATTTTTCTCAAGGGAACAGAACTTAAGCAGGTATTAAACTACTGATGAGGAATGTGAACTTAGGACACTTTTAAAATTTTGTGTAAGTAGTCAAAACAACTAGAAAATCATGCATAAAAACCATAAAGTAGAAAAACTACTAAAAGAAAACATGTGTGTTTAAATGCTAATATTGCTTTTTACTCATTAAAAACTTGAGCAAATCCCGTCTTCATTTGTTTTTATTGCTGGGATAAAGACCATGACTAAAGGAATTTGGAGACAAAAGGGTTTATTTGATTTACAGGTTACAGTTCAACGTGGAGTGGAGCCAAGGCAGGAACTCGAGACAGGAACTTCGGTACAGGAACTAAATCAGGAACCTTGGAAGGATGCTGTTCGCTGGTTAGCTCTCCATGGCCCACTCACCCATCCTACCTCCTTATAATACCCAGGGCCATACTCTGAAGGGTTGTATGACCAGCCTCCCCCACGAGCTGAGCTTCCCCCATAAATAATTAGTTAAGAAAACATCCTAGAGACTTGTCTACAGGCCAACCTTAAGGAGGCTTTTTTTTCCCTTCAAGACAGGCTTTCTCTGTGTAGCCTTGGCTGTCCTGAACTCACTTTGTAGATCAGGCTGGCCTTGAACTCACAGAGCTCCCACTCTGCCTCCCACAGGGCTGGGATTAAAAGCATACACCATCACACCCTGATTGGAGGCATTTTTTGAGCTAAGATTCCCTCTGCCTCCTAAACATGTCTAGATTTGTGTGAAGTTGACAAAAAACCAACCAGCACAAGTCCTTAATTTTTTAAGTGGAATTTTCTACTACAGCACAATAAGCATATCAGGGTGCAGCATTTACTTTTAAAAATGATTTCCATTTATTTATTTATTTATTTATTTATTTATTCCATTGGTACCTTGACTTATGCATGCCTGCATGAGGATGTTGGATTCCCCACAAATGGAGTTACAGACAGTTGTGAGCTCCCATGTGGGTGCTGGGGTGCTGGGAATCAAACCAGGGTTCTCTGGAAGAACAACCAATGCTCTTAACCACTGAGTCATCTCTCCAACCCCTTGCATTCACTTTTTAAATAAGTGTGCTTTGAACTTATCTTTAACTCATCATTTTTATGTGGCTCTTTATGTGGGGAGCTGAAAAATCTTTCCATAAAATCCTACAACGTTACAGTGAAATTTTGCTTAAAGATAGCACGCTCTCGGGTCAGGCATGGTGACACATGCCTGTACTCCCAGCACTCCAGAAGCAGAGACAGGATGATCTCCATGAGTTCGAGGCCAGCTTGGTTTATAAAGCAAGTCCAGGACAGCCAAGGCTACACAAAGAAGCCCTGTCTCAAAAAGCAGGGGCGGGGGGGGGCGGCGGGGAAGATAGCATCCTACCAACATTTATAGAGTCAAAAGAGTGCAGGGAGTGCAGTGCCATGCAGTGCTGCCTTCCTTCTGGCTCTGGGAGTGCCATGCAGTGCTGCCTTCCTTCTGGCTCTGGGAGTGTAGTGCAGTGCTGCCTTCTGGCTATCACACTCATGAACTCAGAGATACTGAATTGTCACCTGCACAAGATCAAGCCAGCCAAAATCGCAGCACAGTTGGGAAATGTGCATTGCAATACTCATATTTTCCTGGGGGAGCAAATGGCAGTCCATAGCCGCTGGAGGAGGAAGGATCATTCTTATTTGGGGGAGGGAGTGGGTCCCACAGATAAGTGGACAGCCCAACACATGTGCTTCAATGTCCAAAATGATACAGCATTAAGTCTGACAGATCCTCCAAAATAAAATACATTCAGCTTAATCCCAAGTAGGAATTTCTGTTTCATCTTCTCTTCAGTGGAATCTGCTGGCTAACACAGTTGATACAAGAGTTAAATGGTTTATGTTACAAAAATAATAAACATAAATTCAAGTGCCAATTATGCATGGGAACTTACTAGGCCATAGATGAAATGTGCTATTTCACAACTTGCGCGACCATCTGTTTCCTGACCCTGGAGGGAAAGATCACCTCAGAAGCTTAGAGTTCTGAGACTAGTAAGTCCAACTGTTCAACCTAAATTGCCTCACCTCTCAGATTTTTCCAGGCAGATACTTTTGTTGTTGTTTGTTTTGGCGGTTTTCCCATATATTTACTTGTTTATTTAATCGCTTTACAGCCTGATTCCAGCCCCCTCCTTTCTCTCCTCTCAGTCGCACCCTCACGCCCACATTTTTTTTTATTAGTTTTGACGGGTTTTATGTTTGTTTCATCAGAAACAGGGTTTCTCTGTGTAACCTTGCCTGTCCTGGGCTCCTTTTGTAGACCAGGCTAGCCTCAAACTCAAAGAGATCCACCTACTTCTGCCACCCAGAGCGCTGGGATTACAGGCGTTTGCCACCTAGCCCAGTTGGATAAAGCAGTAATTAATTCAAATATATGAAACAAGCATTCTCATTTTGCTAATATTGTTGAAAATCTTCCTTCTGCTCTCCATATCATTGTGTTGAATTCTTCAGATGTTAAGTGGTTAAGAGATACTTAAAATTGGCCCGGAGTGGTGGCGCACCAGCGCTCAGGAGGCAGAGGCAGGCGAGTCACTGTGAGTTCAAGGCCAGTCTGGTCTATACGGTGAGTTCCAGAACAGCCATGGCTACACAGAGAAACCCTGTCTCAGGAGGAAGAAAGGGGCTGGAGAGAAGGCTCAGCGGTTAAGAACACTGGCTGCTCTTCTAGAGATCCTGAGTTCAATTCCGGCACCCACATGACAGCTAACACCTGTCTGTAACTCCGCTTCCAGGAAATTTGACACCCTTTCACAGACATACATGCAGGCAAAACACCAACACAAATAAAATAAATAAATCATTACAAAAACCTAAAACAAACAAAACCTTAGTTCTGTCAGCACACAGCTGCTGGTGTTCTCACACCAAAACACCCGACGTTTTAATTAAAATCTCTTGTTTTGTGTGTGCTTATGTGAGCACTTTGATATAAAAATCGAAAAACTCTTCAGGGATAGAGGTAAATGTGTCATATCCAGACTTGGAGAATTCTTGAGACTTGAACTTGATATTTTTATACATCAAGGTAGGATATCAATTCAAAACTATGTGAAATAACTATAACACAAAGAAAGAAGCGCTTAAGTCCTGGAGGAGCTGAGCAAGGGCTGCTGGGAGCCATGTAGTCTGCTGGATTTTGTACAGCTCTTCCAGCTGAATCAACTGGACGGGCTGGGTGAGAGGGAAAGAGACGGTACAGGAGAGAGATGAGGCTGAGCATACAAGTCACGTTAAACTACATGTTGGCGACAACAAGCCAAGCCAACAGAGGGGGCAGAACACGTGCTTGCCGGGAGCAGAGACTTAGCAGATGAGTAGGAGGAGAGAGCATATGAGATGTAGGCTGGGCTGCGGCAGGAAAGAGCCTTGGTGTGGAGATGAATAGCTGAAGCCTAAAACAAAATACAGTAAGGGCCCAGGAAAGCAGCAGAAAGCCCAAGATAGCATGGCACAGCCCGCACCCCCCAGCTGTCTCCAGGGGGAGACATTTTGATTCTGTACATGCAAAAGTTATTAAAGTCAGGAGAATTAACATTCAAAAGTTGGCCTAGGCATAATATTTCTTTTGGAAATGAAAATATGAACATGTATTTAGAGGTAGCAGATTTTTTTGTTTCTTGTGGGGTTTTTTGTTTTGTTTTGTTTTGTTTTGTTTGTTTTGTTTTGTTTTTGGTGTGGTTTGAATAACTAGGAGGAAAAAGCAAAATGAATCAAATATATATTTGTTTAGACACTTGGTGAATAGTATGTGAGAAAATATAAAATGGAAAAGGGCACCAAGGTTAAATAAACGAAAACATAGGTAAAAATGGTGGTGGGTAAGGTTTTATAATTTATCCCATACTAAACTTTTTGAAAAGTTACATTAGAAAAATAGCAAAATAATACAAGGAAGCAAAAGATCTTAGAAGCATCAAATAAAATAACGAACCCTACAGGGATTACTCTGCTAGAAACTTTGTACACTACAAATAATACTAGAGTACTTTTCCATTAAACACAATTCTCGTGTACTTAAATATTGATTCTTAATTTTTCAGATATGTTATATTTAAACTGGATTTTTACCAAAACTTTAGTCACCTACCAGCCTTCAATAATTGCAAAGGTAACTTTTATTCTCCTGATTTAATTGTTATCCTGGATAATTACTGCCTCCAACTTTCAACCTAGGCCTGTTCCTGGAAGCTTCTAGCCTCTCTACAATCTAACCCAGGCCTAGAATGTTTTCATCCTCTGAGACTTTATGCTGAATAAACTCACCCTTTCTAGTTCTTTCTCAACTCTTGTTGGTTGATTCAACTCAAGTGTTCTGGTTCAAACACCTCCCCTGGCTGACTGATTCAATCTGGCTTCTCTCTTGGCCTCTGACTGACTTGCTCTGCTTGGCCTCGGACTAACTTTGGCTCTACATTCTAATCTTCCCCGGCTGCTTCTCCTTTTCTGGCTCATCTGTCTTCACCTGTGTCTAGCTTGTCCTCTCTTCAATCTGTCTCTGTAAAACTCTCCCAATGAAACTGCCCCTGAATCGAACAAACTCAACGTCTGCAAACTCAACTCCACTGCGCTGCCTCTCAACTCCTTGACTCAACAGAACGGCCTGACCAGAGCTCAGAGAGCTGCATCCTCTGTCTCCTGGGTGATGGGATTAAAGGCCTGTACTGGTGAACCTAAACTGGACCTAAACTGTTCTTTACCTGAAACTTGCTCTGTCCAAGGCTGGCCTTGAACTCAGAGAGATCTGCTTGCCTCTGTCTCGGGATTAAAGGCATTTCTGTATTCAGACAAAGTAGCCAGGTTGCTGGATTAAAATTCCTCTACAAATAATTTTTAACGTAAATTTGGTAAAGAATTTGTGTACTGGAGGCTGGAAAACTGACTCAAAAGTTAAGAGTTTTTTGTTGTTCACAGGGCATGGTGGTGTATGCCTGTAATCCCAGCACTCTGGGAGGCAGAGGCAGACGATTTCTGTGAGTTTGAGGTTAGCCTGGTCTACAAAGTGAGTCCAGGACAGCCTGGGCTACCCAGAGAAACACTGTCTTGAAACAACATCTCAAAAAAAAAAAAGGGTGTTTGTTGGTCTTGCAGAGGACCCAAGTTCAGTAAGTACCTAGACTACCAGATTCACAACTACCGATAAGTCTAGCTCCAGAGAATCTGAGCCCTCCCTGGCTTGACAGGTACCCAGCACATACATTGCATCTCACACAATATCTATATACACAAACTCATAGGTAAAATCTTTACAAATAATCTGTGTCCACTTTTAACCCCACCCCTTGCTCAATATTATGTGAATCCCCAGTGCATATTATTTACCTCGTAATGAACAGAACTTGACGTTTTAGTAAACTCCCAGCTGATACCACTAGGGGGAGAAAAACACCAGTAGTATTTGTTACCAACGCTTAGGACAAGGGTTAGGTACTTTACCTAGATGATCCACCAGGTGTCAACCGAGAGAAGAAAGTTGATTTTTTTTTTTTCCCCTTCATTGAAATACACAAATGTGTAATTTTATGCCTGGAAAAGGAAACTGCTCAGATAAATGGGCTGCCTAGTTCTTATTCTCATCATAGTTATACTCTCTATATTTTTTAGTTCAAGATGACTTGCCAATTAAAGTCCAACTAAATAAAAATTTAGTTTCTTAAATGAAGAAAACATCAAGATGGATGTGTTTAGCTTGTGATTCGGCCTACCCAGACTTACCATGCAAAAATAATCTAAAGTGTTTAACTATGGACAATCCCCGCCAAGCACCTGGGCGCACACTTTTTGGTTCTGCATAGTACAGGATTTTAATTTTGCGTAGTCCTGTTATAAGAGGTTCTGTTAATTGCTAACGATCTTAGTTTATGCCATCACCCTCTGAATCCTGGTGATGTTCAGAACTCGCTACCTTTTTTTAATCAAAGCATTCACAAAGAAATGTTCCTGTTTTTAAAGGCAGCGTATTGAATTAAAAGTAAGGCTTAACAAAATTAAGCCTCACTTATATAATAAATCATACTTAAAACTAAAAACCACTGTACATGCTTTCCTGGCTAAGGCTTCAGTCTGTTGTAAACAGTGTCAGCTAAATCACTGTGTTCAAACTGCCTCTTATGAGGTAGTAATTTGGGGTGTGAGCTCTATTCTTATTCCTGTGGATTCAGGAGTTGTAATAGCGTCATTCCCTACAAATGGAGCTGTAGGTGGTGTCTTGAAAAAGGACTTTTTCTCCCTTTGAGGAAGTGGTCAGGCCTACACACACACAGAGACAACTTGGTTGGATTTGGTGCTCTAAGAGTCTGGGAAGGCAGCGGAAGACCAGAGCTGCCTGGAGCATTGTTCTAGCACTCCCCGGGCCTTGGCTTAGTTCATTGCCGCCCAGCCCACAAAAGTCCTGCTTGCTTTTGTTGTTTCTGTCCAAGTCAGCAATGCTTTCTTCTATGAACAATATTTGTCTGCTTTTTATTACGTTTCCTTTTGAAATTCATTAGCTTAGACTCGGGCCACCAGCCGCTTGCCCAACCGGTTTCTCCCCTCCCCCCCAGGGCTCGCACGTCCTCCTCCCCGGGTCTGCGGCCCTCGCGCACACTCGCGCCGCCCGGCCACACTACCCAGCTCGGGGTGCGCGTGCAGGGCCGGTGTTGCGGGCCGTGGCGGGGGTGGCGCTGCCAATCGCAGCGGCCCATGCACTGAAGTCGCCGGCTCCACGCCTACTGTACCGGGAGCGCGCGGCGAGCCGGGGCGCGCCGCGCCGGAGGGAGCGCGCAGGGAGGCTGGCCGCAACTGCGGCCTGCGCCTGCGCACTGGGGTTGTTTTTCACAAAGCTGCTCTTAAAGTGAGCTGGCAGCATCCAGCCGCCCGTCTTTGTAAGGAGACCACTGAGGCGAGCAGGAGCGTGGAGCAGCAGCTTCCTTGCTGCCCTGACTTTTTAAGAAATCTCAATGAACTGTTCGTAGACAATCACTGATCCTGCCTGCAAGATATTTGTTCTTGTTGCCTTTGCACGGCAAAGACACCGATCAGTGTTAAGTGAAGATCACATTTTATATGCGATCTTGACTTTTTTGGTCTTACATTATATTTTTATAGATTTTTGTTATAATCATGGTGCTGGGAAAGGTGAAGAGTTTGACAATAAGCTTTGACTGTCTTAATGACAGCAATGTCCCCGTGTATTCCAGCGGGGACACTGTCTCAGGAAGGGTGAATTTAGAAGTTACTGGGGAAATCAGAGTAAAATCTCTTAAAATTCATGCAAGAGGACATGCGAAAGTACGCTGGACTGAATCTAGAAACGCCGGCTCCAATACTGCCTATACACAGAATTACACTGAAGAAGTAGAATATTTCAACCATAAAGACATCCTAATTGGGCACGAAAGAGGTAAGTTTTTATATTAGTCGCTACATTCGGCTTCTTTGCATGAGCACTTTATTCTCATTTAGTGTACTTGTAATCGGCAGTTTGAGAAAGGTTAGCAAACTTAGATGTAGTTTCTCCTTGACGTTCAAGCGTGGTAAGCCGTAATGCATGCAGGCGTCTGCAGGGTGACTGCAAACTGCACTTACTCAACTATATCTGTAACCGGCTTCATATCTGCCACACGCACCTTATAAAGTGTTTAAATCTGACAACGTCGTTTTACTGTATTTCCAAATTCGTTGGCAAAAGCTGCAGTCCAATATTGGATTTCTCCTTTTATTTTACAGTCTTAGATCCAAAAATGAGCTCCATTAAAGAACTGGAGTGACATTTCAAGAAGGGTGCTAGATGTATCTGATTTTGATATTCACATGCAAAAGACTTTAAAGACTTGATTATTGTTCCTTGATAAAGGACTTCCATGGCTAATTTTGACATATGGCGTCAACACCCCCCACGTGGGTTTTTTCCCCTATTTCTCCCCATTCCTTTAAAAATGTACATCAAGCATTATTTATTTTAAAGGATGATATCAATCATTATGCAAACCACTAAGGCAGTTTTAGAAGCCAATCGGGGTCCGTAGTTTTCTTCCCAGAGCATCACGTCTAACTTTGGAACGTGGATTCAATGAAAGCCATGGCAGAGGGATGGAATTGTAAAGTATACGGCACATCGGATTTGGTTTGGGGGTACAAGAGAAAGATAGGCATTGTCAAAGGGAGGGGGGGGGGTCCTGAGATTTGCCGTCTGTTGTTTAAGTGGTTACAATGTGGAAATATAGGCGACTCCAAGCTTGTTTTTCTAAGTTTCCACCCTTTGTTAGAAGCGGTTCAATCCTGTTTCGGACCAGTTCTGGGGGATGGTGAGGAGGGGCGCTTGCTCTGCTCTCAGCAGATTGGTCACACGCGTCAGGTGGTGGCGATGACTTAATTCCTAGTCCAAGAAGAATATAATGTTAAAACTGGTTATGTAATTTGTGTTTCTCCTTTCTAATGCAGTATTTTAGTGCAAATACTGGCGTTTTTTTGGTTTTTGTCCAGATAAGAGACATACTTTCACTTTTTAAAAATATCTAAAATGTACATCCTGGGGAGATGGTAATTGAACTTAAGGCAAGTGAGAAGTGGAGGATGCTTTTAAGTTACACAGAATTAATGCACTGTCTTCTAAATATGAAGGTGAAGTAAATTCTTAGGGTCACGCAGCTACACCGAGGCATTCTACACCCTAAAATGGTTCCCTAGTTAACCTTCCCCAACGTCCATACAGATGGGGCATACAATGCCTAATGACAGTGCTCTTATTTGCTTTAAAAAAAGGGGGGGGGGGCAGACGCATGAATTTGCCTTTGAACCTGCTTGGACGTTGCAGCCTTTAATAAAACGAGAAGAGACAAAAGGCTTTTTTTCCTCGAGCAGTAAGGACTTGTTATGGGGGAAACAGAGCGGGTCATGGGGACCAGCAGTTGATCCGGGGGGCACCCTGACCGCACGGTTAGGAGAAGCTACCTGCGCCGTGCGCGGTGGCCCCGCAACCCCGGCTACGCGTGGCCCGGGGCTCTTGAGGCTGGAATAGTTTCAATGACTTCAAACTGGGAGCTCTCAAACTAGCCTGGCAGCCGGGCGCCCGCCCCGCGCGCCCCGCGATAGGCGGAGCCGCGTTTGTTAGCCTGTTGCTAAGGCGATGCCAGCCGTTGATTGGATTGGGCACGGGGTGGGGGCGGGACGGAGGAGGGGGGGGGACAGCGAGCCGGCTCGCGCCGGCTGGGGCGAGGCTTGGAACCGGCGTGCGCCGGTAAAGGTCCCTCCCGGCTGGCCCGCCCCCGCCCCTTCCCAGCCGCCGGGGTTCCCCCCTACCCCCAGCCCAGCCCTCCCTGGGTCCCGTCGCCCGTCGGAGCCGCCGCAGGTGCCATGGCCCCTGGGTGCAGCTTTGGTTAGGGATCCCACCGGGGTACGGAGGCTCGTCCTCCCCGGGCTGGCACCTGTGTGACCCGAGGGGACATGACAGTGGCCGGCAAGTGAAAAGGCGGCGCGGCCAGCTCGGCCTCGCCCATTGTTCCCCCCCCACACACACACACACACACACCCCGGGGAGGGGGGAGACCTCCGCTTGCCGGCTGCCGCCTCCGCCCCAGTTCCCCCTACGCTGTGAACAGTTAAAGGTGTCAGGGTGGCCTGAGCCAGATCGAACCGGTCACCGGCTGGGGCGTGGAAAGCGGAAGCGCGGCGCGCCGTGGCCCCGCCCCCCTCCCCTCTCCTCCCTCGGGCCCAGCAGGCTAGGCTGCGCGGGCGCGAGCGCCGCGCGACGTATGCCGTATGTATAGCGGAGCGGCGGGGGCGCGCGCGCGCGCGGGGGCGCGGGCTGGCGGACCGGCTGGGATCTGCTCAGCGCCGGTTTAGGCCGGTCCTCTCCTGCTCCAGTCTAGTTCTTGATTGACAGCCAGGCACTTGTTTACCACGGCGCGGCGGCCGCGGCTCGCCTCAATGAGACTGCTGAGCTGGCACAAAAGGGAGCCGCGAGGAAGAAAGGGAGAAGAAGGAGGCAAAGTTTGGGCGCCTGGGAGGGAGCGAATGGGAGGACCCCGGCTCCCGGCCATGTCTTCGGGGCTGACACAGTGCGGGGCCTCCCAGAGGCGCGGGCGGCAGCCGCGTACACACATAGGCGGCTCACCAAAATGTTAGAACAAAAAGTCATGTTTTTAATGCATTGTCAGTACTTCGGTCGAAAAAAAGAAAAAGTATAAATGATGCCGTGGCCAGCCTCCCTCACCACCCCCCCCCCACCTCCCAAGCCAATTAAAAAGGATTGCACACCAAGTAAAGCAAGTAAGACCTTGGTGTGTGCCCTAGACAGCCAAAAGGACCTTTTAAAACTCTAAACCATTTCCACAATTTTTTTAAAAAATGAATTTATTTTTCACGACACACACAAAAAATGAATTCGTGCAAAAGACTGGTTGTTAAATGAAAGCCTGTATCTACCCCACCCCCACCCCCAGCAAATGGAAACTGCCCAATTAGACTTCATTTCTTAAGGGTGTTGAACAAAACTGTTTCTTTGTAAAAAGGCATCTTTTAAATTCAGCCCTCTGCAATTAAACTTACAAAGGCAGATTTTAGTTGCTGTTAAAACCAGTGTTGGATATTGTCTTAAATAAATAGTTGTATTTACCTTCGAAACTGTACAGTCACCTCCTCCCTTTTGACAGGGTCCCCTGTGGCTAGCCTTGAGTCCCAGGCGTCCTTCAGCCTCTGTTTCTTGGGTGCAACCTGAGTAATCTCCTCCAGAAAGTCAATATTCACCAAAAACTAGCTATTAAAAGATGTTACCACAATTTTTACTTTATGCACACTGGTGACCAAGATAACTGTAGTTTGATACCTGAACCTTTTGTTAAATACTGTACTTGATACGGGTTTTTTTTTTTTTTTCTCACTGTTTGAATCATTTTTTCATTAAAATAAATAGCCTATAACGTATAACTACTCACATCCCCATTTGGGGTATGAGGACGGTGAAGAATAAGGATTTTTATTTTAGCCAGAGCAAATAATGACGTTGGGATGAGAAGGCATATTGCTAAGATGAAAGCTTGTGCCTTTTTATCATTAAGAGCGCCCTTGCCACAAGCAGGCAGATCTGTGAGTTCTAGGTTAGCCTGGTCTACAAAGTGAGTTCCAGGACAATCAGGGCTATATACAGAGAAGCCCTGTCTCCTGGAGAAAAGAAAAAGAAAAAGACAGAAAGAAAAAGAACATCCTTCCTTACCACTTGAGAGTGAGAAGGTTTATGTTTTCTTCTTTTTGTTCATTTCAGATGATGATAATTCGGAAGAAGGCTTCAACACTGTTCATTCAGGAAGGCATGAATATGCATTTAGCTTTGAGCTTCCACAAACGTAAGTACTCTAAGTAATAGGCATTTTCTATGGACAGTCTTAGTCAGTTGGTCTTATAAAATAAGATGATCCGTATTTTAAAGTTTTAAGTTTAAAATTTTTTTCAGCCTGGAAAAAACAAAACAAAACAAAAAAAAAACCCTTTCATTACAGAAACTTAGAGAGAGGAAAACAACATTAAATAGAAGGAGCTATTTTTAATTTCATGTGGCAAAATTACAGAAAGCACACTTAGTTGTTAGTATTCTTCAGTAGTGTTTGAAGCTTATAAAACATTCATATTTAATTTAGGAGTGGTGAGCGAGCAGGTGCTAGTCAAATAGTAACCCTTCTGTCACATAGTTGCTTTTTAGCTTTACAAAAAGAGCGCTATGGAGTACCAGCTCACTGCATTAGAGTCAGTATTCTGCCTCTTCTGCCATTAGAATGCAAAGATAAGACTCAAGGAGGGTCCTGTTCTTTAGATACAGAGTCTGTAGCTTTTGTGTACAGAGCTACTGGGGACATTATATAAGATAACATAACCTGAACTTAAAAGCAACCGTCTGTCAAAGTCACCTTGGAAGTTTGAAATACAGCACATTCTTAGCATTTTAGCATTGTTGGTAGAGAACATATAAATACCTTTTCATAGTGCATTTTAACAGACACTAAAATCTATAAACTGGCACCTGCATTGATCTGTAGAAGACTAAACTTAGCTCATACAACAGTTTATCGTGCCTTGAGTGTATATAATCCTATGTTTACTAATTCTACATTGGAATTCCTTGTAGAGTTCACAATCATTGTAAAATACTGGCACTTGTACCAGGCTAATCTAGCCCCAGCCTTCTAAGTAGCAACAATGGACATTTCTCTAATGTCACAGACTGCTGCTTAAAACCTTCTACAGGCCAGACATGCCTGTAATCTCAGCCCTCGGAAGCCAGAGGCAGGAGGATCTCTGTGAGTTCGTGGCCAGCCTGGTCTGTAAAGCGAGTCCAGAATAGCCAAGGTTACGCAGAGAAACCTTGTCTCAAAAGACCAACACAAACAAACAAACAAAAAACCCTATAACCTTGTACAAACAGCAAAGCCTCCAGCCTGGCCAAGTTGAGGAACAGCTCTGATTCCTCTCACATGGGTTCAGTCGGGACATTTTTCGTTTTGAACCTTGGAAAGTAAAGCTGGGAAACAGCCAAAGGAGAGTTAAAATATGAGTGGACAGGGCTAAAAAGCACCTTTCCATTCCTGTGAATTTACAAAATACAAAATTGTGAGACTATTCTAGACATTTTTTTTTGACATTGGTAATTAATTGGTAAAAAAGGAGAGTCCAGTTCCTAGCTAACAAAAATACAGCAGCACGGGGAATCTTTTCTGAATGTTTTACTGGGAACTAGGGTTTTTTTTTTTAGATAGAAACAGGCCATTCTTTATATTAAAATTTTTACTTTTTCAAAAATAGTTCATTTAACTTTCATGATTTTGCCACCAACATTAAAAGTAGACTCTTTAGTTTAAAGGAATTGTATTCTTCTGGCTTGAAAAACAAAATTTCTGTTACATTTAACTCTTAACTTTTGAGAATAAAAGGTCTTTCCCCAGTGACTTACCCTTTGGAAAGTTTTAAGAACTTAAACATGCAAGGCCTCATTGGTCCACAGACGGTACTTTGTATATGTGGTACCTCATAGACAGTACAACATGGTGATGTGTTTATTCTGATCTACTATTGAATTTCTAGAAAGAGGTATAAGATTAATATATCCATCTTTATATTTTGCACAGACCACTTGCTACCTCATTCGAAGGCCGACATGGCAGTGTGCGCTATTGGGTGAAAGCCGAATTGCATAGGCCTTGGCTTCTACCAGTAAAATTAAAGAAGGAATTTACAGTCTTTGAGCACATAGATATCAACACTCCTTCATTACTGGTAAGAACTGACTGAATTCTGCATTGCTTTTTGACATAAGACTACATAAAGAATAGCCTCTGATCTATGCAATCTCTGTCACTTTAATAAAGCAATTTTATTGAAATCCATTTAAGATACCTATTTTAAAATACAGTACAAGTAGAGCACACAGTGGAAGAATAATGTGCTCCTATTTTTCATGTTGTGCTAAGTAAATTTAAAAGACCAGTATGTGATGCAAAGTGTCTTTTAAACACAGCAATAATAAGGTGTGGTCCCTAAATGACTCCTTGACAAACAGTATTATCATTGAAGACGATGGCATTTACTCTTACTTGAAACTGTCACCGTCTGTCTAAAGTTCGTACTACAATGCGCTATTTCAGTTAGGGATAGGTGTCAACTCATGGGGAGTCATCATTTTCAGGAAAAAACAAAATTCTTAATTTCTTTTTAATTGCATTTTATGACACTAATTCAAATTTGGCTTCAAAACCTATTAGGCTTAAACATACGATAACATCTTTAAAGCTAATTTTAAGATGGACAATTTTTACATTTTATTAACAATTTTTTACATTTTCAAAGTCAGATGTTACCATTTGGAATTGCAACCAAGTTTACGACAGAGAGTTTATATGGAATTTGGAAAGGGTTTTTTTTGTTTGTTTATTTGATTAGTTTTTTTATTGTACAAAATGGGCTAAAACTCTGCTTTGGAAAAGGGTGTTAAACTTTAGCCCATTTTTTTTTTTCTTTATTCAATGGAAGTTTATATAAAGATAGAATTTGATATCATTTAAGAACCATTGATTAAGGGAACAAAATTAATCATCTTAGTTTATTTTTAAAGCACTCTGTCATTTATATGAGTTTGTACATTTATGGATTTTTTTTTTTCAATTTATTTCTTACAGTCACCCCAAGCAGGCACAAAAGAAAAGACCCTCTGTTGCTGGTTCTGCACCTCAGGCCCAATATCCTTAAGTGCCAAAATTGAGAGGAAGGGCTACACACCAGGTATGTATGAAGCTGATGCCCACAAAAAAGCAATTTATTTACTAAGCATTTGTGTATACACTTAGAGTATTGCAGATACCAGATATAAACACCTAGCCTTCCTTAATAGAGCCACATCCCTGGTGCATGCCCATTTTCTTTTCACAGTTGTAGGCCCCCTTTTCCCTATAGTTCTGTGAGTGGGCAGCCGTTCTTGACTGTAGGTTGCTTTGCCCACTTGTAGACAGCGTTTCCTCCATGGGGTTAGTTGCTCTTCATAACTAAGCTTCAGAAGTCAACGCTTTACAATAGGTGTTTGCTGATTTCTTTGCTAATAGTGAATATAACTGCTTCCCTCTCCAGGTGAATCAATACAGATATTTGCTGAGATTGAGAACTGCTCTTCCCGAATGGTAGTGCCAAAGGCAGCCATTTACCAAACACAGGCCTTCTATGCCAAAGGGAAAATGAAGGAAGTTAAACAGCTGGTGGCAAACTTACGTGGGGAATCCTTATCATCTGGGAAGACAGAAACGTGGAATGGCAAGCTGCTAAAAATTCCACCAGTTTCACCCTCTATCCTCGATTGTAGTATAATCCGTGTGGAGTATTCGCTAATGGTAAGTGTTACTGTAAGAAATGTTCATGACTTGTCTTAAGGTTATGGGGTTATAATTTTGACTTACCCAAGATTGGTTTTTATAGTAGTCTCAGTGCAGTGTGTGTGTGTGTGTGTGTGTGTGTGCGCGCGCGCGCGCGCGTTGCGTGCGCATGTGTGAAACTTTACACTGTGACCACTAATTTTACCACATAGCATAAAAGAGGAACTTCCTAGAAATGAAAAGGCATCTCCGTTAATGTCAAAATTGCGTTGTGTTGTTAAAGAAACTCCTACTTAGAAGGCTGACTCCAACATCTCTTTACTGTTTAGGTATATGTGGATATTCCTGGAGCTATGGATTTATTTCTTAATTTGCCACTTGTCATCGGTACCATTCCTCTTCATCCGTTTGGTAGCAGAACCTCAAGTGTGAGCAGTCAGTGTAGCATGAATATGAACTGGCTGGGCTTATCCCTTCCTGAAAGACCTGAAGGTAATTTGATAATAAATGTCTAATCTTATTCTATCTATTATTACTTAGACTTTGTTGTTGTTTGATAATTTATATCCCTAGTTAAATTTTTATCTTAGATAGCATATGTGACTTTAGTATTAAGTTTTGTTGTATATCTCCCTTGTTTTAATCACCAAATAATTATTCTTTTACATGACACTTTTTTAATATCTACTATTCTGTGTATTTTGACATGCATAAGAACATGTTGTTCGAATTGCGTGTATCTTTTTCCTTCAGCGCCACCCAGCTACGCAGAAGTGGTAACTGAGGAACAAAGGCGAAGCAACCTCGCCCCCATGAGCGCATGTGACGATTTTGAGCGCGCTCTTCAAGGACCACTGTTCGCCTATATCCAGGAGTTCCGGTTCCTGCCTCCACCTCTTTATTCAGAGGTAAGCGCCAAGTCAAAGATGAAATTTGCTGGGTCTCCTAGGAAACAGCAATGCAGGCTTGTAAAAAGATACAGTCTTTAGCAAAATAGTTGCTTCTTGGTTATTCTTCTAATAAAAAATTTAGAAGAGTTTTTAAAGTTGTGATTGTCAATTTTCCTCTTTTTTTTTTTTTCTTTCTTTTTTTTTTTTTTTTCTTCTTTGGATTTAGAGACAGGGTTTCTCTGGATAGCCTTGGCTATCCTGGACTCACTTTGTAGAGCAGGCTGGCCTTGAACTCTCAGAGATCCACCTGCATCTCTGCCTCCTGAGTGCTGGGATTAAAGGCGCGCCCAGCTCAATTGTCCATTTTTCTAATTTTGACATATAAGTAAGATTTCACTCAGGAAATAAGATGATGATCAAACTCTTGAATCATTAGTATTTTTGAAGGAATAACTTTATAATATTGTAAACATTAATTAACTAGAACTTATGTGTGAGCCTTTTCCAATCTAATTCTTTATTTTAGTCATAGGAGGAAATAGCATATTTCCAAATGGCTTCTTAAAAAACATTTCTACAATGCAAGATTTTTTGTTTTGCTTTTTGTTTTGTTTTGTTTTGTTTTAGATTTTGATTTTTGATACAAGGTTTCTCTGTTGTAACAGTTCTGGCTGTACTGGACTCACTTTAACCCAGGCTGCCCTTGAACTCACAGAGATCCTCCTGCCTCTGCCTCCTGAGATTACAAGTGTGTGCCACCACGCCCAGCTACACTGCTAGATCTTTATGTACTTCATGTTGATGTGCTGGGCATGCATGGGACTAGATAAACTAGCACTTGGATAAGCTCAAAGATTAGTGAAAAAATAAGATTAGAAACTAAATCAACAGTGTTAGAAAACACCACTCATTTAATGAGCTGTTTATTGGATCTTAGGAATCAGAGTAACTTTTCTGAGAAAGTGATTTCTAAGCTGAATTTTTAAAAATGAGAGTAGCCCTCCAAAGGTGGGATAGTCCAGGCAGGAAGAGCAGTGCAGCTACAGGGCCAGAAGGCTGGGCTCAACAGTGTCCGGACATTTTTAGTGACTGGAGCAACAGCACACATTTTTACAAGGACCCTTCAAATTGGCCTTGATAACAAAAATAACTATAAATCAAGAAAGTTATTCTTGGCCGGGCAGTGGTGGTGCATGCCTTTAATCCCAGCACCTGGAAGGCAGAGGCAGGCAGATCTCTGTGAGATTATGTGTTCGAGGCCAGCCTGGTCTACAGAACAAGTTTCAGGACAGCCAGAGCTATTACACAGAGAAAGCCTGTCTTGAAAAAGCAAAAACAGAAAAAGAAAATTATTCTCTGGGTTATGTAATCTATTTCTCTATTTTATGGTGAGATTCTATACTATTTCATACTCGTTAGACAGGAAGGAATTTGCTTTCACTTTGAAAGCTATTGCTGTGCCACACAGTAACTGGAGCTGAGACAGCTTCTTCAAGTGTGATGGTGGAGTCTTTGGTCACTGACTAGGGTATTCAGAGTCTGTAACTGCAAAGTGTCGATTACACGTATTTCCTTTCTTACTATGGTTCATAAAAATATGTGTTAGATACTGAAAATGTTCTACCAATTCTCACAAATTTTATTATCATTATTATTATTATTTTATTATTTTCATCCTGACATTTTCTTATTTTGCTTCTGGCTTACTTTGAATGGTCATAGCTTTCATGGAAGCATTTTAAAAGAAGGAATATCTGAATAGCATTCACTTTTAGGTAATTTCTCATAAATTCAGCCCATTTCAAGATGAATACATATAAGCTCATTTAAACCTTATACAACCCTAAAATATTTCTGAAATCTGATTTAACTAAAAAAGCAGTTGGCTATTTTCTTCAAAACTGTGTATTTGGCATAAAACTTCTGAGGCACTTTGGGTTGTCTCACATTTAAATTCAAACAAACAGGTCTTGCCCAGTAGACCTTTGAGTGACCTTCATAGGAACTGCAGAGCCTCCTCGCAGTTTTAGGACAGGAGCAAAGAGATAGTTTATTCGGCATAACTATAATAATATTGCTGGTCTAGCACCCTGCGCTCCCCATGCATCAGCTGAGATGGAGGGAGTGACGAGTGTGCGCCGACTCTGACTCTTGCTTAACGTTTGCTGACGCAGTTGTATGCTGCATTCTTCCTACACCTCACCAAGGTAACTTTGTACATTTTCTCCCTACTAGATTGATCCAAACCCTGATCAGTCATCGGAGGACAGACCTTCCTGCCCCTCTCGCTGAAGGAACACTTGATTGAGTCAAGTTGATATGGGTTCCGAACTGTATCTCTTCCGGCTGAGGACAGAGAAGTATCTTGGAGACACGTTTTCAGAGGAAGTGGAATTGCTTTTGCCCCGAAAAATGGCGGCAAATACGTGAAACAGCCAGTGATCACGCTTTAGAATCCTACAGCATCATTCTGAGGCTGCTCCAACGTGCTTGAAGATCTAAGCTTTTCTTTAACACTGGCATATGCTAAGAGCAGTCTTCTTAGCCTGTGGTCACACGTGTCAAGACACCGTTGCAGAGAAGGGTGTTGTCCTTCTGATTGGAAAATTTGCACATGCTCAATGCTTACATTGTGCAGCAGTTCAATGTCACTACAGCTTTTTTTCTTCTTTTTTTTTTCCATTTATGCCAGACTCTTGATACTCTTAAAACTTGCTTGTGGTCAGCACAACGTGGAACAAAAGAAAGCTTTGAAAAACTTTGACATGAAAAAACAAAACAAAACGCACTGACAGTTGGGTTTTTTTGTTGTTGTTTTTTTCATTTTGGGTTTTGTTTTTTTTTTTTTAAGTTAATGTAGCCTGGACTCTACCTGCATATGCACATGCTCAGAATTGTCCTGCTAGGCTGGCCATGTACCACCTCTTCAGCTTGGATCCTACGGTGGATTCACTTACAAACATCAAATGCCTTCAAGCCAATCCTTTTGCTGTATGTTTTGCAGCCTACTGTAGTAGATAAGCAACAGATACACGGAGAAAAGGGGCAGGAGGAAGCGGACGAGAGACTCTGTGGGACTGTGTACCAGGACTGTGTTGCCTTCTACTCCTGACAGCAGAGCAGCATTGTGTTACTGACTGGCTAACATCACTCAATCTCAGGTGACCGCACCACTTGCCAAACGTTGGAATGCTATTTGTGTTTTGTTGCACTGTTACTTTGTTGTTGTTGATGATGATGATGATGTTGTTGTTATTTGGTTGGCTTTTTGGAGAGGGAAATTCAGAAACGGGACATACACAAAACTGATAATGCACCCACATCCCCTTTTTGTCGTTACATATAAGCAGCAGAGCTAAGAGGGCTGGAGAAAGGCAGCAGGGCAGGCACCAGTGGGAGCTAAGGGCTGTGGCTTTGAAAGAATATTTTTATTATTCTGAAAGTAAGCGGAAGTTGTCCAGTCACTGGGGCAGGGAGGGAGGGGAAAGTGCATTTATTTTTATACAGAGTTACTTAATTACCTCCAAAACACATATGTTGGAAATCATTTTTGCTGATGCAGTCTTCAGTAAGCCAGAGGGTGTCTGTGAGTGAGGGTCATAGTTGGAGAAGCTTGACTTAAACGACTGCTGAGGTTTCAGAGATTAAAATCTCTAATTTGTTCCCTGATTGTGCAACTTTACAATTACAATCCCTAGCATGTTCGCTGGGATAAATAGCTTCAGTTTGTACGTGTGAGTGTGATACTGTCTTTCAACAATTTTTTTCTCTGTGATCTCCAGCTCCGAACCTATATAGGTAGAGCAACACATCAGTAAATTATTTTTAAAGATAATGTGTGGTTGGGTCATACCAGCGTACATGAAAAGATTTAAAACTCTCATCTTCCCAAGTACAAAGTACAGTGATTTCTTTTAGGAGTTCACTTGTTTTTATGACACCAGCATCTCTGATGTTGCAACACATGTGTAAAATGGGTGTTCCATCTACCTACCTTGCCGTCTAACCCACAGTTCACGTGACTGAAAACAACAGTAACTCTGGCTCGGTGCTTGGCCTGGTTAAATACTGTCTTAAAGCTTCATACAAAATAGGCTTTTCCATAAGTGGCCTTTAAGAAAAACATGGAAGATAATTCATGTTTGAAATTATGCTGACAGGGTGAAGAAAGCCCACTGTAAAAAGGAATCGCGTTTTAAGTGATTCACTTACAGGGTTTGTGCTCCCGTAGCAACCTATACTAGATAATAAGGAAGTGGGGGTCAATTATTTTTTTATTGTTGAGTCATTTTGTGAATGTCCCCCTCAGAATAAGCTGATGGGATATTTGACATAAAGGGCATTTGGTGGTTTGGTTTGTTAAGGAGGGATTGTCTGAAAACACCTCTTACTCATTGTGACGTCTAACTAGGGAACAATTGTCGGTGTGCACGGCATCGGGACACTCACTAGCATATTCTCTCATGAAATACTGCATTAACCAAGAATGACCAATATTATGATAATCGGCACTACGTGACAAAATTCCTTTAAGCCTTCGTGAAATAGAGTTTTGTTTTTACCATTGAAGATCTCTTCACTCTTTTAGGCTTTCCACTTTTCTAAATATTGGTCCATTCCTGACATTACATGTGAGGGTCACAGTTGTGCTCTAGTATTCAAGATAACTTCCTAATTTTTCATTTAGGAAAAGTAAAATCCAAAATGTTCGCGAAACAAAGTGCAATATTAAATGTTTGCTTTATAGATTATATTCTATGGCTGTTCGTAATCTTTTATTTGGTGCTGAATATGTCCTTGTAGGCTCTGTTTTAAGAAAACTATGTGGGAAATGATTTAATTTTTCCTATTGCTCTTCCTTGTGGAAAATAAAAGTGTTTTTTTTTTCTTTTTTGTATAATTGTTTGGCAATTTATTTGAAGTTTGGTCATATTAGCAATGACTACATTCAAACACTATTAACATTACAATTAAACTCTTAGATCATTCTTAGTGACTTTTCTAAATTTGTGCTAATGGAAATTACTGAGGACTTAAAAGATGTGAACTTCAGTCTTACATAATGAACCAAATGTAATGAGATAATTTAACATTTAGACCCCAGTTTCCTTCCCCTCTGATGTGCCCTAGTCCTGGCGCTGCAGGAGAACATGCATGAGTTAGGTTGAAAAGCACTGAACTGATTTTCCAAATTTTAAAAACAGCAAGCAGTAAATATTTTTTAAAAATAGGCCTGACTGGTATAGTGATTGGCAACCTTCAAAATCCTTTTGGCATCAAGTTTAATTTTTCGTTTTGCTTTGTTTTGTTTTTCAAGACAGTGTTTCTCTGTGTAGCCTTGTCTGTCCTGGACTCACTTTGTAGACCAAGCTGGCCTCGAACTTGCAGAGATCGGCCTACCTCTGCCTCCCAGAGTGCTGGGATTGTAGGCATGTGCCACCACACCCAACTAAGTTTAATTTTTCTTAAGTATTTACACATGTACATAAGGATTATTTATTTATGTGCCTTTAGATTCTCATGTTACCAAGAAGTATTCCTACATTTTGTGTGTAATTGCAATGTGTTTTTATAGATTGCAGGGCTGTCAGCTTGTCACACAAGCCAGTGGAAGATAGGTCTTTAGTAAGGCTAACAAATGAATCAGTGATGAGGGGAGGGGCCGGAGAATGTGTTTCTCCCTTCTGTGGCTGGACTAGGCATTGGTCAGAACGCCCAAGTTGATTTCCCCTTCTGGAAAGAAGAAAGGTTACATAAGATGCTCTCTCTTGACGAGTGAGTTTGGCCTTCTTTCAAGGAAGTAATACGGTTATGCTCTTCTTGACCACCTACGACTGTGAAACTGCATCGTACTGTGTTGAGGCGCAAGTGTGCATCTTCTAGGTTAGACAGCATCCTGAGTTCTCTTTAGCTGTCAAGCTGCTCTGTAAAGCCATTGAACAGCTGACCTTACTGTATTTATCCGGATTTTTGAGTCTACAGGAAAGGAACTCGGACTAGCTTCAGTAAAACAATGTGTTTGCTGGTAATTCCAGGAGTGATCTATATTAAACACATCTGAATCATGGAATGCCCTGGGAACATACTCATTCCTTTAATCTCTAGAAACTAGTCTTTGATACTGGTGTATTTTTTTCATACTGTCTTCTAAGCTAGACAGGCTAGAAACTTTTTTTATGTACTCCCAAGACAAAGAGAAAACTGGCTTTGTAGCTCAACCTGGCTTCAAACTCAGAAGGCCCCAGTGTGTGAGAGATTCTGACTAGCTGATACATAGTTCTTATGGGCAGGTGGGTTTTCCAGTAGAGTAATTTATGTTCCCAAAAGGAAGAGGTGAATGTTGTCCTGGTCTGTCAACAGGGCTCAAGCCAGCAACCATAGTATTTGCATAGCATACACTCATCTACCTCAGAATATAGAGCAAAAATCTACCTACTTAAAAATTCCCCGGGTGTGCCAGGCATAGTGGTGCATACCCATAATCCCAGACAGAGGCAAGTGGATCTTTGTGAGTTTGAGGCCAGAACAGTCGAGGCTACACAGAAAAAAACAAAACAAACAAACAAACAGAAAACCCTGTCTTGAAAAACACAAAAAAGCCAGGGGGTGCTGGTGCACACCATTGATCCCAGCACTCGGAAGGCAGAGGCACCCGCAGGGAGTTCAAGGCCAGCCTGGTCTACAAAGTGAGTCCAGGACAGCCAAGGCTACACAGAGAAACCTTTTTAAAAAAAAAAAAAAACTGAAAAACAAAATTCAAGGGTGCAGTTTGAATAAGAATGGCCCCCTTTGGCTCATATATTTGAATGTCTAGTTCCTAATTGGTGAGCTGCTGTGGGAAGGATTAGGAGGTGTGGACTTGTTGGAGAAGGTGTGCCACTGAGGGTGGGCTTTGAGGTTTCAAAATACCAAGTTAGGCCCAGTCTTGTGTTCCTCCCCCCCCCCCCCCGCTTGTGTGTGTGTGCACGTGCACACACACACACTGCTCCAGCACCATGCCTGTCTATGACAGCCTGTCTATGACAGCCTGTCTATGACAGGCAACCATGACAATCATGGACTAACTCTGAAACTGTGTAAGGCAGCCCCCCAGTTAAATGCTTTTCTCTGAGAGTTGCCATGGTCATGGTGCCTCTTCATAGCAATAGAGTAGGGACTAGGGGACCAGGTAATAGTTTTGAGGGAGAATTTTGTAACCTCTGAGATAGTGGGCAGTTATACCTTTGGAGTTCAGTATCAACAATAGGCATTTCCAAAAACACTTGACGGTGGTAAGATACTTGTCTTTTCGTTCTTTGATGTTGTACTACAAAAAGGAGAGATGTTTCAACTCAAAGCATTTTATCTTATTATGGCTTTTCGAGACAAGTGTTTCTCTGTGTAGCCTTGGCTGTCCTGGACTCGCTTTGTAGACCAGGCTGGCTCGAACTCTCAGAGATCCACCTGCCTCTGCCACCTGAGTGTTGAGATTAAAGCCATGTGCCACCATGCCAGGCTATAAAGCATTTTATTGAAAAGAAGAAGACGTGGGGTGGGGAGATAGGACCTGCTTTCAGACCCCAGCCCCCAAATAAAAAAGAAAAGGCTAGGTGAAGTAGCACAGGCCTTCCTTTAGTCCTGGTGCTCAGGAGAGGCAGGCAAATTATCAAATTCAGCATGCCACATGCAGGAGAGCCAGGCCAGCCAACCCTGTCTCAAATAAGTAAAAATGTTGAGCACTGCTGCCCACCTACAGTTACAGTGCCAAAGAGCAAAGTCAGCAGGGTACCAGGCCCTTTGAAATCAGCAAGGTCTAGATTCTGTGAGAGAGAGCCTCTGTCCAAAAATAAGGCAGAGAGTGATAGACATTACTGATGTGGACCTCAGACCTCCTAAAACGTGCCCACACAAGCATGAACTCGCACATGCGTACATTACACACTTTTTTTTATTGTTTGAATTGTGTGTGTATGTGAATGCAGTGTCTGAGGAGACCCAAAGAGCACACCAGATCCTGTGAAGCTGGGCTTGTGAGCCACCGTATAAGTTCTGGGAACAGAACTCAGGCCAACTGTAAGAGCAGCAACTGCTCTCCACCCCCCAAGCCATCCATCACTCCAGCAACTCACTTCCTGACACAGACAATTTTTCAAAAGCAAGATGACTTTGATTTTTGAAGAATGTTATGCCCCGGACAATATTCTTTTTTTGGTTTTTCGAGACAGGGTTTCTCCGTGTAGCCTTGGCCATCTTGGACTCACTTTGTAGACCAGGCTGGCCTCAAACTCACAACGATCCGCCTGCCTCTGCCTCCCGAGTGCTGGGATTAAAGGCGGGAGCCACCACGCCCGGCCCGGACAATATTCTTGTCAACAGAGAAGAGAAGCAAGGATATGCAAGAAATACGTGAATAGGCCAGGTGTTGATCTGAATGTTTCTCATAGCTGCTATGGGTGTGTTGAAGCAACAATATTGAGATGTAGGGCTTGGGGCAAGTAAGAGACCCAACAGTGTCCTTGAGTACATCTTATCGCTGGATCTTCCATGTGCTTTCTTCTGTGTCCTGTCCTCGGTAAGAAGAAGCCCTTAGCCACAGCCTCAACCCTCTGAAACCGTGAGCCAAAAGTAAACCCTTTAGGTGGTTTATATTTTGGTCACAGCCATGATAAAGTAATCCAAACAGTTTCTAGTTTTACATGTCAAAAGTATATGGGGGTACATTGGTGCTGGCCTAATACAATTCCAAAACAAAATCAAAATGTTGTCAGTAGCTAGGGTAGTTGACAAGTATACACGGAGCCCTGGGTTCCCAAACACCACATTAAAAACCGAAACGGTGGTACACACACTCTCAGCACGTGCTGATGGATTCAGCTTTTCATCACCTTCTCCTTAGTTAACGCAATAGTGTGCAGTCCACATGAGGAAAATGTGACTATGATATATGCACTAAATTACACTTTACCTTACAAAGCAAACTCAATCTTGCACTGTGAAAGCAGAAGGGGTTTTTTTGTTTGGTTGTTGTTTTGGTTTTTCGAGACAGGGTTTCTCTGTGTAGCTTTGGCTATCCTGGACTCACTCTGTAGACCAGGCTGGCCTCGAACTCACAGAGGTCCTCCTGCCTCCTGGGAGGAGGCAGGGAGTAAAGTCATGTACCACCATGCTGAAGTCACAAGTTTTAAAGGCGGCTTCTCCTCCACACACTCCTCCTTAGGCTGGCCTGGTGCTAGCGCTGTGGTGGAATTCGTGGAGCCTCACTTCCTGCTTTTGCATGTATTTTTAAAAGGAGCTTTGGTGTCCCTTCCAGCAGCATCTGTCTGTAGTGCCTACCCAGCTAGCAATGCCACAGCTTTGTGTATCACCTTAAGCTTTAAGATCTAGATTGTTGTAGAATATATCAATGTTTAAATACTGCAGCTTAAGGTTTGCACAAATTAATTACGTTGTAGGGAATATGTACAGAAATGTGTATTGTAACCCATAATATACTCAATTGTTATGTGTTATAACATAGAATATTGGGGCTGTAAAGTTGGCTCAGAGGTTAACGCACTGTCTGTTCTTCCAAAGGTCCTGAGTTCAATTCCCAGCAAACACATGGTGGCTCACAACTATCTGTAATGAGATCTGGTGCCCTCTTTGGGCGTGCAGGCACACATTCAGGCAGAATACTGCATACATAATAAAATAAAATAAATCTTTTTAAAAACATAGACTATATGTGTGTAAATGTATATTAACACATTTCTAGGAGGTGATCAGTAAGTTGAGAGCACGTTTGGCGTGATAAAATGTGTAACAGGAAACATTAGTTCACACACACACACAGCACTGGGGCCTTGGTTGGAACGAGAGTCAGAAGGAAGGACATTTTTAAAGAATTGGCCAGTCCTGAGTCTGACCCGGTCAAAGCCACCTCTCTGCTTATTGATAATGAAGATACTTGTGACTTGAGCTTTCTTGACAGGTGGTAGGGGTGAAGTTGGGGTCGGGGAGAGGCTGGAACATGCTAAAGAGGTAAACCAAAAATGTCCCTCAAAAAAAAAAAAAAAAAAAACTTCTGAAAGTTGAAATGGTCACATTGGTATCATTTGCTTCCATGGCAAGCTTTGAGATGTGTTAACATTAGATTTATTTAAGAAGAAATAAGCTGTTAGAGATGAGTTTGTGTGGATGAAATGCTCTAAGCGGACGGTGGTAGCAGCCCCCCTTTATTTCATAGTGAGATTTGCTCCCAAAACACTGTTGACTCAACTTCAGTGGGACACAACACAGCAGAGCTGTGCTACTTCTTTATGCCTTTTTGACAGTTAGCTTTCTTGATTCGATAAAGGAAAATAAAATTGCTCCACTTTAAGGAAAATTAACTCGTCCCATTTTCTAAGGACTCGTGTGTTTACTAGCTTGCCAACAGAAATCAAAAAGCTCTGATTAGGTAGCACTCTGGAGGGAGAGCAGTGTTATTCCATTTGCCTTCCTTCTTTTGAGCAGAGGTTGGCTTTTCTTTTCTTTCTTTCTTTTCTTTTCTTTTTTTTTTTTTCTTTTTTCTTTTTTTTTGTTTGTTTTTCAAGGCAGGATTTCTCTGTGTAGCCTTGGCTGTCCTAGATTTGCTTTGTGATCAGGCAGGTCTTGAACTCACAGAGATCTGCTTGCCCGCCTCTGCCCCAGAGTGCTGGGACGAAAGGTATACGCCACCGTGCCAGCAGTTCTGTCTTCCTTAATCTCCAAATTTCTAGGTCCTCATAGAGTGGCTTGGGATATGGAGAAGTGATATTTATCTACATATAAAAAATATTTCTTAGCTGGCCATGGTGGCGCACGCCTTTAATCCCAGCACTCTGGAGGCAGAGGCAGGTGGATCCCTATGAGTTCGAGGTCATCCTGGTCTACATAGTGAGTCCAAGATAGCCAGGGATACACACAGAGAAACCCTGTCTCAAAAAGCCAAAAAAAAAAAAAAAAAACCTGTAAATATGAGAATAAAAAATTTATATATCTAGTGCTTGTCATAAAAATACTATTCTATCAAGTTCCTGGAAGATTATAATGCTCAATCTCTTTATATACATTACCTTAATTAAATGTTACAACTTTCAAATTTATGACAACTTAAAATTTGTCACACTTGTTAAATTAAAAATTATTAAAATCTAGAATTATGAGTATTTGAAGTTCTTGTATTTTATTGTAACTCAACATGTATTATTAATTGGCTCTGACCCACAGGTTGACCCAAGTCCTTATTTATTTATTTGTTTTGTTTTGTTATTTTTCGAGACAGGGTTTCACTGTGTAACAGCTCTGGCTGTCCTGGACTCACTTTGTAGACCAGGCTGGCCTCGAACTCACAAAGATCTACCTGTCTCCGCCTCCCAAGTGCTGGGATTAAAGGCGTGCGCCACCATGCCCAGCTCCAAGTCCTTATTTTAAGGAGGCCCCAATAGCATAAAATGTATTTGTGTACAATTTAATTCCACAAGAACTATGCACCATAAAGGTAAATACTCATAGTCAAAAGAAGAGAGTAGCTTGGTGGATCTTGAAATCTTTGTGGACTGAGCACCTAAGGGAGAGTCAAGTTGGCACAGCATATTTAAAGAGAGACCACTGCACAATGGCTACACAGATGCCTGTCAGGCCAGACCTCCAACAGAAGGGTTGGCATAGAGAGAAAGGTCAGTGAGAGCTGACCTGCCAAGGGGAGGAGAGGCCGTGGTGGACCCAAGAGTGGACCTGAGTCCAAGGAGAAAACTAGGTCACAGAGCAGTGCGTGGCTGGGCTCCTTGCCCTCTGGGAATGCCTCTGTGAATATACCTGGATGTTCTGACAGTCAGCTGATGGGACTGAAACCTAAACCGATGAACCCCTGCATCTGACGGGAGAAGCGACTCGGTTCATTATTTCTTCAAGTGTATGAATGACCAACTGTGTTCAAAGCATTCGTTTACATGGAAGTGGGAAAGCTGGCTTAACTTCAAAACATGCCTGATCTATAATGGGCTTTGCCGAATATGAAGGTCTAGCATTCGTTCATTAAGAATGTCAGCCAGCATGCGTTCTTTTATCACAGCATGGATACAGTATATACCCTGGAAAAAAAATGAAGCTGGCCTTGAACTCAGAGGGATCCACCTGCCTCTGCCTCCTGAGTGCTGGGATTAAAGGCGTGCGCCACCACACCCGGCTGTTTGGTGTTCTTCTTTCACACGTCTGCCCTCGTATTTTTTCAGGAAGATCCTTTACTTCTTCAGCCTCGATTTTCAACCCTATCATAATTCGAACATCCACTACCTTCAGCTTTTTAATCTGTATTATCAGTGATGTTATAAATAATGTATTTGCCGGGCGTGGTGTCGCACACCTTTAATCCCAGCACTTGGGAGGCAGAGGCAGGCGGATCTCTGTGAGTTTGAGGCCAGCCTGATCTATAAAAGCAAGTCCAGGACAGCCAAGGCTACACAGAGAAACCCTGTCTTGAAAATCCAAAATGAATAAAAAAAAATAAACAATGTATTTATTACACATTGTAGTTTTTCAAAACAGTTTTAATTATATGTATATGTGTGTGTGTGACTTTTATATATGTATGCATGTATGTATGTGTGTGTGTATGTATAAAATCCTGGCTTAAATGTCAACAACATAGGTTTGGGATCATTTAAACCCTCAGTTGACCCTGTTGTTGATTCTACATCTAATATATTTGTTGTGGTTAATGAAATATTGCTGTACCAGTGCCTCCTTTTACAGTGCCAGGAGGTGCCGTACAGGCTGCCGGGAGAGAAAGATCATGAACAGTCTTCAACTCTTCATCAACAGTCTTAGTTGAGCGGTGGTGGGGTCACATGCCTTTGATCCCAGTGCTAGGGAGGCAGAGGCAGGCAGATCTCCGTGAGTTTGAGGCTACCCTGGTCTACAGATCCAGTACAGCCAAGGCTACACAGAGAAACCCCATCTCAAAACCACCACAACAAAAAGCTGTGGACAGGGACTCTACTACTATGGTTCCCCTAAATGAACACATTGTCAAACTGCCTTCTGGAAAGTTATGTTCATAGATAGCATCTACTCGCAGCTTTGGTCAGCAGTGCTAAGAATTAGTGGACACTGAGTGGAGTGCTCGGCCCTCAGCAGACATCGGCTGCATATATGAGCCAGAGGATGGAGAAGATGCTAGACACAGTGTCCTCTGGACATGGTATGGCTCTTGCATCATAGGTCACAGCAGCTAGGGTTGACTGCACAGGGTCCGCACAGGATGGAGCCTATCCGCGTTCCAGCATGGACTAGGGAGACGAGTATGGTCTCTTGCAGGAAGATGAACAATTTTCCTCAGCAATGTATCTATTAGTAAGTTGTTCATGCTCCAATGAATACCTCCCACATCCCTCCAACCAGTGTTCATACAAACAACCCGAATCAAACTAGTGGGTCACACACACACACACAAACACACATGTAGTGGTGTCTGGAGAGGCTTTTTAGGAGATGACACCTCTCCCTTTAGGACCTAAAGGTAAGGTCCTAATTCAGTAAAGCTATATCCTTAATAAGAAGTGGAAGATAGAAAAAGATCTGTCGTCCAGGTCAGCCAAGGCTACACAGAGAAACCCTGTCTCAAAAAGAAAGAAAAAGAAAAAAAAAAATCCATCCTTTCTTCTGCCATGTTAGGACAGTAAGAAGATGACTGGGGTTTGTCGTTTGTTGTGGTGGTATAGTGGTTGTTTTGAGACAAGATCTGGCTATGTAGCCTTGGGCATCCTGGAACTCGCTGTGTAAATCAGGCTGCCTCAAAACTCACAGAGACCCTCCTCTCTCTAGCTGCTGAGTGCTGGCATTAAAAGCAAAGATGATCAAGTTTATTCCTTCTCAAGTCTCTGATGGAGTTGGAGACCAGGTAGCTTAGTTTTTACAATGAAGCTTAGCTGCTTAGGGGTTAAGATGTTTTTAGGTCTAGAGAGGTGTTTTAAGTTGACAATGACAATATGTGATGGAGATTGATTTACATTCAGAAATTTAGACTCACCAAGATAGGAAAGACGTCTTTCTTCAAGGCTGTCAAATACAAATAGCCCAAACACTAAGAATGTAACATTTATATAATTCCTGATTGGTTCATGGTTCTTCTTGCTATAGGTGTAATAATATAAATGTATATGCAAAAAAAAAAAAAAAAAAAAAAAAAAAAAAAAAACCTTTAAAAAAGAAAGCAAAGATGGCAGTTGGTGAGCTGGTGGGCAGGCTGGCACCGGAGTCCTGACACAGCCTGTGCATCCATCGATCTGACTGTCAGACTTTCAGCCTCCGGAACTGGGAGAAAATAAGTTTCTGCTGTTGAAGCCACCTGGTCTTTGTCGCTTTGGTAGGGCTGCCCTAGCAGATCAAGACTGGCACTGAGAAAAGTTCGTGTCGCCAACAGAGCTTTCCTATCCATTTTTATGGGGAGAAAGGGAGATGTGGAGAGAGATGTGCATGAGAGAGACAGAGAGACTGAGAAAGACGTTAGGCAAAGAGTTGTGCAATAAAATAGGTATTTGGTTTTTTGGTTTTTCCCTATGTAAGGAAGAACACCTGAGAAAATTACCATAGTTGTGAAAGCTCCTGGCTGTTAAGGTGTAAAGAGAGTCTCTCGCATCTTTTTTTCTTCTTTACAATGATGCATTTTCGCGACGTACAACTCTTACCATAACCTAAATCATAAGCTACTACAGAGAATATTTTTCTTGCCTGGGCCACAGTGGATTGTTCAGTCCAGACAATGTTGCCCAAAAGGCTATCAGAAGAGTTTGGTGAGGTTTCTAGAATACTCCCTTTAGCCTAAGAGTGACCAGGGCAGAGTTTTCTCTTTTCTCTGTAAGCTCCTGTAGATAGAAATTTTCCTTCACGGTCAGCCGTGAAGCAAGCCAAGCTAAAGCTGGGGTGGACTGCTTGGTTTTGTGGGTCCCCTGTACTTCCTGTGTTGGGAATGTGATCTGCAGATTCCTGTGTCAGTGTTTATAGACGGGTCCTCTGGGGGCTGATCGGGTCTTAAGGACTCTGCCCACATGAGTTAATCGGCTACTGAGCGGTGGCTTGGCTGTAAACGCGCATGCTCTGCCCTGCGTGTGCTTGGGATGCAGCAGAGAAGCCCTCACTAGGGCCGAGAAGATGCAGCACCATGGTCCTGGACTTGTCAGCCCTCCAGAACGTAAATTACTCAGATCTAAGTCCTCGGTTATAGCGACAGAAAAGGAACACAGGTCTGGGCAGAACTAAGAAACTCAAAAGGTCAACCGAGCTGGAACGCTGACCTGATTATCCCTGAAACCTGACCTCGCTTTGCGCTTCGGAGCTGTAGGAGCTAGTAAATTTCCTTCCTTACCTAAGCCAGGGTGAGGCTGGCTTTCAAGTATGCACAGCAGAAACTCCCCTTCCTATAGAAGACTAAGCTGATCTCAAAAAGGTTTTATTCATAGCAGAAAAATGCATGCCCTCTCACTCAGCGATGACCCGAAATGCCCGTGTGTGTGTGTGTGTGTGTGTGTGTGTGTGTGTGTGTGTGTGTGTGTGTGTGTGTGTGTGCCATCTACGGTCACATATACTAGAAAGTGTCTCGACTATTCCATCGCGCAGCCTAAAGCCCTTGACACAAGCACATTAGATTGAAATGACATTAATGTGTCCTCTCGGGTCACCAAACTATAGTTTCTGAACTCAATAGTGGAACAACAGAATGAACGTCCGAACAGGCAGGACAGGGGGGGGGGTGCGGAGAGGGTGTACAACCAGGACAGCCACATCCACAGGAGCAGCTGAGGACTAACTGAAAACCACTACAAAGACCTTTTACGTATAAGGAGAGCTAGCAAGGAGCCAGCCAGCTGCCAGCAGCAGGAGGCCCAGAGTGATGTGTTTTTATTATAGCTAGAAAAATATACTTTAGATAAACTGTTGTGCTTCAGGGTCAAATATTTAAATCACTTGTGAGTAGAGGAAAAACCCCACAGAAGAGCTAATGACTGCAGATTAATGAAACCTGTTGGGAAGGAAAAGTGGGAGGTAGAATCTACCTGGAAGGCTGAGGGTATCGCTTAACCTTAAAGCATGAGGTTAGCATGCGTTCACTCCCTAACACACACACACACACACACACACACACACACACACACACACACACACACACACCTCACAATGCAAAGTTAATACCTAAAACCAGAATGACGTCTCCCAGAATTCACAAAGTCAATGGCAGCTGGACTATCTACAACTAAATTGTGCAGAAAGTGTACACAGGCTACTCAATTCTGTTAGTTCCTGCCCTGGGAAATATTAACAAGCCAGGCATGATGGTGCACGCCTTTAGCCCCAGCACTCGGGAGACAGAGGCAGGCGATCTCTGTGAGCTTGAGGCCAGCCTGGTCTCTTCCTGTGGCAAAGAGTCTGATTCTCCAGATTTTTCCTATTTTCCAAAGGCCAGAATATTTTTATTTTATTTTGTTTGTTTGCTTTTTGTTTTTTTGAGACAGGGTTTCTCTGTATAGCCTTGGCTTTCCTGGATTCACTTTGTATACCAGGCTGGCCTCAAACTCAGAGATCCACTCTCCTCTGCCTCCTGAGTGCTGGGATTAAAGGTGTTCCCTACCAAGCCCAGCTTCTTTTTATTTATTTTTTAAGATTTATTTATTTATTATATATACAGTGCTCTGCCTGCACATACAACTCCACGACAGAAAAGGGCACCAGATCACATTATAGATGGTTGTGAGCTACCATGTGGTTGCTAAGAATTGAGCTCAGGATCTCTGGAAGAGCAGCCAGTGCTCTTAACCTCTGAGCCATCTCTCCAGCCCAGCCAGAATCTTTATTTAAGAGAAATTTTCAGGAGGCCTCAGTTTTACAACCCCAATTGTTGCAATGGAAACTCTCTTCTTTTTGGCAACTAGAGGACCCAACTCCAGGCAGTACATAAAGCTATAAACTTCGTATTATTATCATATATACATATATATAAAAATTTTAAGCCAGGCGTGGTGGCGCACACCTTTAATCCCAGCACTCGGGAGGCAGAGGCAGGCGGATTGCTGTGAGTTCGAGGCCAGCCGGGTCTACAAAGTGATATATGTGTGTGTGTGTGTGTGTGTGTGTGTGTGTGTGTGTGTGTATGTATCAGTAGACACATTAGCTAATATCTTCCCTCTATCTTCCTCAGTTCCAAGGTCCAGGGCTGAGGGCCATGGGTGTTCTACCATAACCCTATGTTTATACCAAACTCAAGCCTCAGGAGGAAGTTGAGGGGCAAGGAGTGGAAAGGCCAAGGGCCCAGTGAAACCTCAATTCCAAAGAATTCATAGTCTGGAGACAGCCCATTTGGTAGCGGCAGCTGTGGCTTCTGATTTCCTGGGCGAGGTGGAGCCATGGTGTGATTTCAGCAGCCTTCACTGCCATAGGAGTGGAGAGAATCATATTGTAGGGTCCTTCTGCATTGCTTGCATGTCCTTGTGACTCCCTGTGTGACCCAGACATGGTGGACCCCGAGGTCGGCCAGGACTCTTGGATGGTCCAATGAGTAGCCTTCATGGAGGACTGGAGGACGTGTGAGGATTCGAGAAAGGAGACTCGAGAAAAGAATGGTTAGAGAGATTCTGCCAACTAACTGCTGGTCTCCGAGCCTGGGAAGCAGTGGGGGAGGGCTTCCACACGTAATCTCATAGGGAGGTAAATCGGCACCTATATGGGCTACAGCAGGCTGAAGCAAAGCAAAGCAAGGAGGACTAGCTGCCTTTTGGTAGACTCTAATGAGACTTTTGTTACATGTGTGTGTGTGTATACATATGTATGTGTGTATACATATATATGTGGGTGTACATATATGTATGTATACATATATGTGTGTACATATATATGTGTGTATGCATATATATGTGTGTGTACATATATGTGTGTACATATATGTGTGTGTACATATATGTGTGTGTGTACATATATGTGTGTGTACATATATGTGTGTGTGTACATATCCGTGATATATATATGAGAGCGGGAGCTCCGTTTGCTACTCTAGAGAACCATGACTAATGCAAGAAGTGACCCTGACTCAAAGGAATAGACAGTGATAAAGAAGATCTGATGCCTTCTTCTGGTTTCCTGTTTGTTTGTTTGTTTGTTTGGTTGGTTTGTTTTGTTTTTCAAGACAGGATTTCTCTGTGTCGCCTTGGCTGTCCTGGACTCGCTTTGTAGGCCAGGCTGGCCTCGAACTCACAGTGATCCCTTTGCTTCTGCCTCCCCAAATGCTGGGATTACAGGCGTGTACCACCACGGCTTGGCCTTTGGGTTTCTATGCATAGGCATGCACTCCCTACACACGCGCGCGCACACATACACTCACACACACACAAACAAATAAGTAAACCTTTTTTTTTGTTTTTTCAAGATAGGGTTTCTCTGTGTAGTCCTGGCTGTCCTAGACTCACTTTGTAGACCAGGCTGGCCTCGAACTCACAGCGTTCTGCCTGCCTGTGCCTCTTAAGTGCTGGGATTAAAGGTGTGTGCCACCACCCTCCCTGCTAAAAATAAACCTTTAATTAGAAGAAAAACATAAAATAAAGCATCTTCTCACATTGCTGGAGTCTGAGAGGTCTAAAATAAAGGAGGGGAGGGACTGACGGCAGCTCCACTGCTCATCGCTAAGGCAATGCTTTGGGTTGGGAAGACCGCCATGTCCTCATCTGAGACCTCCATTCTAAGGGAGTCCTCCTAGCCCAGCCTCACCCTAAATACCATCCCAGTAGCTGCTATGTTTCAGCATCTGGATTTTTGTTTTGGAGGCAATATATTCATGCTATAATACAAATAGTGTACTTAGTAACGTGTGGTGGATTGAGTAGGAATGGTCCCCACAGGCTTGGGCATTACGGAGTGATACTGCTTGAGGAGGTCAGGAGCTGCATCCTCGCCGGAGAAGGCATGGCCTTGCTGGAGGAAGTGTGTCACCAGGGGTGAGCTTTGGGGTTTCAAGTGCTTAAATTCAGGTGCAGTGTCTCTTTCTTCCTGCTGCCTGCTGCTCTGATGCAGAGCTCTCAGCTCCTTCTCCAGCACCGTGTCTGCCTGCGTGCCACCATGCTTCCCGCCATGATGAACTGTAAGCCAGCCACTATTAAATGTTTTCCTCTGTAAGAATTGCCATGGTCGCCAGGCATGGTGGCGCACACCTTTAATCCCAGCACTCGGGAGGCAGAGGCAGGCGGGTCGCTGTGAGTTCAAGGCCAGCCTGGTCTACAAAAGTGAGCCCAGGATAGCCAAGACTGTTACACAGAGAAACACTGTCTTGAAAAACCTAAAACAATAAAATAAAAATAAAACAATTACCATGGTCGTGGGGTCTCTTCACAGCAATAAAATGCTAAGATACAACATCTGTGACAGGGACAGATAAATTAAGTGTTAAATTAAGTATGTGGCTTCCAGAGGCAAACGGTCTAGGTCTGGATCCCAATTTAGCCACCTATAAACCTTGAAGCCTTGAAGAGGTGATTTTACCTATCTGTGCTCAGTTGTATACAGCACATAGAAGTGCCGTTATCACTATTACCTGTGATTAACTGAGTGTTACTATTACATAATAATGTGTAATCTATTGTTACTGTTGTTATTACTACTTTATATACACGGCAGTGTATTATTTCACACAGAAAGTGACATTATCATTATTATTGCCTATGATTATCTACTATTAATATTACATAATGATATGTAATATATTGTTAACATTGTTGTTACTATTTTATTTATGCATAGCAATATGCTATTACACACAGCAAGTGCCCCTTTCATTATTATTTTTACCAAGAACGTTATAACAGCAACACCATCTTCTTTTTAGGATAGCAGGGAGATGAGGTGGCTCAGCTCATCCGTTCATTCACTTCTTTGCTGACAAAATTGCACTTTCTTAACATTTTATTTATAGAGAGTATGTGTATGCATGCATGCATGCACATGTCATGGTTTGGGAGGTGGAGGTCAGAGATCACCCTATGGGAATCTGTTCTCTCCTTCCACTATGCGGGTCCCAAGGGATCTCAGGTCCTCAAGCTTGGTTGGTGGCTTGGTTGGTGGCTGTGACCTGTTGATGCTATCGCCATCACAGAAACAATTTTTCCAATGACTTATTTGTTTATTTTTATTTTACATGCATTGGTGGTTTGCTGGCATGTCTGCCTGTCTGAGGGCATCAGATCCCTTGGAGCTGGATTACAGACAGTTGTGAGCTGCCTTATGGGTGCTAGGAATTGAACCCAGGACATCTGGAAGAGCAGCCAGTGCTCTTAACTGCTGAGCCATCTCTCCAACCCTGAAAGGGTTACATTTTATTCAGGGTATCCATCTCTCTCAAGTGACTTAAGGGTCACATTAGCACATTAGCAAACTGCTCGAGATCAGCCTGATTGGTTGGTTGGTTAGTTGGTTAGTTGGTTGGTTGGTTGTTTGGTTGGTTGGCTGGTTGGTTGGTTGCTGGTTGGTTGGTGGTTGGTTGGTTGGCTGGTTGGCTGGTTGGTTGGTGGTTGGTTGGTGGTTGGTTCATTGGGTGGTTGGTTTTTTGCCACTGGCTGCTTAGTGCAAGGCATATGAGAGAGTTGGTCCATGGAGTCACAAGGTATCTGAGAAAGGTCTCCTCCTGTTCAAAGGGAAGAAAACCAAGCTGAGACAAATGCTCACAAACACAGGAATGGTTATCTTCTCTAGAGACAGTGACTAGAGGAGGCCTGAGGACATACAAAAAACTCTCAAAAGCCTCACCCAGGGTCTCTTACAGTCTCCATCCACTGTGCTACATAGTCCCATTTTCTTTTCTCTTTCCTTTTTTCTTTTTCTTCTTTTTTGTTTTGTTTTGTTTTGTTTTTTGAGACAGGGTTTCTCTGTCTAACCACTCTGGCTGTCCTGGAGCTTGTTTTGAAGATCAGGTTGGCCTCAACTCACTAAGATCTGCCTGTCTCTGCCTCCCAAGTGCTGGGATTAAAGGTGCCTGCCACCAGTGCCCTCCTGCATTGACACTTCTAATGACAATACCTCTTAAGAAGATGCTTCAGATTCTGAAGTCTAGCATTTGTCTTCTAAATACAATATTCTGCATAGAAACATATACAAGTAACTGTTTTATAAATATGTATTTACATACAGTTAGCATGTAATAACAAGTAATGAAAAAAGGGCTATGAATTTGAAAGAAAGCAAGGAGGAAAACATGGGGGCACGCTGGAAAGAGGAAAGGGAAGGGGGAACTAATACAATTACAATACAATCTTAAGAATAAGAGAACAAATTAAAAATTCATATAGAAACAAAAGATCGTAGGTAGCCAAAACCATCCTTAGCAATAGCAACCATCCTGCAAGGATCATATGCCTGATCTCAGGTTATATTACAGAACCATAGTACTACAAACAGCAGGGTAGAGCACAGAAACAGCTTGTGTAGATGGGTGGAATCAAACAGACGATCTAGAAATAAGCCTGCACAGCGATAGCAGTTTGATTTTTCTTTTTATAAAGATAGCCCCTTCAATGAATGGTGCTAGGAAAACTGGTTATCAGCACGTGGATACCAGGCCCACTCCACAGAGGGGAATCCATGCCTGGTTCTGTACCTGGTTAAAAGTCCATGCCTGGGGTGGTCACGAAGCATACCAGGGAATCTACTGCTGTTATTTTGCTAAATGGACATATTGTCGAAGTACTTTCTAAGCATGTATGCTTACACCATAAGTAAGAAGTTCTGTTTATAGTGAGCAGAGGCCAACAGAGACATAGCTATTGACTGTTCAGTGCTCAGACCTAAGTAGGACCTCTCTCTCTCTCTCTCTCTCTCTCTCTCACACACACACACACACACACACACACACACACACACACACACATGCACACACATGCGCACACACATGTGCGCACACACACATGCTTACGCGCGTGGGGGGGCACACACACGCACACACACACACACCTCCACAGTGCTTAGGAAACACTGTAGAATAGTGATGGAAAGAAGGAAGAAGCTGGAGAATGGAACAGAGTATATGAAACATGGCTGCTTCCTCTAATGAACTCACAAGAGCATTGCACATGAGTGGGCTACTCAATATTTCACCATGGATATGGAAGGGGCACACAAGTGTGAGCTCCCCAAGTGTGGCTCTGCATCTCCTGGAAGGGCATCCAGATGCCACTGGGGCACAGATTGGAAAAGAATGAAATTACAAAATCTCTGGTCCAGATGGGGCCTGGTAGCGTACACCTTTGATCCCAGCACAGGGGAGGCAGAGGCAGGCGTTATCTCTGAGAGTTCGAGGCCAGCGTGGTCTACAGAGTGAGACCAGAACAGCCAGGACTAGTTTGGAGGTTGGGTGGCTGGGGAAACAAAAACAAAAACGAAAAACGACAACTCCAGTCTAGCAGGGAGGGTGAGAAAGGATATTTTCTCTGCAATAAGCTGGGCTACCAGGCCAGGTGGCAATGACTGGGTCAGGTGACAAGGGCCAGGCCTGACAGGCTACTCAGGTGGCTGCTTTGGGACCAGCCAGCAGCTAGCTCCTACAGATCACAGATTGGCACCTGCAGCAGGCCCAGACAAGCAATGGAAGTGGGAGGGGAGAGGGGGGAGACAGTGGGGGAGGGCGGAGAACTATAGTTGTGGTCACCCCTTCCCCCCAAACTTCATGAAAATAAAAGGAGGAGATGTTGGGAAAGGAGTTTGTGGGGTGAGTAAAGACCACAGGAGAGGACAAGGGGAGGGGACCACAGTCAAAGGGTATTATATGGGAAAAACTTGTGAAGGAATAACTTGGAAAATTACAACGTATTGTATGTATTGTAAAGCCTGATAACAGGGGCTGGAGGGATGGCTCAGCGGTTAAGAGCACTGACTGCTCTTTCAGAGGACCCAGGTTCAAGTCCCAGCACCCACATGGCAGCTCACACAGTCTATAGCTCTTGTTCCAGGTGATCTGACATTCTCACACAGACATGCATGCAGTCAAAACATCAATTTATATAAAATTAAATTAAATTAAACCCCTGATAGCAGGCCCCCTCTATTGGAGACCCTATCTGAAACAAGACAAAACAAAACTGGTAAGAAATCCTTTTGGTGTTTGTTGTCATTTCCTGCTTTTAAGAAAAGATCTAGCAGAGGCTGGAGAGATGGCTCAGAGGTTAAGGGCACTGACTGCTCTTCCAGAGGTCCTGAGTTCAATTCCCAGCAACCACATGCTAGCTCACAACCATCTATAATGTGATCTGATGCCCCCTTATGGCATGCAGATAGAGCAGTCATAAAATAAATAAATAAGTCTAAGAAGAAAAAAAGAAAAAGATCTAGGGTCTAGTGGAGCCCAGGCAGACCTCAAACTTGCTTTGTAACTAATGATGACCTTGATCCCCTAATTTTCCTGCCCCCACCTCCTATAGACTTAGGGTACAGGCATGCATCACTGAATATTGTAAAAGTAACTCCACCACCACCGCCGCCCCACCCCCGGCACACACGCACAGGGTTTCTTTGTGTAACCTCCCTAGCTGCCCTAAACATACCTTATAGACCAGGCTGACCTTGAATTCAGAGACACACCTGCCTCTACCTCACCTGATCTAATTGTTATCTCTGAGAATTGCTCCCTTCTTCTGCTAACCTAGATCTCGTCCTGGAAGCTTCTAGTGTCTGTACAATCTAACCCAGGCCTAGAATGTTTTGAGCCTCTGAGACTTAATGCTGAGTAAGCTCATCCCTTCTAACTCTTTCTCAACTCTTGCTGGCTGGTTCAACTCAACTGTTCTGGTTCAAACGCCTCCCCTAGCTGACTGATTCAATTGGGCTTCTCTCTTGGTCTCTGACTGAATTGCTTTGTTTAGCCTTATACTAACTCTAGCAATCTGTTCTAACCTTCTGTCTCCTTCTCATTTTCTGTCTCATCTGTCTTCACTTGTGCCTAGTTATTCTCGCTTCAATCTGTCTCTGTAAAACTTTCCCAGTATGCCGGGCATGGTGGCCCACTACTTTAATCCCAGCACTCGGGAGGCGGAGGCAGGCCGATCTCTGTGAGTTTGAGGCGACCCTGGTCTACAAAGCGAGTCCAGGACAGTCAAGGCTACACAGAGAAACCCTGTCTTTAAAAAACCAACCAACCAAACAAACAAACAAAAACCTCTCCCAATAAAACTGCCTCTGCATTACACAGACTGAATATCCACAAAGTCAACTCTACTGCACTGCCTCTCAACTCACTGACTCAACAGAACTGCCTGACCAGAGCTCAGAGATCTGCATCCTCCGTCTTCTAGGTGCTGGGATTAAAGACCTCAGTTTTTCTTAACCTGAAACTTGCTCTGTAACAGGCTGTCCTGTAACCCAGATATCTTCTCCCCTCTGTCTCCTGGAATTAAAGACATTTGTGTATCCCAGCCAGATGACAAAGACCTAGAAAGTCTTTGGATGTGCTCTTGCCAGAGTGGCCATGTTCCGAATTAAAATTCCTCTATAGAGTATGGTTCAATTTAGTTTGTTGTTGTTGTTGTTTAATACATATTTTGAGTCTAAAAGGCATAACCTTAAACACACACACACACACACACACACACACACACACACACACACACTTTAGTACCTATAACATTAGGTAGTATATTGCAATCTTTGAGGACATTTTTATATAACTTTATGTATATGGATGTTTTGCTTATAGTTCTTTCTATGTATCGCGGGCATGTGATGCTGGAGGAAGTCAGAAGAGAGAGTTGGATTTCCTGGGACTAGGGACCAGGTCTCTCTTAACATAAGTCACTGTAAGGGAGCCAGATGTGCAGATTTCAGGCAGAGAGCACAATGGTTAGCTAGGGCTATATCTGTTGGAGGAAAAGATGGCGCATATATATATCCCACCTGCTTGGGACAAGTGTGTTTTAGCAGACCCTGCCCGTTGCTGGGGTAACTAGTGTGAGTGTGCCAGGCTGAAGTGTGAAACACTCAGTACAAAATGTTCTGAACTCCAGGTCACATTGCAGTGTTCAACCCCAGTGATCAGTAGCATAGAGAAGTGATCAAAACCCTCATATTTTGAAAATCTGGTACCTAAAGGGAACCCTTGCCTGATACCACTGCAGTGACTGTAAGTTCATATTCTTACAAGACCCCCACTTTTAAAAAAATATTATATGAGGTTTATTAAATGGGCATGGGGGGGGGAAGAAAGAAAGGGAGGAAGGGTACCCCAAAGAGAGAGAAGAAGAGGGAGAGAGAGAGAGAAAGAAAGCAAGAGGGTAGAGCAGGTAGACTGGGGAGAGAGGTAAGAGAGAGCCACGTGGATGTTTGTCCTTTTATATGGCCCTGGGCAGGGCCACACCCCTGTGGCAAGTCAGCAGTAGGCTGACCGAAACAGAATCCAAGACCCCCACTTAACCATAGTCAAATACTACTTTTATAACAATTATTTTTACATTAATCAACAAAGTACGATTTCATTATGACATTCTCACACATGTATGTCATTGTATTTTGTTTATGTGTTCCCTTCTTACCTTTTCATCCTCCCTTCCCTAATTGTCTCGCTCCCAGTTATCTCTTATGCTTTCATGTCATATGTGTGTATATATGACATATGTATGTATGTGTGTGTATACATTTATACGTAAATCTAGATTCTAGAGATAAGAAGAAAAATCAGAAAAAGGAGACCCTGCCCAGTGACCACACCAAAGTCTTTTTTTTTTTTTTTTTTTCCTTCACTGCCATGGAACTTATTCTGTAGACCAGGCTGGCCTCAAACCCACAGATATCTTCTTGCCTCTGCCTACCGAGTGCTGGACTTAAAGGCATGTGCCACCATCACCTGCCACCAAAGTCTTAAGGTAAGAAAGAACACTGGTGTGGCATGTCTGAAATCCACGCCCTCCAGAGGATTAGACAGGAGGGAGAGTTACAAGCTGAAGTCTAGCCTGGACGATAAGACATTGCCCCCCCCCCCAAATAAATAAAATTAATAGAAACAGGTATATTACAAATTATACTTTGTAGGCTATTGTATTGCTTAGAATGCAATGTTTTAAAATAAAACAATGAATTATTAAACTGTTGCTGTTGTTGTTGTTGTTTCCAGATAGGATTTCACTGTGTAGCACTGGCTGTCCTGGACTCACTTTGTAGACCAGACTAGACTCAAACTCACAGAGATCTGCCTGCTTCTGCTTTCCTGAGTGCTGGGATTAAAGGTGTGTCACCACACTGGGCCTTTATTAAACTTCTTTTTTTGTTTGTTTGTTTGTTTTTTGGTTTTTTGGTTTTTTTGAGACAAGGTTTCTCTGTGTAGGCTTGGCTGTGCTGGGCTTGCTTTGTGGACCAGGCTGGCCTCGAACTCACAGAGATCCACCTGCCTCTGCTTCCTAAGTGGTAGAACTAAATGCATTCATCACCACCATCCGGCCTCCCAAGTGCCACAAGGTCTTTGAGACAATTTTTCCTTCTTTAAAGCAAGCTATAACTAAAAAAAAAAACAAACAAACAAAAACAAAACAAAACAAAACAAAAAAAAACTATTGATTGAACTGCCTCACAGTTCTGTAGCCTGAGAAGTTGGTGCTGAACACCCAATGGGAGCTTCATGAGTGTTTCACAACCTGGGAGAGGGTCTCCCATGGGGGCACTAGCATGCTAGCATGTGGTCTCTGGTTCTGCTACCAGGACACAGGAACAGGTGGCTGCAAAGCAGGACCCATCTCCAAACAAATCACTAATGCTGATCAGGAGGCTCGACCCTTCGTGACCTCATCCAATCTTAACCCTGACCTGCATGAAACTCACCTTGAAAACTTGAACATAAAAATGTATTTCTAGAGCCGGGCGTGGTGGCGCACGCCTTTAATCCCAGCACTCGGAAGGCAGAGGCAGGAGGATCGCTGTGAGTTCAAGGCCAGCCTGGTCTACAAAGTGAGTCCAGGATGGCCAAGGCTACACAGAGAAACCGTGTCTCGAAAAAACAACAACAACAACAAAGTGTATTTGTAACACATGAATTGTATGTGCACACATCCTAACCCAGCCAGTTACCCACCTATGAGAACCTGTGGCCTTTGTGTCCTTTGATATTCTGTCACCAACCATCATTTGCTCCCCAACCTTCGGGCCACACTGCCTTGGCGGATTCCTTCCACCCAAAGCGTCCCAGCTCTGCCTAACCCGTCTCTTCTTAACCTCCATATCTAATATCAAGTTGAAGAAATTTTCCTTAATCTGTCTTCACTGAAAGATAGCATCCTTTAGTTAGTCGGCCCAGGGTGTTTCCCTTTCTACTTCCTCACTCCTCAGAGTTTACACAAGTTTGTTGGCTTTTTGTTTTGTTTTGTTTTCCTGTTCCTCTTTGCTTTGTTTTGATTGTGCGTCTTGCAGTCTAGCCTTCCCTCTGTTCCTCTTTCAGTAAAGAGAACTTTATCTTTCTGCTTCAGCTGCTGTGTGCTGGGATCTCAGGGATACACCACCCTGCCCAGGCTAGGAGGAGTCCCACTCCCATTTCTTTCTTTTAAATGTTATCTCATCAGGAGATGGTGGCACACATCTTTAGTCCCAGCAGCTAAGGTGTGGATCTGAGTGTAATCGCTGAGAACGTTTAAATATTTGCTTGTGTGTATGTATTCCCTCTAGTGTGGCCAAGTGTTTTTCTAGCTCTTGTTTTTCTTTATCATCATCTGACATGCTAATGGATATCTTGCCTACTCTATTTTAGTCCCCAGAAACATTTGCAGCTTCCTAACTGAGAGTCACCCAGTGATTCCTGGGAAGAAAGGGAGACACTCTTTAAGTGATGGAGGAAAATGAGCTGCTGTTCAGATTGTACTGTTAGCTGATGCAAAGCCCCTAGATCCTGGGTGGTGGTTGTTGTTGGGTTTGCTTTGGTTTTTGTGGAACAAGTGCTTGCTATATAGCCCTGGCTGGCCTGGGATTTGCTGTGAAACCCAGGCTGGTCTTGAACTTGACACGTTCTTCTGACTCAGGCTCGCGAGTACTGGGATTATAAGCGTGCACCACCATACCTGGCTCCAGCTTCTGTTCTTTCTTTCTTTCTCTCTTTTCTTTTCCTTTCTTTCTTTCTTTCTTTTTTTTTCTTCCAGTTTTTCAAGACAGGGTCTCTCTGTGTAGCCTTGGCTATCCTGGACTCGCTTATAGACCAGGCTGGCCTCGAACTCACAGCGATCTCCCTGCCTTTGCCTCCCCAGTGCTGGTGTGTGCCACCTCACCTGGCTACAGTTGTTTGTTTAGCTTTCAATTAAAGTAAATTTTTATTCAATTGAGGTAATGTCTTGAAGGCTTACTGCTCCTTCTGCTGACCTAGGCCTAGTCCAGGAAGCCTCTAGCCTATACACAATCTAATAATCTAGGCCTAGAATGTTTTCAGCCTCTGAGACTTACTTCTGATTAAGCTCGCCCTTTCTAATTCTTTCTGAATTCTTGCTGTCTGATTCACCCCCTCTGTTCTGGTTCAAACTTCTCTCCAAGCTGACTGATTCAATCTGGCTTCTCTCAGCTTCTCACTGAGTTGCTCCACTAGGCCTAAAACTAACTCTCGCAATCTGTTCTATTCTTCTGGCTCGTCTCTCTTCACCCGTGTCTAACTTGTCTCTTCAACCTGTCTCTGTAAAACTCTGCCAGGAAAAACCAGCCTCTGAATTCCATGAACTGGACTGCCACAAACTCAGCTCCACTGCCCTGCCTCTCAACTCACCAACTCAACTAAACTGTGTGGACAGCACTGAATGGAACGCCGAGATCTGCAGGCCCCTGTCTCCTGCATGCTGGGATTAAAGGCTTGTTCTGTCAGACTTCTATCGCCTTTGTCTGTTCCTGGAAGACTAATTGAGTGCCAGAGTCCAAAGTCGATGCAAAAGCAAAGGGATTTACCAAGCCGACGCGCCAGGGTCCACAAAACGCAGAAAAGTTGGAAGACCCAAAGAACAGGAGCAAGGGCTTTGTATACTTTTACAGAGTACAGACATGATTGGTTAGTTGACCTTTAAAATGATTGGCTAAGTAATGGTGCAGGTGGGAGAAAAAGGGGCACAAGGAAAAGGTGCTGTTTTCTGAGAGAGCTAACAATAGTTGGGGACTTTTTCTTTCCTTTTTTAAAAATTAATTTATTCATATTATATCTCAATTGTTATCCCATCCCTTGTATCCTCCCGTTCCTCCCTCCCTCCCACTTTCACCCCATTTCCCACCCCTAGGTCTGTGACTGAGGGTTGGGAACTCTTTCAACTAGGAGGAGTAAGCACATTTCTGAGGTAGTGGAAATTTAGACACAAGCTGGCTGTCCTTAGATCAGGCTGGACTCTTCAGTTCCACTACACCTGGATCTAAGTTTTTCTTTTCCTGAAACTTGTTCTGTGCCAGGCTGACACTGAACTAAGGGGTCTGCTTGCCTCTGTGCCTGGGACTAAAGGTGTGTCTGTATTCCAGCTGGATCACACAAGCCTAGTGGATCTTTGGATGTGATCTCCTGCTAGAGCAGCCAAGTTCTGAAATAAAATTCCTCTACAGCTGGCTTGTTTGTTTGTTTGTTTTCTTAACAGACAGGGTCTTGCTATAGACCAAACTTATAATCCTCCTGCCTCTCAAATGCTGGCATTACAGGTAAATGCTACCATGCTATGTGACGCAATTACGTAAAGTCAAAAGGGGGTTGGGAGTTTAAGTCCTTTGGTTGAACACTTGCTCTGTATAAACTGGGTATGGGAGTGCACACTTGTAATCCCAGATCTTGTGGGGGTGAGGCAGAAACAATCGAGGTCATCCTCACCTATATAGTGAGTTTGAAATTGGCCTGGAATACATGAGCTCCTATCTTAAAACATTCATGCAAATATAAGTGTTCAGGAACTTATTTTTCTTACATGAATAATTACCATTATAATACAAATTTTGGCCAAATGTCGTAGTGTAGATTTACCATCTCAGCACTCAAGAGGCGGAGGCAAGAGAATAACAAGTTAGAGTACACATAGACTCGGTCTCCATAACAACCGTGTGTGTGTGTGTGTGTGTGTGTGTGTGTGTGTGTGTGTGTGTGTGTTCATGAGCAATGATTGTTGCCACTCTAATTGTAGAATGCCTCTGCCTGTCCACATAGCCCCTTTCATTGTCAGCCCCTATGTGGGAGGAGGGCAGAAAGAATGCTCAGCCCATCCCCTCACCCCGCTTACAGTCTGTGGGCAGGACCTCGTCAGTGGCTGCCTCCCAGGGATTCCCTTCACTCACATATGAATCCTTGAAATAATGCATAGGGACCCAGTGAGGTGACCAGAGGGAGAGCTCGGGTAGGGGTCCTCATGCTTGGAGGCTGGTGTCCTGCCACCTACATCTCAGACTTCCATCCAAGACATACGGCGTCAGGTTCCCTGGGATATGCTAAAATGCACACTGCTGGTATCCCAGCTTTAGCTGCTGGTCCAGAGTCCCAGAATGTAGAACTCTCCTTTATGGTTTAGCTTTTTACCAGTGTGCTTTTAAAATCTATTGTCAACTCAGCAACCCTTGCTCTAGTCAAGACTTTTCCTGATCTGTACCTAAATCTCTGCCACATACTCTTTGGAGACCTACGTACGCAATGATTGTAGATAAGGAATTTACCTCCAAGGGGCTTCCCATTTTAACTTTCCACACCTTCAGAAACTAGGGACTTTCAGAGTCAGGGACATAGGCTGGTGGCAAGAGAATCTGTCACCTTTTCTCTTCCAACACAAATCTTACTTTTTTTTTTTTTTAGTTTTTTGAGACAGGGTTTCTCTGTGTAGCCTTGGCTGTCCTAGACCCACTCTGTAGACCAGGCTGGCCTTGAACTCACAGTGATCCCCTGCCTCTGCCTCCCAAGTGCTGATTTTACAGGCATGTGGCACTGCGCCTGGCTTCCATCTGCGTTTTGAATGCTGATTATAAACCTGTGACTATAAATCAAATGTCTTCAACAATTTCTGGTACTTATTTTCATCTGTAAACTTAGGGATGCAAGAAGATATATTATTATTTTTTTACTACAAAATCTTCCTCTTTTCCCCCTTCTTTTTCTTTGAGAGACTTCCTGGAACTCCCTAGATACCTTGAACTCAGAGACTCACCTGCTTCTGTCTCCCGAGTGCAGGGATCAAAACTGAGCCATCATGATCAGCTCTTCATTGCAAACTCCCTATAAACTGGATTGATAAAGTCAGTAGACACAGTGAAAGCATCTGTAATCAGTTTAAACCTTAAGTCTGATAGACTGAGCTGTCCAGGTCCCAGAGACTATTCCTGAGTTTAGGTTTAAAAGCTGAACTTTCTGATTGAAATTTTTGATGCAGCTTTGTGGTGGAGAATTTCCTGCTATGTTCTGGGCCCCAGGTTCAATGCCCAGAACCACAAATAAATAAACAAACAAATCAACAATTCCATAAAGCTTTGCAATTATAATACACACTTTCTTGTGTGTATTATACTACGTAATATACATAAATATACTATAGCACTTTCCTGACTTTATACAGTTATTTGCGAAGTTTGTTTTTGTTTTTTGTTTGTTTGCTTTTTTAGTTTTTAGAGACAGGGTTTCTCTATGTTAGCTTTGGCTGTCCTGGACTCGCTTTGTAGACCAGGCTGGCCTTGAACTCACAGCAATCCGCCTGTCCCTGCCTCCCAAGTGCTGGGATTAAAGGCATGCATTCCCACAGCTGGCTCTTGTTTTGTTTTGTTTTGTTTTTGAGGCAGGATCTCACTATATGCTCAGGCTGGCTTTACTGGCTCAGTCTCCCAGATCTTCCCAAGAATTACAGATTTGAGCCACCAAGCCTGACATCGTACAGCTTAATTATATTCTAAATTATACGTTGTGCCGCCTAGTTTTATGCCAACTTGACACAAGGTAGAGTTATCTGGAAGGAGGGAACCTCAGTTGAAAAGCTGTAGGGAATTTTGTTAACGAGTGCTTGGTGGGGGAGGACTCAGTTCATTGTGGGTTATGTCATCCTTGAGCTGGTGATCTTGGGTTCTATAAGAAAGCAGGCTGAGCAAGCCATGAAGAGCAAGTTAGTAAGCAGCACCCCTCCATGGCTTCTGAATCAGCTCCTGCCTCCAAGTTCCTGGCCTGCTTGAGTTTCTGGCCTCATTGCTTTTGATATGAAACTGTCAGTCAAACAAGACCTTTCCTCACCCACTTGCTTTTGGTCATGGTGTTTCTTCACAGCAACTTTGTGTTTTGAAATAATAACTGCAGTCTTCTCATATTATTACTATGCATTCTATCTGGAATCAGAGAGACTACTTATAATTTTTTAATTTGTAGATTTTATTGATGGAGATACATTTTAGCATTAGCTCTTTGAAATAAGCAGTATTAATGTTATTCCCTAAGCTGCTCTTACTTGCATCTGAAATATTCCTAAGAGTGCATGTGTTAAAAGCTTTGTTCCCCCAAGGACTGGAGAGATGGCTCAGATGCTAAGAATGCTGACTGCTCTTCCAGAGGTCCTGAGTTCAATTCCCAGTGACCACATGGTGGCTCACAACCATCTATTATGTGGTTTGATGCCTTCTTCTGGCCTGCGGGTATATTTGCAGGCAGAGCACTATACACATAATAATAAATAAATAAATCTTTTTTTAAAAAAAGCTTTGTTCCCATCATGAAACACTTTACCATGAGGAATGAACCAGGGCTCCTGCATTCTAGGAACGTGTATTGCCACTGAGCTGTTTCTCAACTCCTTTTGCACTTTTATTTTGTGACAATGTCTCACTCAGTAGTTCAGGCTAGCCTTAAATTTACAATCCCCATAACCTGGCTGCTCAAATAGCTGTGATCATAGGTTTGTACCAACAGTTTTTGTTGTTTGTTTGTTTGTTTTTGAGACAGGGTTTCTCTGTGTAGCCTTGGCTGTCCTGGACTTGCTTTGTAGACCAGGCTGGCCTTGAACTCACAGAGATCCACCTGCGTCTGCCTCCTGAGCGCTGGGATTGAAGGCGTGCGCCACCACCACCTGGCAACAGTACTTAATCTAAAGTGAAATTGCTTCCCACCTGCCCTCCCTCCCCCAATACTAGGGAATGAACCTGAGATCTTATGTGTAACAGGAATGTGATCCTATCATTGAGCTATTATCAGAAGCCCACCCAGCTGTGATAGTTTGGGTGGCAATGGAAACTTAAGTAGGTAGGGTCAGAGCGGGATGCAACTTACTAAAGCCAGGCCTTTGGAAGACACAGGGTTCTCAACTCCCAGAGGCTGAACAGACATCTGTGGCTATGTCTCTTTCCCCCACTACAGGGCCAAAGCTACAGGGACAATGGGCATGACGGAAAACATTAAAACTGTGATCCCGATTTTATTGCCATGGCTGAGGTTCAGGAATAGCCACACACAGAACACTTAGACACCAGACCCGGGTAGATGGAAGAGTTTATTGAACATTTAGCAAAGTCTGACTGGTTAGAGACACAGTCTGGATTCCAGAACCAGCACTTGACCCTGAGCTGGTCTCAGAGTGAGCTTCTAAAGGAGAAAGAGCCTAAGCAAGCAGGAAGAATCGATTTTATTCCAGGTGCATTGTGCCTAGGTAGCTGGACAAAGCATTTCAGCTGAACTTCAAGCTGACTTTCCAGTTCCCCACCATTCAGGAAGAAAGGAACATAGCAGGGGATTGTGGGTTTGTTTAAGTAGAACATACATTTATCATTAATTCAAGCAGAACATTTAACAAGCACTGAACTGTAAATAAAAGGCTATTCTTATGTCAGGCAAGCAGAACTCAATTTTACCTTAGGATCAAAATGAAAACAAAGGACAAAATGGCTTCAGTTACATTAAAGATGAAAGTAAGTGTCAACTGAGGAGCTACAGTTACACTAAAAACTAAAGTAGGTCTCAACCCAGGAGCTATAGTTATGCAAAAAGTTTGTTGTTTTTGTTTGTTTGTTTTTTCAAGACAGGGTGTCCTGGAGTCACTTTGTAGACCAGGCTGGCCTTGAACTCACAGGGATCCACCAGCCTCTGCCTCCTGAGAGCTGGGATTAAAGGCGTGCGCCTTCAACACTATCCTAGGTGTTACTTAACGGTATTATAAACAATATAAAAAGTAGCAGTATTAGTTACTTTTTGGTTGCTGTGATAAAATACCAGGATCAAACCAATCTATTGACAGAAGGGCTTATGATAGGCTTATGGTGTCAGGAGAGTCATTATGATGGGGACCAAAAAGATGAGAAAAACCACATCCTGTTATAAGCACAAAGCTGAGAGAGCAAACTGAAGGTGGGGTGAGACTAACACTCTTCCCACTCGGGAATGGCTAGCTTCCTCCAGCAAAGCTGCGCCTCCTAAACCTTAGGATTTAGCATCACCAACCGGATACCAAGTACTAAATGCCTGAGGGTCTGGGGAACACTTCTCACTCAGACTATCACACTGATTATCTCACGTACTTTGTTACCTTGAAGAAAATCTGACTAGCATACAGGCAAAGCAGCCCAAGTGAACTATTTGATATATGAACCTCAAATTTATAAGACTTGACCAAAGCTGGAGTTTGGTAATATCTGCTTTACTTTTCACATTGTGTGAACAGGTGTGATTAAAATGCAATCAAATCTGACTGTGTCTTATACGAAGCAGGACTCCAGAGAGAAGCAGCCCGGGCTTGTGACTGCGTACAATACGAGACTGCTTGCTGCGTCTTATCTATTAATTCATATTTTAAGCAGGGAGACTGCAGCGGTTGATTTCAACTGTCATCTTGATGGGGTCTAGAGTCACCTGAAAGATTGACGCCTCTACCAGACCCAGGGAGGGATGATTTTGATAAGGTGATTTGAGGCAGGATTATACATCTTCTGTGAATGGCATCCTTCCTTAGGTTAAAGTCCTAGACAGAATAAAAAGAGCAAAGCGAGGTAAGCACAAACACTCTTTGCTCTTTGCTTCTGGACTGTGGATGCAGAGGGACCAGTGGCTTTGCGTTTTGTTCCTCAGTAAGCTGAAGTCAGCCCGTCTAGTATGTAGCTTTTGCCGCGCTATTTTGCTATAACAACAGGAAGAGAGATGTAGAGTCCTCGAGAGCTCTTGTTGAGGATTTAAACCGGAGCCTGCTGCATGCTAAGCAAACACAGGGCCACACAGACCAGGTCTATTTACATCTGGTTTTTCTGAAAGCACAACTTTCTTATCAGCTGGAGAAAGGAGCTAGGCAGAGCAGGTCCCAGACTAACCCAGAGGTGACAAGTGTCAGCCAATGCTTGTCTACGGGTGCCAGGCTGGTTCTTAGAATGAGTGAGAACGCTTTTTGTAGAGGACAGCTTGCTCTCATGGGTGTCAAGTTCAGCCTGGCTTCATTAGTGCAGCTGAAGAGACAGGCTCTTTCTTTAATGACGTTATAAAAGCCTGGAGAAGCATGCGGAACAGCAACACTGAAGAGAGAAGGGAAACTCAGAAAAGGAGATTCCGAGTGTTATGAGTTTGTGTTTCTTCAGGCTTTTGGAGACACAATTTTGTAACTTTGTGTGTGTCGAGGTGAGATTTCATTTCATCCTTTTTAGATTTGGGGCATGTCTTCCTCTCAGTTACTTACTTGCATGTCTCTTTCTCTGCTCTCGCTAAGAGAATTCCCATTAAAACACACCGCTGCTACTCTCTTATTTTGCACCAAGTCAATGTTTAAATGTTTTAAATAAACATGTCCCTGCTGACTGCTGGACGAGATTCATTACAGCCAGGAGGAGCTCAGTGGAACTGCTGGAGGAGATCTGGTTATTATCCTTGTGGTTTGTGCTTGTGGTAGAAATTGCACTAATATTTACATAGAGGGCGTGGCTTGAGGGCAACAGCAAAGCTGACTAAAGTGGGAATTTGTAGCCAGTGCCTGCTAGTGAAAATAGCTACAGTTCAGTTGTCTTTCCCAACAGTATAATTAGGTCCTTCCCAGGACATGTTATTTTTACATTTTTACTCTTCAGCTACAAATTTTCTTACCATCCATTTCCCATGTGGAGATGATTACTTCAAGCTGGGCGGTGGTGGCGCATGCCTTTAATCCCAGCCCTTGGGAGGTAGAGGCAGGCAGATCTCTGTGAGTTCGAGGCCAGCCTCGTCTACAAGCGAGTTCCTGGACAGCCAGGGCTACACACAAGGAAACCCTGTCTCGAAAAACCAACCAACCAACCAACCAACCAACCAAACAAAAAACTGAACCACCCCCCAAAAAAATATATATATGAAAAACAATTAAGATAATAAAAATATATATTTCTGATTTAGGTCTTACTAAATAAAATAAAGAAATTCAGGCAGGCCTCGTGGAGCATTTACAACCTTAGCACTAAGAAGGTGGACACAGGAAGCCTGGTAATTTGAAGGCTAGCCTCAGCTACCCAGTACGTCTAAGCCAGTCTCATCTACAGGATTTTTTTTTGTCTCAAAACATCTAAAACTGAAACCAAACTAAACCAAAATAACAACAACAACAACAACAACCGTGAAAACTAATTCAATCCCCCCAAAAGCCAACCAACCAACCAAACAAACAAATAAAATTTCCCATTTTTCTGATGATTACAAGAAGAAGAAGAAAGAAAAGGAAACCACCCCAAACCCGCTATGTTACCTTCTGGGTGTGCCCAGGCCCACAGCTGCAGCTCTTTCTCTCATGTGGATGAGCTGAACCAGATGCAGAAACTCCTCCTACACCGCAGTGCTCCAGTCCTTGCAAGTGTCCTTACCTAAGTGACAAGGGAGCCACTGGAAAATCTCCACTGTTTTGTTTTTTGGCTTTTTGAGACAGGGTCTCTCTATGTTAGCCTTGGCTGTCCTAGACTCACTTTGTAGACCAGGGTGGCCTCGAACCCACAGCGATTCGCCTGCCTCTGCCTCCCAAGTGCTGGGATTAATGGCGTGCGCCACCACGCTCGGCTAACAGGAGGTTTTTGTTTTGTTTTGTTGTGTTTTTACCTCTTCTCCTTTGTGCCCTCCCAGTCAGCAGTTTTTGGTAACTCACTCAGGAAGCAAAACATTTTGGAATTCAAGGTATTCAACTGTTACATGATGCAATACAGATATTATTTATTTTACTCCAAAAAGTCTGATTTCATGCAATAAGACATATCTGTACGTATGACTATCTAAACCCAGATCTCTAGGTAGCTATACAAATGTTTATGCACCCACTTGTTTTTTTCCCCCAGAATATTCACTGCTGGTGATGTAAATCACACACCCAGACCTAATATTTGTAAATAAAACACATCTGCTTCCTGGTTTCCAACAGAGGCCATTTCCTTCTTTTCCTGTTAGTATGTGGTACTTGTTCGCATACTTTTCTACCCAGCAGATAAGATACACTTGCTGATGTTTGAAAATAAAATCAGGGTGAGAGAAAAAACAGCTTTAAAAAAAAATTCAACCTACTTATTTGGAATTTTTTTTTTTCTAAGAGTTGGGAAAATTCCATTATTTGATTTTAACGCTAAAGACTTTTTTCGTTTGTTTGGTTTGGTTTGGTTTGGTTTGGTTTTCGAGACAGGGTCTTTCTGTGTTAGCTTTGGCTGTCCTGGACTTGCTTAGACCAGGCTAGCCTCAAACTCACCGAGATCCACCTGTCTCTGCCTCCCAAGTGCTGGGATTAAAGGCGTGCGCCATGCACAGCCCTGAAGACTTTAATAGAGATGAGCCTAGCATTATAGATTTGATGGTAGAGTTGAACATAGCTTAAGAACAATTATGAGTTGAGAACCAGTTCTAATATTGACTTGCTGCTAAGATGGAGGAGGCAGGATTAACATAGCCCAAGGTAACTGGCAGGGAGCTGTGTGCAGGTCCCAACCCCTTTTATTGAGCTCTGACTACATGCAAGGCACTGGTTTAAGCTTATCATATATCTTAAGAGTTTTGATCTTCAAGACAATTGTAAGAGGCACATATTATGTCACATATTAATTCCTTAATTCATACTGAACGCCAAGCACTACTCTGAGGCCCTGGGAGATGGAATACAAACAAAGCCAAGTCCTTGTTTGGCTCGTCAGCAATTCTCATCAAGGGTCTGCTCCTTCCTGTCTGTGTTTACATCTCTGCCCCAGCATTCTCTAGCTCCTTGACCTTGGGAAGATTCTGTAATCTCTCTGTCTTTGAGCCTGCTTATCTGTAAACACAAACGGTAACAGGCCCTACCTTAGAGAGTTGATATGCAAAGATAAGATGGTCTTGCTAAGTTAACATGTGTGAAACAGAACAGTTGCTGGCGTGCTGTAAGGATGCCCTGGGTCTGTATTCCTCATCATGGTCATTGTCAACACAGTGAGCACACAAACGCTTTCCCCTGTTGGGCACAGAGGAACATAGGGGGCACACGCATACATATTTGTTGTTGCGAGATGTGATGTAATGACACATAAAATGGGTGGGGGAGTTAAAGTCTAGACATGGCCGCAGAGGTTTGCTTTCACAGTTGGATAGGAATATCCATACGGTGAAGGAGACGTCTGAACAGAGATCTGACGAGAGTATCAGGTTGAGTGACCATGTAGAGGAAGAACACTCTAGACAGGGAACTCCGTATATGAAGGATACAGGACACTGCATGCTTGATGAAACCAAGCACAGTAAAGATGTCACCAAGACCACATGGGCTGAGCAGGTGTTGGTTTTGGTAAGTACCCCATGCAGCATTTATGTACTAAAGGCTTAATGTCCAGCCCAGGGTATGCCATCTGTCTTCTGATGGTGTTTCCTTTCTTCGTTACATTGACATTCTTAATGTGCTTTGGTTTTATCAAACATGCAATGGACCATGTCCTTCATATATGTAGTTTCCCTCCCTTCCTCTACATGGTCACCCAATCTGATACTTTGGTCAGATCTCTGTTCAGATGTCACCTTCACGGTACAGATATTACTACCCACCTGTGAAGACAAACCCTATTGGGAATTAGTGGAACCTTTAGGAGATAGGGCCTAGGAAGAGTAAGTTAGATCTGCACTGAGCAACAGGGCACATATGGTTTTGGATAGAATACTGGGCCAGGCATGGTGGCACACACCTCTGATCAAGGCAAGTTGATCTCTGCGAGTTCAAGGCTAACCTAGGCCACAAAGTGAGTTCCAGGACAGGCAAGGACACATAAAGAGACCCTGTCTCAAAAACAAACAAAATTAAAGAAAAGCACAGTGGGGACTTGACCTTCTTAACTCTGTTTTTTTTTTTTTTTTTTTTTAAACTCTGTTTTTTTGCCATGATGTGAGAAGAAGGTCACGCTACAACACGTTGTCCACTAATTGACTCATCACAGGGCTAACACAAGGCCAACTGAGGCTCGGATGGGACCTCGGCAGCTCCAAACTGAAACAAACCTCCCTCAAAGAAGACCAGTTAGAATCTATGATAATAAACCGGTGTGGCCCGCATACCTTTAACCCCTGCACTAGGATGCTATAGGCAGGTGGATTTGAGATCTCTGTGGATTTGAGACCAGGTTGGTCTACAAAGTGGGTTCAAGCACAGCCAGTGCTGTTACACAGAAAAACCCTGTCTCCAAAAAATGAACAAATAAACAAAAACAACAAAACCAAACAAAACAGCAACAACAAAACCCCAGGAAGACTCTATGGTAATAGTCCAGGATAGAGAGGATGCTGCGCACCTGGATGGTCATCAGGTGGTGAGAGACAGTTCAAAGTCAGGCTTTAATTTGAGGGTAGAGCCAACAGGACTTGCTGATGCAGTGGGTCTAGGCTATAAAGGGAAAAATGGTGTCAAAAAGACTCCTCATCTTGCAAAGCCATGGAGTAGAAAGGTGCTAGTTAGTGGTCTGACAGAGATGGAATTTACTGTGGTTTGAGGTTGCCGCCCGCGCTGCCCCCCCCACCCCCGTCAACCCTTTTCTTTAGATGCGGCAGGATATCCTTCGAGAATCTGCAAGATTGCTAGAGCAAGGTTTTCCTACTGGTGGTGTCCGTCCCCACACTGTAATTCTTCCTGCCTGCCCTGTGGTCTTCTGTGGTTTCTCTGATGATCTCTAGCATTTTGCAAATATTTCCACCCATGGGAATGAATTTTTCACCCACGTTAATTAAAGTGCAAGCCTGAGGATACGCCACGTAGCTGTCTTAAAAGGGAGAAGTGAATGCTTTTAAGCAAATTACTGCAGGCTGTGGCACTGAAGAAGCTTTTGTTGCCCACTAGCCCGAAGAACACGGCCATGTCTTTGTGAGCAGGGAGTCTCCTTGCTGGATGTATGCCTCCTTAGATATGGAAATTCTATGTCTTGTGTGTTATCCATGGTTTGTCCTGGGTTATAAAATTATAGATATCTCTGAGTTTCTTCTGTGTGCTTAACTACATATTTATTTTCGATTACATTTGTTTACTCACTATGGTGGTTTGTGCAGGTATGGTCCATAGACTCATGTGTACAAATGCTTGGCCCATAGCGAATGACACTATGGTAGGAGGTACAGCCTTGTTGGAGTAGCTTATGATCTTGTGGAGGAAGGGTGTCACTGTCGGGGTGGGCTTTGAGGTCTCCGGTGCTCAAGCTACATCCAGTGTGGCACACAGTGCTCTTTTCCTGTCTGTGGATCAAGATGTAGAACTCTCTTGGCCTTCTAGCACCATGTCTGCCTGCACCCTGTTATGCTCTGCTAATAATGCACTAAACTTCTGAAACTGTAAGCCAGTCCCAAACAAATGGTTTCTTTATAAGAGATGCCATGGTCACTGTGTCTCTTCAAAGTTAGGACACCCTAACAAAGACACTCATTTATTTTTTTCTTCTGTTGTGTGTGTGCACATGCATGCATGTGTGTGCATGCAACACACAGTGGATGTGGAGACGAAAGAGCATCTTCAGGATTCCCTCTTTCTACCACATGGGTCCCAGGGATTAACCTGGATGTCAGAATTGGTAGGAAGCACTTTTACAGGTCAAGCCACCTCTGCTGCCCTGTGTATTTCTAAGTATCCACAGCAACGTAATGACACAGACCCGGGCTCAGGCCTCTCCCTCCTCTCTTCTTCCTTGACTCCCTACCTTCCTCCTCCTCTTCCTCCTTGAGTCAGGCTGCAGTCCTCCTGCCTCAGGCTCCATCGTGTTATTATAGCTATGTGTCATCATGACTGGTTGTTTCATTGCATTTTTAAGTTAATACAGATAGCTCAAAATGTATCCTAAGGACTTACAATTACATCATAACTTAAAACAGGAAAAAATAAAAAATAAAAAAGAAAGAAAGAAAGAAAAGACCAAGTGTGGTGGTGCCCACCTTTAATCTCAGCACTTGGAAGACAGGCAGATTGATGTGAGTTCAAGGTCTACAAAGTGAGTCTAAGACAGCCAAGACTACACAGAGGAACCCTGTCTCAAAAAACAAACAAACAAACAAACAAACCAAAAAATATTTAAACTGAAAGTAAGTCTTTGAGCAGACCATTTTCTCTTTTTATTTCTGTTACACAGATATTTATCTAGCAAAACCACTACTTCTTAACTTTAAAAAAGGGGGGAGGTGTAAAATGAATACTGCATGGCAAAAAAACTAATGCTGCAAATGACAATGAAGTCAACAAGAAAAGTAGGGCATGGGAGAGACAAGCCACAGTTTGCCACTATCCTTAAATAGGATGTGCAGGGTTTGTAGGTATGAATGCCTCTTTCAGAGACAAGCCGGTACATGGCTCATACCTGTACTCTCAGTGCTGAGGCAGAAGGATTGCCAGCCTGGGTTACATGCTGGGTATCCTGTTTCCAAAGAAAAATAAACAAGGAGCTGCAGTGATGACTCACTGGGTAAAGTGGGGCAAAACATTCGGACCTGAGTACCAATGCCCAGCACTGATATAAAACCCGAGGTGTGGTGTGCGTCTGTAACCCCGGGGCTGGTAACAGTTGGGTCCCAGGAGCTCTCTGGCTTGCCAGCCTCGATGAAGCAGTGAGCTCCAGTATAGGTGAGAGACTTGTCTCAAAAAAATAAGTGCAAAGCCATAAAGATACCTGCTGTTGATCATTAGCCTCCACACAATCACAGAGGTGAGCAGCATAGCCCACGTGTGTGCACGTATGCACACATCCTCCAACTCACAGCGGGGGGGGGGGGGGGCAGGCAAGGGAAGGAAAGAGGGGAAAGGGAGGGAGGGAGGGAAGGAGGGATCGAGGGAGGGAGGGAGGGAGGAAACAAATACCAAAGGCAAATCAAGGGATATTCAGCACTATAATTAGAAATATCTCCCAGAAACTGACTGGAGAAGGGACATATATGTGATCCAAGGTCCTTGCTGGGTCAAGACCTTACTGACGAAGGATTGTACTGGTGGTGACAAAGGTGACTGTGGGAGACGCTGTGGGTTCCTTCCTTCATCTCAGTTGCATGTCACAAAAATAGAACGTGAAACTTAGAGCAGCCTGCAGGCATGTTAAAGCACATTTACTCTATTCAAAACTCGGACTAAACATTAGTCTATTTCATACCTCACTCCGAGCAACTAGCCAATCCCCTGAGTATACTTCTCCCTGATCTTTTATGTAAACTCACAGAGGTCTTGGCTTGAAAGATGACCAACCAGAGCTTGTCAAAGAAAACGTCTACAGAATACAGAACATTCTCTTTAGTGATCGAGATAAAGTGTTGTGTTACTAAACTTCACCATTAGCTACTTCTGCAATTTCCAGGAAATAGCTACTAGATAGGATTTCCTACCAGGCCTAGATCTTTTGTTTTGTTTTGTTTTGTTTTTTTGAGACAAGGTTTCTCTGTGTAGCCTTGTAGTCCGGCTATCCTGGATTCACTTTGTAGAACAGGCTGGCCTCGAACTCACGGAGATCTGCCTGCCTCTGTCTCCCGAGGGTGTGGATTAAAGGTGTGCACCACCAAGCCTGGCCAGGCCTGGTTCTTAAAGCTTCATCTTGCTACTGTCTGTCAGCCAGGGACAGAGTTCACAAATAAATGGCAGCAAGCCATTCTCACAAGGAAAGCAATTAAAGGTGTATTACTCTACGAAGGTAGGCACAGAGCACTGTGCAGGATTTCAGAGGACCTAGAGGTTCAAGTCTCACTCTCAGGAACAGGCCTGTTGATAAGCCCATCTCAAGATGAATCCCCATGCTCACAGCATGCGGTCATGCCTGTCAAGCAAATTTCCGTCTGCCTCTCGATTAGTAAAGCGTGACTTGGCACTCACAGTGATAGCCTGGCAAGAAAGGTGTGTATGTCATATCAGATACTGCCACAGACACCCAGGGCCACAGATACTCGGATCCACAGACACCCAGGGCCATGTGATTCACCAGTTACAGAGGGAAGGCAGTGCAGTATGTCACATCTTCCAACTGCTGAGTCACTCTGCTCCGTGAGCTATTTAAACAGAGGCTTGTAGGAGACGCACACTCAACACCCCACTTAGACAATGCCCAGGCTTCTAGCTTGGGTTGCGGGATCCAACCGTTTTCAGTTTCAATCCTCTTTTCTCCGTTCTGCCCACTGTGGCTTTGAGTTTTTGGTTCCTTTCTTTGGGTGGAACCTATTCAGCTGACACTCAGGGGACCTTAGCCCCTGAGGTACCCAGTTCCTCTTCTAAATCTGTGTGTGTGTGTGTGTGTGTGTGTATGTGTGTGTGTGTGTGTGTGCGCGCGCCCGCACACCCATGTGAACAATATTCTTTCCTAACTCTGTTTTTCTTTCTCTTTTTAATGTCTTAAACAGTAGCAAACCTTTTTTGAGCACACACTGTGGGATATGCACGATGACGGAGGTACAGACAAGAGCCGGTTAAAAGACAAATAAGAGAGAGACCTTGCCAGGCATGCTGGCACTTGTCTGTAACTTCAGCATTTGGGAGGGATTCCTTGCGCTCAGTAGCTCACAGTCTGCTGAAGACTGTAATCAGCGAACCACAGTACATGGTGTGCTGGTTCTGAGACAGGTGAGCACGCAATGATGTCAATGATGCTCTGGACCTGGGCTTTGGAGGAGAGATGGGGAGGAGCCCTACTCTCGTATTGCTCTCTGTGAGTGAACGCAAAGGAAGAGATGTGGGAGGCATCAAAGAAATACAGGAGTTTCTGAAGGGCTTTTCCTTTCTGACAGGATGTGCCTTTTTACCTGCTGCCAGACTTTGCCTGGTTTGACCTGGGTGCGTACTGCCAGCCTGTCTGCCCTGAGTGTTGCTGCCGCTGGCCCTGCCCCCTGCTGATCCTCCAGGCACTCCCTTCCCTGTGTCAGATGAGGACTTCCTTCACATTTGCTTGCCATCCGTAAGCCGGACTGTCCAGCCCAGACAGCTGGCTTTGGCTTTGAATGCTGCCTGGCTCACTTCCCCACCAGTCTGGTAAGGAGTCCAATATGCCACTTGATGTCACATGTACTGCAGGTGTTGGGGATGAAATTGCTACAGGAGCTGGATGTAAGTGATGTCACTGGGCAAAACAGGACTTGGCATGCCTACCTTGTGTGTCCAAAAGGCTGTTCCTATCTCCCAGAGAAAAGATGCTGGAAATAAACAGAACAAGCACACACTGATCCCAAACACTGAGCAGTAAGCAAAGGGCTACCAGTTCTCAGAGTAAGACTGTCCTTGTGTTAGAAACCCATTTATAGGATGAGGGAATGAAGGCTCAGAGACTGAAAGACTTATGTATGGTCCTGCAACCCCCACACACTTACACACTTACACACACACATACACAGACACATACACACTCACACATACACACTCATACATACTCACACAAATATGGACATACATACACACTCACACATACACACTCATATACACCTACACACTCACACACATACAGACACACACACTCACACACACACTCACACATACACACTCATACATATTCACACACTCACACACATACAGACACTCATACACACTCACACATACACACACACACTTTCCACTACTGAGGATAGAATTGAAGGCCTGCATATACTAAGCGTTGAATTATGTCAACAGTCACAGATTATTATTTATCTTGAATCTGAACACAAATCAATGTGCTCTTTAAACATTGGACTGGTTTACAGCATGAACCATGAGATATTAGCATTGTGGTAAGATTTCTGATTCCAGCCTGATTTCTAGGAGTCAGACAAACAGAGCATTTAGCCTGGGCCTATGAGGTCATGTTTAGAACCATGCTTACCAATCTAAATACATTGGCTTGGAAGGAATCAACCAAGAAATACTAATGTAAAGGTCATCAGATAAAAATGTAGTTAAATATATGTGCATTCCTAGAACTTGTGCCATTACAAGACTACGACACACCCTAGGGAAAAGATGTGCAGAAGTGTGCCTGCTTTTATGACTTGTTGATAACTGTGGGGTTTTTTTTTCCCTTGGGCCTAAAAACACTTTACAACATTGCCAACAGCGTTCAGTACATTCAGAACAGGATCGTTTCACCCGGAGCTGCCTGAACGCCGTGGTTGGGACAGCACAGAGGACGGCCATCCAGCAGACAGGGGCATAAGCCAGGTTCAGCAAGTGAAAAGCCAAGCCGGGCCATTTTAAGTAACACGGCTTATGTAAGTGAGACTAACTCTCCCACTGGAAGTGGGTCAGATAGGAGCTGGGACAAGCAGGGCCCGTGTGACCCCAGTGAAACCCGGCGGTAGCTTTCCTTTGCATGTCTGAGAATGTGACTCTGGTGACACAGTGTCAGGACTCAGTTCAGTCATCTGCACTTCCCGCCCTCTCTTTGTTTCTAAACACTTGTCTTTCCTGTTTTCTTCATGGTACTATGCTAAGCTAAATGAGACACACAAAGTTTGACAGAATATAATAGCTTTACTATTGGGAATGAGGGGGGGGGGGGGGGGGGGGCGGGAAAGTATGGGATAAAGAAAAAGAGCCTTTTTTGCCTCTTACAGCTGTGATTCAGTTCTGACTCAAAAGGAAGTGTGCCACCTACTGAATCACAGAAACCACTTCCTGTAGCTGTTTGGTTTATTCTGGAGGCAGCAGGCCAGGGACTGCCCTGCCCTGACCCTTTTGCCTGGCTCTCTAGAGCCAAGGCGTTCACAGCTTGAGGTGGTTTGGCCTAAGAATCTTGAGAACATCGCATACTAAATTACAAGTGTTTCGTTTCCTAGCAAGGAGCCTCTAGCAACATCAAAACGAATGTGTGTTACTTGCAAACCATTTGAATCATTATTTCACCTAAATAGCCCTGACTTCTTGCAAGGTGTGGCTTCGGCATGACCACTCTCTAGAGAGCTGATCGTGCACTGGTTAAGTCTTCCCTGAGGGCAGCTTGGGCGGTTGGCAGTCTAGCACGGGCTGCATGAGGTTTTATGGGACCTCTTCAATCAGCGAAATGACACTGCTGGGTTGGAGGAGGGGAATCCAATGTGCGGGACCACACACTGCTGCCATCACAGCAGAAGTGTGCTCTGTCCACTAGAAGTGGGTTGTCTATACAGTGACATTGAGTACCAGGGCCAGCATCGGACTCAACTGTGCCTGAGGGAGCCCCCAAGTAACTTCTTTACTTCTTTGATAGAGAAGGAAAGATAGGATGCAGGTAACTTCATCAGCAATTTTTATTTTTATTTTTATTTTTTGGCTGTATTTGTAGGTGAAGATAGGAGCTTTAGGTTGTTGGATTCCATAATGCCATTCCAAATAGGGTTGCTTGTTAGTGTTTGTGTGTGGTGTGTGTGTGTGTGTATGCTTGTGTGTGTGGGGGGGGTGTTTGTGTGTAGGTGTGTGTCTGTGTGTGTGTGTGTTTAAGTCCTAGATGGGACATATTCTCACCAAATAGTTTGTTAATGTGTGTGTACATATGTATGTGTGCATGTGTGTGTGTGTGTGTGTGTGTGTGTGTGTGTGTGTGTGTTTAAATTCTAGGTGGGACATAGTCTCACCAAATACAGTTGTTTGTTAGTGTATGTGTGTGTGTGTGTGCATGTGTGTGTATGTTTAAATCCTAGGTGGGACATAGTCTCACCAAATAGAGTTGTTTGTTAGTGCTGTGTGTGTGTGTTTAAATCCTAGGTGGGACATAGTATCTCAATGAGTGAAGTTCCAGAAGGATCATTCTGTGTGTAGGTCAGTCCTGAGAATCACTTGTGCAGCTTAAAAGGCTCCTCTCCTCCAAACGCTTAAGAATCCCAACGGCAGAGAGCAGCTCATGCTCCTGTCTTTCCCCGTTCCCCTGATGTGTAAAACAATGTCTGCCAACTCCTGTCGTAGGCAGTGAATAATGTGCCTATGCCAGCTGGCTGCTGTGCGGCCTCAGGAAAACAATGCACAGAACAGAGCTTGGCGCCTGGCATGCAACGGGCCTCTTCTCTGTGGCCACTTCCACATCTCTTGTGACTCGGGGTGCACCTGAGGAAGCCATGGGGTCCCTCGGGATGTGACTGATGACATTACGCTTAATGACGGAGTTCTGTGACTACACTGTCTCGGCCTGTGTAAACTGGTACCTTTCTTCGGAAAAAAAGAAAATCATTACAATCTTCAAATGACCACAATTTGAAATGTCCTGTCAAGCCTGGTGCAGTGGCGCACGCCTGTAATCCCAGCACTCGGGAAGCAGAGGCAGGCAGATCTCTGTGAATTGGAGGCCAGCCTGGTCTACAGAGTGAGTCCAGAACTCACAGAGATTCGCCTGCCTCTGCCTCCCCCAGTGCTGGGATTACAGGCGTGTGCCACTGCACCTAGCTCATTACTCTGTTTTAAAATTTTTTTCTTTTAAGCATTTTATATGAAATAGTCACACACATATGTCATTGGGAAAGAATTCAATTTTATATCATTAATTCTTTTTGACAAGTCTCATGTGGCTCAAGATGGCCTTAAACTCACTATATAGCTGAAACTAAATGCTAAGGGTTCATGTGTATGCGAGCACATCTGGTCTAATATGGTACCCAGGATAAAACCCAGGGCCTCATCCCACTAGCCAGGCCCTCTACCCACTGAGCTGCATCCCCAGCCTTCAATGTTTTATTCTGTGACTTTTGTTTGAATGTCACAGAAAATTATATTGAACTCTTGACCAATCTATTTTTTCCCCCATTGGAATATTGGCCCAAATAAGAAATAACATCAAGGAAAAATTAGTTTTTGGCAGGAAAAATGTCCTCTCTAAATTCTTGTGTGTTTTGTTTTGATTTTTTCCCTTAGTGACTAGAGGCCAGTTTCAATCCATTCCGGCACAGATTCCAAATTTTCAATCTGGTTTTCCTGAATACTGACTGAGTGCCAAGAATGAGACAATAAGACAAAATTACCACCAACACATTCGCATCCATACTTCACACATACAGAGAAATGCACAGACACAGACATACACAGACACACAAACAGACACACAGATAAACACAAAGACATACAAATATACACACAGACATACACAGACACACAGACGTACAAATATACACACAGACATACTCAGACACACAGACGTACACACAGATAGACACACAGACGTACAAATAGACACACAGACGTACACAGACACACAGACATACACATCAGACAGACACACAGACATACAAATATACACACAGACACACACACACAGAGACATACACACAGAGACACACATACAGACATTACACACATAGATATACACTCAGACACAGAGAAACACACACACACATAGACACACATATACACAGAGGCACATAAGGACATACACACAGAGATACACAGATACATACAGACACACAGATATACACAGAAGTACACACAGAGATACATAGACTCACATAGAGATACACAGATAGACATAGATACATACAGAGATACTCATAAATGCACAAAACATACACAGACACCCACAGGGATACCTACATATACATACAGAGATGCACACACAGGCCCACACTCAGATACACATGCACACCAGCATGAACACTGCCAGAGTCCCAGATGTATCTGCTGATTTGCATGTTTCTGTTTCTTTTAACATTTACCCTCAAAATTGTGTAGTCGTTAAACTTTCAAATGGAACTATTCTTTTGGGGGGGAGGGAGTTGAGACAGGGTTTCTCTGTGCAATGGCCCTGGGCGTCCTGCCTCTGCCTCCCAAGTGCTGGAATTACAGGCGTGCAGCCCCGCACCTGGCTGAAACTATTATTTACATCTTTAGATGATATCCATGCATGTTTCTCTGAAGTGATGGTCAGTGTACTCTAGATCCTAAAACAAAACAAAACACAAAAAACAAACAAACAGACAAAAAACACTGTCCTGCAATGATCCATTGAAAACATTCAACATCTTTTCTGCCTTTTTTGTTTGTTTGTTTGTTTGGTTGGTTGGTTATTTTTGTTTGTTTGTTTGTTTGTTTTTTCAAGATAGGGTTTCTCTGTATAGCCTCGGCTGTCCTGGACCACCTTTGTAGTCCAGGCTGGCCTCCAACTCACAGAGATCTGCCTGCCTCTGCCTCCAGAGTGCTGTAATTAAAGGCATGCCTCATCATGTCTGGCTACACTTTTTTTTTTTTTTTTTTTTTTTTTTTGAGTCAGGGTCACACTCTTAAGTCCAGGGTAGTCACTACATAATGCAAACTGACCTCAAACACACAGCAATCCTCTGGTGTCATTTTTCTGAGTGTTTAGGATTACAGTTACTAAGCCCCACTCTCTGCTTTTTTATGTTTCTATTTTTTTTCATTAACACTTTGAAATTTTCCAGTATTTGGGATAAAGCGATGGCCATAAGTATTAAAGAAACAGTGATTTAAAAAAAATTACCTAAGAATAAAAAAAGTAAATATGTTTGGCAACCTGAAAAGAATTACATATTTAGTGTAGTGGGTAGCAATTCCCTGGAGGATTCAGTATGGGCCGCAGTGCCCTGGAGGATGCAGTGGGCAGCAGTGCCCTGGAGGATGCAGTGGGCAGCAGTGCCCTAGAGGAAAGGCTATCCTGCTGGACAGCCAAAAGACATCCACAGCAAGTAACTTGAGCACCAAGGTAGGGTGAGCCCAGCTCTGCAGTGAAGTTTGGGGAAGTTTGTCTCCTCTATGATCGGCTTGTTCTAGAGATATCAACACATGCTGAATGCTTGTGACTCTCCTTCCTAACAGCTCACTGTTTTCCATAATTCCACAGATCCCGAAACAGTGGTAGCCAAGTCCACCTCGCTCAGGATGCTGTCCACCTTGTATGGTGTATCTCATCCTGCTTTGGGGAGGGGCACAGTCAAGGGCACATTCAGTCAGGCACGAACTGGCATTTAAAGTCCTTTGTGTCCGTGGTCAAGAAGACAGACTGTCTAAGGAAACCGAGCTAATCACTTTTTAAATGTTTGTTATTTGGGACCTAGTCACTTTTCTGATAGTGATATTAATTGCCATTTGGTGAATTAGAGGGAAAACCCTGTGTGTGTGTGTGTGTGTGTGTGTGTGTGTGTGTGTGTGTGTGTGTACTTATGGATGTGCATTTATGTGTACATACATACATACATGTGAAGGTCAGACGTCAACCTCAGGCATTGTTCCTCTAAGCTTTCTCAGAGCGGATCTCTGGCTAGGACCTACAGCTCCATGATCGAGCTACGGAAGCCCCAGGAATCCTACTGTCTCTGCCTCCCAGATCTAGATAAAAGCTCAGCCCTTTATGGGGCGCTCTGGTTCAACCTTAGGTCTCCATGTTTGTACCATACATACTTTACTGACTGAACACTCTGCAGCCCTTTTTTATTTTTATTTTTGGTTTAATTGTTTTTCTTTTTTGAGACGGGGCTTTGCTATATGTATCTGGCCTTATAAACTCATGGAATTTGTCTGGCTTCGGCCTCCCAAGTCCTTGGATTAATGGTGTGAGTCTCCATACTCAGCGCAGTGGGCCATTTATTAATGCAGGCTGTAAAGTCTATGTGGTGCACGCCTAGGAACCTAAGGACACGCTACAGCACCCCGTAAAGGGCTGCACTTTTACCTAGAGCTGAGAGGCAGACACGGAAGGATGCCTGGGGCTTGTTTAGCCTGAGCGCGGAGCTCCAGGTCCTAGCTAGAGATCCTGTCTGGGAAAGCGAGATAGACACGCCTCTAGAGGAGATGGCGGGCCAGTGACTCCACATTGTCTTAAGGCTCCCAGGAGTCTTCGCTGTCTGTTGGACACTTCCTTATGCTAATCCCCCCTCCGTAGTGAGGCCACCAGCAGGACGTGGTTTCCTTCTTAGTATAGTCAGTGCAGTGGGAATCCCTCTAGAACCAGTGAGAGTAGTGGAAAATTGTTCTCTTTTTTTTGTTGGCCTGACTTTGGGCAGTAGCTATGGGGTGGGTGGTGCACAGTCACGTGACTTGAGGATTCACAATAACTCTAGTAGTTTGGGTGAGTTAGACGTCGCTTCGGGAGCTGGACACTTCCGGGAATTTGGGAAGGCCAACTGCAACCTACTCTGCAGATGTGCAGACTCATTAACCGAGCTATCCGATGAGGTGGGAGAGGAAACCTAGCCACCCTACCCTATAAAGGTTCACTTACCTCCTGTGTTTTGGGGAGCTGACGAGGTCCAGGAAAGGAGAAATTACACTAGAGAGGCCCCAGCACTGGCTGTCAAGTGCAGGATTTTGTTTTTGTTTTTGTTCTTTTGTTTTCATTCCTTTCAACTTTTACTGCCCTCTCCTCCTGCCGAAGAAGCAGATTTTAAAGCGCAATTCATGAAGAGGGGGTTTTTCTCCAGGTGTCCCTGCCCAGAAACTTGTTAGAAATGCGAAATAATGTCAGGCATTATGGTGGCTTGTGCCTGTGAGCCCTAGTGTTCCAGATGCTGCGACACGGAGACACGGGGAGCGGGGATAAGTTCGAGGCCAAGTTCTCCTCTGTACTGAGTTCCGAGTCAGCCTGGGCTACAGTGGGAGACGCTGTCTCACAAAACAAAGCAAACTGCAAACCCTTGCTACTACCCTAGTCCTCTGCAATCAGAGCCTCAGGAAACCGGGTTAGCAACAGAAACAAAACAAGCTAGAGTTTAGCAACTACCAGTCCAGCACATCTTCGAGGAGAGGCAGGCATTTATTGTTTGTGTTGTTGCAAAAGCAAGCATATTGACTTCTTTCTTCCATACATCCAGAAAAAAAAAAAAAAAAAAAAAAAAAAAAAAAAAAAAAAGGCAGGAAGGAAGACAAAGGTTTTGTTACTTTTGTTTTAAATACAGAACCACCACCAAAGGATATGTGCTCTAATAGGTTACAGACTAAACGTGCTTTGAAATTAGTTTAAGAGTTTGGATTTATTTAAGAAATGGAACTGGCTATAAAATGGCACAGAAAATCTTTGGAAGTGGCTAGTACAAGTGGCAAGTTACCTTCAGGCATATCTTTAACAAATTAAACATCTAATAGCATTTGGAAGCATATCCCATCAGAAGATTTTAGGCCATAAAGACTGTTTCTGCTGCTGTGCTTACCAGCTGGTCCTCAATATCCTCCCTGCCCTGTCTCCTCTCCTCCCCACCCCCTTCCTCTACTTCCTCTTGCTCTTGTTCCTCCTTCTACTTGCCTTGTTTCCTCCAACATCCCTCCCCCCTCTTTTTTTTTTTTTTTTTTTTTTTAATCAAAGAAAAAAAGAAAGATAAAAAGCCTGGACCCAGTGACTGTTTTTTTAAAAATATATTTTATTAATTTATTCATATTACATCTCAATTGTTATCCCATCCCTTGTATCTTCCCATTCCTCCCTCCCTCCCTCCCTCCCATTTTTCCCTTATTCCCTTCCCCTATGACTGTGACTGAGGGGACCTCTTCCCCTTGTATATGCTCATAGGGTATCAAGTCTCTTCTTGGTAGCCTGCTATCCTTCCTCTGAGTCCCACCAGGCCTCCCCATCCAGGAGACGTGGTCAAATATGGGGCACCAGAGTTCGTGTCAAAGTCAGACCTCACTCTCCACTCAACTGTGGAGAATGTCCTGTCCATTGGCTAGATCTGGGTAGGGGTTCGAAGTTTACTGCATGTATTGTCCTTGGCTAGTGCCATAATTTGAGCAGGACACCTGGGCCCAGGTCTGCCCATCATAATGTTCTTCTTGTAGGTTTTAGTGACTGGTTTTATACCATGGAAAATAAGGAGAAGCCAGGACAATTGTAGACTCCAAAGAGGACTGCGACACACTCTGGCTAAGAAACACTGGGTTACACGCCTGTAATCCTAGCACTTGGGAGGCAGAGGCAGGCAGATCTCTGTGAGTTCGAGGCCAGCCTGATCTACAAAGCCAGTCCAGGACACCCAAAGCTACACAGAGAAACCCTGTCTTGTATTGGGGGGGGGGGGTCGAAAGAGACACTTGACTAAATAAATCTGTGGTATGAAACAACAGGCTGAAGAATCTTTGCTAACATATTGAAGAAATGTGTACATTACTAAAAGCCATAGATATACTTGGGTTGTTTTTGTTGCTTTTTATTTGTTTGTTTTCTGTTTTCTTAGCATCTCTAAAAGGACTGAGCACCTATTAGTCACTGGGAAACATCTGCAAGATGTAGCAACCGGTGTCACCTTCCCTGTGTGGATCACAAGGTTCTTGGCAGCCACTTTCATACCAGACCAGTGAGCATTGTTTTTCTTCTTTCCAGATGGATAGACAGAAGCAAATTGGAGACAAAGGCCTGGTTCAATAGCACACATTTCAGCCACCCCGTGAGGAACAATGGCTGCCAGTCTGTCCACTCTTTAATAATAGGGAGCTTTCAAGCTCTTGTTGTCAACAAGAGTTCTGGAAAGATTACACTGACTGAAGGCACAATAATGGGTCCACCTTGGGCACTCATGGACAGTGCATCCAAACTCAACCAAACCAAGACGGACAGCGTTAAGAAATGTGTCTGTCAACCAGGCATGGTGGAGCAGGCCTTTAATGCCAGCTCTTGGAAGGCAGAGGCAGGTGGATTTCTGCGAGTTTGAAGCCAGCCTGGTCTACAAAGTGAGTCCAGGACAGCCAGGGCTACACAGAGAAACCCTGTCTCAAAACACCAAACCCCTGTCCCCCCTAAAAAAAAAGAAATGAAAAAGAAAGAAAGAACAAATGAATGAAAGATTTGTATCTGTACTGGGTATGCACAGCCATTTACCCTCGTTATTATGCTGTAATAAGCACTGCATAGTATCAGCTGTTACAATTAACCTAGAGCAGAAGGGAGGATGTGAGTACACTACACGCAATATTATAGTACTTATTCAGGGGCCTTGAGCCTCTATTGATTTGAGCATCATGAACAGATAACTGTTGATGGGTAGGACATGCCTGTACTCACAGAACTTGAGCGGTGTCAGGAGGATCAAGAGTTCAAGGCTGGCCTTTGCTACATGAGACCTTGCCTCAAAACGACAACAACAAAACAACACAACTCAAAAACAACAATGACAACAACAAAACAAAACAACTCAACAACAACAACTCAAAATCAATCAGAAACTAAGGGGCTCACCTGACTAGTTCTTAGCAAAAGACACAAAATAAAACAATGTTTCAGGAAAGAAGGGTCTAAAAGAAAGAAAATTAAGTATAACTAGTTATAAAGTGATATTTTTGCACAGCAGAATAAAGCCAAACTGTTTTTCCTTCCGTAGTAATGCTTATCTCTTTATTGTCATTAATTCTTTCATTCATTCATTTGTTCATTCAATAGCTATCTTAGATTGTCTTTAATGTACCAAGTATCTCTATACTAGAAATTTTAAAAAGCTAGAAATATTTATAATAATATCTATTGATCATTGTGAAGGTGGTAAAATACCTGTTGTGAACCAGCTTTCTCTTCAGAGCCACATTCATTGACAATGATGCAAATAATCTGCCTTGACGTTCTCCTGGTTTGGGGGGCTCTCTGGCTTCCCCTTCTGCCTGGTGACACTTCCACCAACGATAATGACCTACTGCTCCCTCTTCTGTAAAAGCTGCTGGTGGTGACCGTACCGTGACTTTTCTTTTCTGCAATAATCTTCTAACTATTCTTTTCATGGCTTACTGACTTACTGAAACGATATGTGAAATAAGGAGACATGGCGTGTTAGTATTGTTTTTATGACAGAAGAAGTTGTCAGCTCTTCCTCTACGTTCCGTTTTGGGTGGAGGGAGAAACAAGAGTGTTGAGATGACCTTTAAGTGGTTCCCTCTCACAGGTGAGTCCTAAACAGGACTCTGGTGTTTTCAGTGTCAGTGCACACTGATGACGTGCTCAGATGTGAGGAAATCTTTTGAGGCAGAAAGTGGGCGGGAAGTCTTGAGGCAGAGTGGAGTGGTGCAATACTTCTTAGTGTTGGTGTGGTTGTGCAATCTGTTTTTCAGTCTGCTTGGACGTCCAGTAAGGAAGACTCTCGTGTGTCAACAAGCACACGAAATGAAGCCTAGCACCCTAGGAAACAGAGCTGCCCAGTTTAAATACGAGTTTGCATTCGTCTTGAGAAACGCAAATTCTTCCCTGACAGGTTTACCAAGCTTGCTTCATCCAAATGGTGAGGCACAACTGATGTCTAATCTAACAAGAAACCTTTCTGCTTTCGCCCGAGTCAAACTGGGAGCAAGTGAAGGGAAGTTCAGATGTCCTCACTCGCCAGCGCTCGTCACTTATGCGGTCAGTGCATGTAGGGACAGGGCCAGACTGAAAGCGAGAAGCTGCAGCCGGCTTCCGGAAGTGAAGTGTAAACTGCTCCAGATTGTAAAATCGAGGTCACTCACCTCTTTAAGAGTCCCAGGCATGATTTAAACTTCTGCTCTCATGTTGTGAAATGCTCAGTATAATTACAAATGAGAAGAAAACAAAGCAAAACAAACAAACAACAACGAGAACAGAAAGTGCAGTCCCTTTATTTTCTGCCAGCTGTTTGTGAACAGCTCCCCTGGTACTTACCAATTATTCCACTCCCTTATATACAGATGTCTGTCTGTCTTTTTCCATCTATAATCAGCATGTTGTTGTTATTTCTTTATGCTAGGCAAGTTAAAGGAAGATAAAGTTCTGAGATGACATTAAGAGTTGGAGCAATAGGGACTGGAGAGATGGCTCAGCAGTTAAGAATACTGGCTGTTCTTCCAGAGGACCCGGGTTCAATTCCCAGTAACCACTTGACAGCTCACAATTGTCTGTAACTCAAGTTCCAGGGTATCTGACATCCTCACACAGACATACATGGAGGCAAAATACCAACCCACATAAAGATAAAAAAAAAAATAAATAAATCTTAAAAAGAAAGAAAAAAGATTGGAGCAATAGGGTCACCAACGTGACTCAGAGGGTACAAGAGATTGCCTACAAGCCTGCCAATCAGTTTTGTTCACCAGATCCCACATGGGGCAAGGAAGAACTCTCTCTTCATGTTGTCCTCTGAACTCTACACACATGTTAGTATGTGCATACCAAACATACACATGTAAAATTGGGTTTTTAAGATTTTATTTTTTAAGCCAAGTATGGTAGCACAGGCCTTTCTTTAATCCCAGCACTCAGGAGGCAGAGGCAGGTAGATCACTGTGAGTTAGAGGCCAGCCTGGTCTACAAAGTGAGTCCAGGACATCGAGGGCTGTTACACAGAGAAATCCTGCCTCAATCCTACCCCACCCCCTGATAAGAATAAAAAATATATTTTTATTTTTAGGCTGGGTGTGATGGCACATGCCTTTAATCCCAGCACTAAGAGAGGCAGAGGCAGATAGATCTCTGTGAGTTCAAAGCCAGCCTGGTCTACAAAAAGAAAGTCTGGGACATCCAAGGCCACATAAAGAACCCCTGTCTCAAAAAATTAAAATAAAAAAAAAGATTTTTTTCATCATATTATATATATATATATATGTATATATATATATATATAGTGTGTGTGTGTGTGTGTGTGTGTGTGTGTGTTCATGTGCATGTGGAGGCCAGAGGTGTACAGCAGGTGTCTTCCTTGATCACGTGTCATCTTATACATGAAGAGAGAGTCTCCCACTGGAGCCCAGAGCTTGCAGATTTAGCTGGTCTAACTAGTCAGCTTGCTCTGGAGATCCCAAAGTTACAAGCAAAAGCCTGCACTCCTACATGACATTTCCTTGGATTCAGGGGACCCAATTCCAGGCCTCAAGCTTATGCAGCAAGTTCTTTGCATGGGACAAGTCTTATGTAACCCAAGTCGCCCTAGACCCCATTATGTAGCGGAGGGTGACTTTAAACTTTCAATCATCTAATTTTGCCTTTCAGCTATTAGGACTGCAGGCCAGGATGGCTACACTCGGTTTTATGAGGTGCTAAGAATGGAGCTCTAGTAACTGAGACACATCAGCACGTCTTTAACAGTAAATTCGACAGCTAAATGTAAAGCAACAGTGATAGATTACATGGAAATGAGATGCAAATTTAGGGTTTTGTTGTCTGTTCCAGAAATGAGCTTTGAGGTTCTCTACACAGCGGGGGCCTTGTGCTGTGTGTGTTGTCAATGTCCTTAGATTTACTATGTGTTTTCCTAGACTGGCTCACGTTCGCAGGCGCCATAAGCACGTCTATTTGCTCTAACTGTCAGCCCGTTCTCTAGAGATTAAGAACCATTCACATCATTTTAAAGCCAGTGCACTTGAAAATTCTATGCAGAGAAAGAACACGATGACTCTTGATGATGCGATGAATCACAAGTCAATAGCCAACTTCCGTGACCATTTAAGCTTCTTAGAGTAGTAGATCTGGTCCTGAAAATAAAACCCGGCCTCCTGTGTCTCCTCTAGTTTCCAACGCCATTATTTTTTTAACTGAATAGGACATGCATTTCTTATATTGCATATGTTCCTCTATATCATCTTATATTGCATCTATTTCTTCTGGTCCAAGCGTATAATATATTCTGCAAAGCATACTGCTCATTACCAAGTAATAATTTAGGCAAAGGAAGAAGTCTGGTGGGATGAGTGACATGTCAGCAGGGTCTACGTTGCAGGAGGTTGGCATTTTGTGGATCTCCCACATCCACAAGTCCCAGGCAGAGGCCCAGTGAGCCAGAAACTGACTGGCAGCACCAACATGCTGGCTGTTGCTCCAGATAGGTTGCATTTTTTGGCTTTCGCTCTGAATCAAAAGTTCAAGTGTGAAAACCAGGACCGGAGCCTCTCCTTTGCAGGAGCCAGGATGCCCCCAGTTCAGCCAGAAGTTAGTTTGAGGGTGGAGTGTCCCAGCACTCCAGGAGTGGCACATGTCTGCAGGAAAGGTGCCAGGGCAGTGTTCCAACCACAGAACTGGGCTTGCCACATAGCCTCCACTTCATTAGTATACTGGATTGCTGGGCAGCTGGGTAGAGGCAGAATTAAGACGTGTGGTTCTTGTGCTGCTGGGTGTCTTAGGTCAGTGTTGGGAAGGATGTGCTGGCTAAGAGTCCGGTTGAGGCCTGATGACTTTTGACCTTTCCCAGAGTACCTGACACATCTCCTACTCCTTTTCTTTCCTCTTTTCCATCTCTATTTTTCTCCTTTTCTTTCTTCTTCTTTTTTTCCTTTTTGGTTTTTTGAGACAGGGTTTCTCTGTGTAAAAGCCCTAGCTGTCCTGGAACTCGCTCCATAGACCAGGTTGGCCTCAAACTCACAGAGATCTGCCTGCCTATGCCTGCCTCTGCCTCCTGAGTGCTGGGACTAAACTCCTGTGCCACCACACCCAGTTTCTTTTCCTTCCTTCCTTCCTTCCTTCCTTCCTTCCTTCCTTCCTTCCTCCCTCCCTCCCTCCCTCTCTCCCTCCACACCTCCCTCTCTCTGTGTCTCTGTCTCTGCTTTGTTGTTTGTTTTTTGAGACAGGGTTTCTCTATGTAATAGCCCTGGCTGTCCTAGACTCACTTTGTAGACCAGGCTGGCCTCTACCTGCCTCTTCTTCCTGAGTGCTGAAATTAAAGGTGTGCCCCACCACACCTGGCTCTTTTTCTTTTTCTTTTTCTTTTTTCTTTTTCTTAAGACTATCAGAGACCTCACATTTCTCCCTTTGTTTGTTTGTTGTTGTTTTCTACAGAGTCAAAATTGCTGCAGGATTTCCTGTACCCCTGCTTCAGCTGGAAGCAAATACCTCCAAATTACCTTCCAACAAGATCTGCCTCCTACAATGCTGGCATTTGCTGTTGTTTACTATCACAATGATTTTTTACAAACTACAAGAGGGTACTGCTTTGAGTTAAGCTCTTGCACTGTGTCCCAACAGAGAAGGCTAAGATAAAATGGGGTCACTCATACTGAAGTTCTGTATCACCAAACTGCAAAGAATTCATTTATCAGACCTTTCTTTCTCTCTCTCTCTTTCTTTCTTTCTTTCTTTCTCCTCCTCCTTCTCTCCTCCTCCTCCTCCTCCTACTTCTTCTTTTGAGACAGTGTTTACAGAGGCCCTGGATGTCCTAGACTCTCTTTGTAGATCAGGCTGGCCTCAAACTCACAGGGATCTGCCTGCCTCTGCCTCCCCAAGTGCTGGGATTAAAGATGTGTGCTACCATGCCTGGCAACTCCATCATTTTCAATTGCCTTGATACTTTTTTTTTTCGACACAGGGTTTCTCTGTGTAGCCTTGGCCATCCTGGACTCCATTTGTAGACCAGGCTGACCTCGAACACACAGAGATCCACCTGCCTCTGCCTCCTGAGTGCTGGGATTAAAGGCGTGCGCCACCATGGCCAGCTCAGACTCAGGTATAAAATTCTAGGTTATAATCTGTATTTCTAGCCAACAGGCTACAAATCAAGATTCCCACAGCCTGGTCTTTACGTTCAACGATTTGTTAGTGTTATTCAGACGTCTCAGAGAGGCAAAGCACATCAGTTTACTGGCTTATTATAAAGGTTATAGGCAAGTGGCTAGATGGACAGGACTGTGTGTTGGAAAGACAAAGTGGGGAGGGGGAGGGGACAAGAGGGAGCACACAGTTTCCACTTCCTCTTTAGGCATAACCACTCTGTACATCCTAGTTCCCTAGCCCAGAAAGGTGTCAAACCTTGATGGTCTTCTTGTGTGTATGCATGTTTTGCATGCATGAATGCCTGCACACCACCAGTGTCCCTGGTACCCTTGGAGGCTGGAAGAAGGTGTTGGCTCCCCTGCAACTGCAGTTGCAGACTGCTGCAAGCCGCCATGTGAATACTGAAGATAAAACCTGGGTCATCTGGAAGAACAGCCAGTGCTTTCATCCTCTGAGCCATTTTTAATAGGGCTTTCTGCCACATCACACCTCAGCTCCTGGAGGCTGAAGGGTGGGGTTTACAGTTCTAAACCTCGTGTGTGTGTGTGTGTGTGTGTGTGTGTGTGTGTGTGTGTGTGTGTGTGTTTGTTTGTAAGGGGCTTAGGAATAGGTCTCACTTAGCCCAGGCTGATTTCAAACTCTTCATGTAGCTGAGGATGACCCAGAATTCCTGGCTGTCCTGGGTCACACCAGCTTGTATCTATGCATCTGAGTAATCTTACAGTTTACAAAGGAGCTCTGGGGCTAAGAATAGCATCCAGGGCACGTTTTGAGTGGGAGAGGACCTTCCTAAGACTCAGGAAGTACCAAGGGGTTTAGGAACCTTCCAATTAGAACTGGGGCAAAGAACAAATGCACTTCATACCAGGACATTAGACTTGGGGAGGGGGAATCCAAGCAGAGAATCTTATAAATTGAAAACAAAGGCACTCTAAAGATGTAATGACTGTTGGCACTTTGATGATGTTTGTTCTTCTGAGCTTTTCTCAACTTCCCTGGAGGTATGCTATAAATTGTATGTGTGTGTGTGTTCCACACATACACCCCAGATTGGTACAAAAATGAAATCTTTCTCCCCCCCCTTTTTTTTTTTGAAATAGGGTTTCTCTTGGCTGTCCCAGAACTCACTCTGTAGACCAGGCTGGCCTCGAACTCAGAGATGCGCATGCCACTGCCTTTCAAGTGCTGGTATTAAAGACATGCGCTACCACTGCCTGGCAGTGTTTCTTCCAGTGTAAGTGTAGATTGTAACTGAAGGAGGGACCAGCTGTGATTCACCTTCCCCAAGGATCGCCCTGTGCTAGGGTTCTGTGGATCTCATGTAGGGCAAGAGCTCTTGGTGTGCTCTGCAGGACCTAGGGCTTGTCAGGAGTATGTAACCACTGACACACAATGACTGAGACCACGCAGCAGTGACTCTCGGGTGTTTGTGTTCCATACCCTTAACAAGGTCGTACACTAGGCAGCTGAAGATTTCAACAGTTAAACTTCAATGGAAGTTGGAATTAAAATTTCCTATGACGAAAACTTTATAGTTACATTTATATCACTATTAGCACAAAGGGTAATTAGCTGTTTATGTGAGAGGGAAAAAAAAGACAGCCTGATTAGTTGTTCACACACAAAAAAGAATGCTTTTTCACACATCTTAATTGCTTTTCTGCTAATGAAAGTGTAACTGCAAATCCACAAAGTGTAGCATCCCCTCCCGTGTTAATTCCATTCCATTAGAGAAAACACACCCTGAATATTTGTGAAAAGGGACTGCTAGACTTGTATTTATGAGGAAGGTAGAGGTTAGCACACTGCCCCTAAAGGAGGCAGTAATAAAAACAGTTGAAACAATCTATACATTGCTCTGGAGAAGCCAGAAGCAGGACAGACATAGGCCAGTAGGGTGGTGGAGCATACTGCCTGAGAAACAGGGAGAAAGAGAAGGAAGGCAGGCACATACTGGCTGAACTGGTGGTGGCGCACGCCTTTAATCCCAGCACTCAGGAGGCAGAGGCAGGCGGATGGCTGTGAGTTCGAGGCCAGGCTGGTCTACAAAGTGAGTACAGGACAGCCAAGGCTACACAGAGAAACCCTGTCTCGAAAAACAAACAAAAAGAAAAGCAGGCACTAAGTAGCTTTCCTGAGGCTAATTCAGAGAGGAGATCCTGAAAGCCATGCATTACAAGAGAAAAGGGCATTTTAAGCTGCCAAAGACAAGAGCCTGAAGGAGCCAAGGCACCAGAGTTTCTGTTCCAGAGCAGCTTTGGCAAGTTGGCTGTTTCTACAGCACTAGGAAGGAGAAGAGATTTCTCCAGCCTTCAGGAGGGAAAAGTTCGAAGGGAGTCCGAAGCAGCCCTTCTTGCTACCTGTTCCTTGAGAGAAGGCTCCAGAAACTTCACATGGCATTAAGAAGATTGTATATGGAATACATGGAACCTTTGCCTCTATTCTCAGAGAACAGCCCAAATGGGATGCAAGTCAGAGAAACGACACAGGGAGCAACTCAACACACCATCTAGAGTGAGGGATACTTTTTTGGGGGCGGGGCGATCTGAGGGAGCTATACCCTTCCACGGGGTGAGTCTTTTTCATAGTATACTTACTGATGTGTTGATTTATTATTTAGAAATGAGACAGGCATCACTACCTTGCCTAGGCTAGTTCCAACTCTTGGTCCTTTTGCCCCCACCTCCCTGATAGCTGGAATCACAGGCAGGTGTCTGTGCATCTCAGTAATCCTACCGTTTGTACAAGGGGTGCTGGAAATAAAAGCAGCCGAGGGCTCAAAGGAGGTTGTGGGAAGAGAAGACAGAATGCCTACACCTGACAGACATGTCTACGACTTACGGAGCGGGCATCAACATCAGAGGCCTGCAGGACCAAATAGAGCAGCAGGGATCGAAAAGTATAGGGGGCCAGGGGCCCCAGATGCCCACCTGGTTCCAATAAGGTTCGTGTTCCTTCTCATTAACACCTTGTCTTTTTGCTTCCCCACTCTTTCTCTTTTTTCCCCCTTACTAATGCGTTTCCCAAAAGGGGGCATGAGAAGGAAGTGAAGAATATTTCAAAGTGAAAATTATCCCAAAGAGAATGAGATCTGAGTAAAAACAAGGTTCTTTACTAAGAGTGGATGCTGGGCTCTAGAACTGGGTTAAGTAAAATGAGTGACAGAGAAACCAAGCCATAGGCCTAGAGGTCTTTATGTAGGAAGGTTTTGGCCACCTGCTGTGCACATATATGTGCACGACTGAATGTCTTGTTTGTGTGCTTTTCATAGTGTGACAGGCCTGAGAGGCAGACCGACCTGGCCTTGAATCTCATGGCGCATTCATTTAACAGCTGGGGGGGGGGGGGGGAGTGGGCTTGGTGGGAGGGGGCAGGAGGGGCGATGGGGGGGCCTTGGGCAAGTTCCTAGGCCTGAGGGTCTAGTTCTGTAAACTAAGAAGGAGACTAGTGCTGTAGTATTGTTGTATTGTAATGATGAAATAAGATACAAAACTGACTGTAAAACTTGGCACATTCAGCATTTAGTAAACACTGTTCATCATCATCAACACCAGCGTGGTCATTATAATTACTATAATTGCTAAATAATAAATTTTTTTAGGTTTTTTGAGACAGGGTTTCTCGGTGTAGCCTTGGGCCAGGCTGGCCTTAAACTCACAGCGATCATCTGCCTCTGCCTCCCAAGTGCTGGGATTAAAGGCACGCACTGCCACACCCAGCTAATAAACTATTCTTTTTAAAAAATATATTTTATTAATTTATTCATATTACATCTCACTTGTTATCCCATCCCTTGTATCCTCCCATTCCTCCCTCCCTCACATTTTCCCCTTATTCCCTTCCCCTATGACTGTGACTGAGGGGGACCTCCTCTCCCTATATATGCTCATAGGGTATCAAGTGTCTTCTTGGTAACTTGCTATCCTTCCTCTGAGTGCCACCAGGCCTCCCCATCCAGGGGACTTGGTCAAATATGGAGCACCAGAGTTCGTGTGAAAGTCAGACCTCACTCTCCACTCAACTGTGGAGAATGTCCTGTCCATTGGCTAGATCTGGGTAGGGGTTCGAAGTTTACTAGATGTATTGTCCTTGGCTAGTGCCATGGTTTGAGCAGGACCCCTGGGCCCAGATCTGCCCATCATAATGTTCTTCTTGTAAGTTTCTAGTACCCTCTGGATCCTTCTATTTCCCATTCTCTCCTGCTTCTCTCACCTAGAGTCCCAATAGGATGTCCTCCCCTCTGTCTCACTTTCCTGGTAAGTGAAGACTTTCATGGGACATATCCCTTGGGCTAGTGCCCAGATGTAAGTGAGTATATACCATTTGACTCTTTCTGCTTCTGGGTTAACTCACTCATTATGATCATTTCTAGTTCAATCCATTTGTCCACAAATTTTGGGAATTCGTTGTTTTTAATAGCTGAGTAGTATTCCATAGTGTAAATGTACCACAGTTTCTTTATCCATTCTTCTACTGAGGGACACTTAGGCTGTTTCCATGTTCTGGCTATTATGAATAAGGCTGCTATGAACATGGTTGAGCAAATTTTCTTGTTGTGTGCTGGAGCATCTTCTGGGTATATTCCAAGGAGTGGAATAGCTGGGTCTTGAGGAAGCCCTATTCCCATTTTTCTGAGATAGCACCAGATAGATTTCCAAAGTGGCTGTACTAGTTTGCATTCCCACCAGCAATGAAGGAGTGTTCCTCTCTCCCCACATCCTCGCCAGCATGTGGTGTCACTTGAGTTTTTGATCTTAGCCATTCTGATGGGTGCAAGATGGATAATAAACTATTCTTAACCATCTTGTGTGTACATTTTGGCTGTCATTCTGAACTTTTGATTGGCTCAATATAATTACCTTGTGTGTGTGTGTGTGTGTGTGTGTGTGTGTGTGTGTACAAACATCTATCTCACATCCAGCTTCTATTACTGTGTTTAGAGGCTAAAGAATGCTCATGAGCAGCTGTCGGTGTTGGTGTTTAATGTGAACCTGCGCGTGCGTGTGTTCTGATTTTATTTTGTTGCTGTGATAAGACTCTGACCAAACGCAACTTAGGGGAGGACAGGGTTACGTCACCTTTCAGGTGACAGTCCATTCTAGAGGGAAGTGAGTACAGGAACATGAAGCAGAAACCACAGAGAGGCAGTACCTGCCAGCTCATGCTTAGCTTACTTTCTTTTTTAATGATTTATTTATTTTTACGTTGTGTGCATTGGTATTTAGCATGCATGTATGTCTGTGTAAGGGTGTAAGATCTTAGAGTTACAGACAGTTGTAAGCTGCCATATGGGTGCTGGGAATTAAACCTGGGTCCTCTGGAAGAGCAGTCAGTACTCAGAGCCACTGAGCCATTTCTCCAGCTCACCCCCCCCCCCCCCGACCCGAGACAGGGTTTCTCTGTATCACTTGGCTGTCCTGGCTTTGTAGACCAGACTGACCTCAAACTCACAGCAATCCACCTGCCTCTGCCTCCCTAGTGCTGGGAGAGGAAGAGACAGACAGATCTGCATGAGTTTGAGGCCAGCCTGGTCTACATAGTGTGAGCTCATGCTAGTCAGAGGTATATAGAAAGACTATATCTCCAGAGAGAGAGAGAGGGGTGGGGGTGGGGGAGGGAAAAGCCTAAAGGAATTTCTGCTCTTGGTAATAAAACTCAATCATTATCCCTAGTGGTCTTGCTGATGGGCAGTGGAGATGTAAACTTGACCGCATTTCTGGGTAATTCAATAAAGCACATAATCTTTTGATACATCTAATTCATCTAAACAGAGAATAATGCATGATATGGCGCCAGTCTGCCCCAAGAGGTTGTGGAAAGGTAAAGCCTACGTGTGGAAGAGCAGAGTCCATGCAAAGACTGCAACTCATCAACCAGCACTGGTTTTAGTCACAGAGTGAGTGGCTTACTGTCCCACGACAGCCACAGCCATATAAACGCAACTGTAGCTAACAGCATAATGACAACGGGTCTTCTAAGTTTATTCAAGATTCATTTTGACCTCTGAGTTTTCATGCCTAGATCCTGAAAAAAACATCTTCCTAGTCCCTTAGAAAGTAGGGCTTCCCCAGGGAAACAGTTAGCTAGAGGCGGCTTGACTTGGCCACATGAGGAAGCACGAACATACCTGGCCAGATGTCAAGAATTTAGGCCTGCCCTAATTCACACAGATTGCTTCTTTTAGCCAAGTACCTGGTAAAAAGAAAAACTGAGTCCACATCATCATTTAACCACTCTTCCAGTGGACCAAGTGTGTTCATGCAGTGTTAGGGACAAACACTCTGTGCCGTATGTTCATAGTCAATCCAAGACCTCGTGGGTTCTTCAGAACTCATCTCTAGTGAAGCACTCCACAGTCAGAATCCTGTAAAGTATGTATGCCTGTAGAATAAACATGCAAAACTATAAATAATAATCGTCAACACTAAAGGCAACTAAAGACAAGGGAAAGATTTGTTTTTTGTTTGTTTGTTTGCATTACTCAACTTTCTTTGGTATCTCTGAAATTGCTAAGGAGACTGAAAACAAGTGCTTCTCTGCCAGGATGCATGGCAGCTGTAGACTCTTGTCTGGCTTTGGAAAATCCCAGAGGAGATCTAGGAATATCTTAGTGACTAGGTTGTCACCGTCATTGTCATATGGTGGTTTCTTTTTCACTGAGGGCTCCAGGACCACCCATTACCTTACTGGGTCAAGGCCTATTTGAGTCAATAAGACAGTCAGCAAGAATTGTTTCTGGGGCTCATTCAAAAGCACTGGCCGAGATAGTCCCAACATGAAAGATAGTCCCAAAGTGCCCTGAAATTCCCTCTTGACTTTATTTCTTAAGGTGGAAAATAAATTCTGAAAAGCAGGAGAGCAGCGTCATTCTTTACATGTCTCCTGGCTACTCTTAGAGAGATTTTCCTTCCCTAGCAAAAACCAGGTTCAGAGAAAATTGAAATGATAGTTTGAACTGAGGACAGGGAGCCATGCTTATTTTTTCTTCGCTACTGATGATATGAACTGTCATTATTCCTTGTTGATTTGTGTAATGAGGGAGGGTATGGTTTATATGCTACTTTTTCAACAAATTGCCTATATAGGCTGGCTAGCTCAAGTCTGGGAGTGGCATACTGCTTGCCCACCATGCACAATTTGGTTACATCTCCAGTACTGCAAAATAATAATGGCAAGAGTAATTGTTTAAAGAAGAAGAAGCTGGGCACAGATGGTGACGATTTTACTAGTACTGTGTGGAGTGAGATCCATAAGGCTAGGCTTCTTAGAGAAAATAGGATGCTCCCTGTGCATTGAGACAGAGCTGGATTTGAGCTCACAGAGAGCAGAGGCCCAACACCACATGCCGTGCAGTTACCTGGACAGGAGTCCAGGAGAAATGAGCACCATGAAGGTTCTGTGACCTGAAACTGGAGAGAGAGAAATGGAATGTACAGCAGTAATTCCCCACATGAGAGGCACCCCTGTCTGGTTCTTAGTGGGACTGAAACAATCCTCAAAGCAGTTGCTTTCTTCTAAGAGAACACTTGGAAGATACTGTCATGACCTGTGTTGTGCCTTCCCTGTTAGCCAGGACTGGAGGGGTGGTTATCACTAACTACTAAACATTCTTCCATACCATGCCCTGAAAGTTCAAACTCAAATGGTGTTGTTTGTGCTAAATGTCACATACTGGAATGTTAAGGGTGCAGATAAACACCAAACAGACAAATTGGGGCCTTGGGGCCTTTTTTTTTTTTTTTTTTTTGCTTGTTTGTTTTTTTCCTGGAAAAGGGAGATTCATAGCTGTGAGTTGGAAAGGGCCCAGGCAGCCAAATCATGGTAATAAGGAAGTCCCCTTCGCTTACAGCCTACACGAAAACTGGCCTAAAGTAGGCTGATTGAAGTTAGCAGTTTACTTTTGTTCTATGACTGTTTCCTTCTTCCTGTCCTACAAACCCAGTTGTTCTACACCAAGTCAAACAAGCTTGCTTCCTTGCGCGCTCTCTCTCTCTCTCTCTCTTTTTCTTTCTTCTTTTTGGTTTTTCGAGACAGGATTTCTCTGTGTAGCCCTGGCTGTTCTGGGTTTGCTTTGTAGTCCAGGCTGGCCTTAACTCACAGAGATCCACCTGCCTCCCCCTCCTGAGTCCTGGGATTAAAGCCATGTGCTACCACGCCCAGCTGAAAGTCATATGTTAAACACCCCGTGCCCCATCCCTAACACACACACACCACTCCTCTCACACCAATAACAGGTCCTTTAAGAACACAGTAAAAGCCTCCACAAGATGAGGGAAGAGGCTTTGCAATGAAAACTCTGCTATCATTCATTTCTATCTTGGCCCTCTGGCCTCTGCAACTGGGTGACCCTGTGGTATGTGTTACGGCCCAAGCTGCCAAAGACAAGTACTCATTACAGTATTCTGAGAGAATACCTCTCTCATGAGCCGCTGGAGAAGTTGGTGGGAGATTGGCCAATGGCCTTCATCTGCAGCTAAGCTCATCGGCCTTACAGTTGGAAAGAAGCAAGCTCCAGGGATAAAAAATTCTGCACATCCTGGGAAGTGCTCTCTCACACAAAGGGCAAAGCTTATGTCCTCTCTTCCGGGATTGTTTGGCTCCTCTGTCCCAAGATCTCTCTAAGGATGGAAGAAGGGGGCTCTTGCTTAGTGGCTTGGCCTTAGTCACCACTCCCCTGGCTAGCTGATGCCTAGCAGCACCATCTTGATTAAGAGTCCCTTTATTTAATTCTCTCTGAAGGTCAAAGACTATATATGCCCAGATGCTTTAGATTTTAACCAAGGATCTGCCCAAGATCACGTAATGACCACCTTCGTGATGTAGATTCCCAAAGCCTTTACTACCCTAAGATCACTACATTTTACCTTCTGACCAGCTACTTAATCACCTTTAATAATAACGATAAGGTACAAATTTGTTGAATAATTTTTTACAAATGTGCCTGGCATTGTGCTCAGCATTTTTAGTCATCCTGTCACTGATTACTGCCTACATATTGATGAACTAATGATAATGATCTCCATTTTTCAGATGAGAAAACAGGATTAGATAAACTAGGAAACAGATCAAAGGTCACACTTTAAAATGGTCCTGGACTTCAAATTCACCCTGAAAGCATCAAAACAGTACCGGTCATCAGTCCATCAATAATTTTAAATATCTCATTCCCTTTAATTCCAGCACTTGGGAGGCAGAGGCAGGCAGATAGCTGTGAGTTCAAGACCTGCCTGGTCTACATAGTGAGTCCATGACAGCCAGAGCTATTACACAGAAACCCTGTCTCTAAAAACAAAACAAACCAACCAAACAAACATACAAGATAGAAAGAAAGAAAAGAAAATATCATCTTCCCATTTCTATGTTCTCCTATCTCTTAGTTTAGACTTCCTTCCTTCTTCCCTCCCTTTCTTTCTCCCTCCCTTCCTTCCTTTCTTGTGAAATTTCAGTTTGGGGTCTTCAGCTTCCTTTTAAAAGTTGGACGGTCAGGCCTGTACATAAGCTTGGAGAGTCGCCCCAATCTTCAGGTTTTTCCCAGCAAGGAAAACATTTGGAACAGAAGGCTGCTCCAAGGTTGTGCATCGTCTCACACGCACTCCGGGATCCCGAGGAGTAGACAGAACCCTCCAGTGTGATTGTCTCAAAAACCAGCTCAAAGGTGTTCCTAAAGATTAATTACTCGGCCTGGCTCTGGATCCATTGACCTACACTGAGCTACACTGAACAATGCAATAATACCCGCTGTTGGCGCTCTACACAGCACCCCGCAATCATCACCACAGTTGGAAAAATCCAAACAGGATGCCAGAGGGCTGAATGCCCAGGACACCGCCACGGTTATCTGTAACGAATTACTATCAAATCTGCTTCTAGTTTTTAGAATCCTTTATTGGAAAGGTAATTGCACAAAACGCAAAGATTTGCTTTCTTCGACACGGCAAACCAGAAAACGGAGTTAAGGACTTTTCTCCACGGTTTCAGCTCTTCCACTGCGGGCCACATTAATTTAGCCTCAAAGTCGTGCGATGATTTGACGCATCATTTGCAACACATGTTTTTGTTTTATCGACGCATTCTTCCTGTACCTCATTTAAAAGACTGGCAACTATTTTTTTTTAATCCAGTATGTCACTCCCCTCTCCGGAAAATGGTGGGGGGAGGGGCGGTTTATTAAAATATCTAAGTGCACACAAAACAAAGAAAGAAAGAAAGAAAGAAAGAAAGAAAGAAGAAGAAGAAGAAGAAGCCGGGCGTGGTGGCGCACGCCTTTAATCCCAGCACTCGGGAGGCAGAGGCAGGCGGATCACTGTGAGTTCGAGGCCAGCCTGGTCTACAAAGCGAGTCCATGATGGCCAAGGCTACACAGAGAAACCCTGTCTCGAAAAACCAAAAAAAAAGAAGAAGAAGAAGAAGAAGAAGAAGAAGAAGAAGAAGAAGAAGAAGAAGAAGAAGAAGAAGAAGAAGAAGACACCAGAGCAAGTGCAATCTGGGCTATGAGGAAGCACATGGGATGACAGCTTTAGCCTAAACTCTGGAGACGGGGGTCATGTGGGGCCGTCCCCCAAGCTGTGGGTCCAGGACGTCACCACCGCTGGTCCGTGCGTGCGACGGCCGAGTGGCCCCGGGGTCTCCTCGGCTCGGCGCCGGGACAGTCTTCCTTACAGCGGGTCCGGGGAGCCGGTGCTGGGCTGCCGGCACGTAGCGCGCCTGACTCAGCGCTGAGTCACCCGCTCCCCGCGGAGTCCCGCTCCGCCCTACCCAGCCGGGGGCTGCCCGGGCTCGGTGCGCACCCGTGCGGAGCTCTCCGCGCCGCCGCAGAGCGCTCTCCGTGCTTCCCGGAGCAGGACGCGTTTTACAGCTTTTGAATCCCGACCAAGGCCAGCATTAACAGCCTGCGTTGTTTTCTTTGCCTTTAAGGGCTAACAAGTCTAAGGATCAAATTCTTCCTCAGGAGCTTGCTGGAACAAATCCCCGGCTTTGTCCTTGAACAGTGACTTTGACATGACCTCCGTTAAGATTTTTTTTTTCTTTTTAAATACTTCTGGGGTTCCAAACTTCTGTCTTATTTTTGTCCTTCGTTTCGTAAGGTTATCTGTTCAGTATGTTGGGTAACTAATCTTGTCACACCCCCACACTGTGGTGACGCAAGTCAGGTTGGAATCTGGCATGGTGTGCAGGCAGTGACTTACTGTAAAAACTCAGGGCCTTCATCGCGACAACCTATCTGTCATCTCAGGCGCTGATTAGCTCCCTTGCCCTTTGAGAGGTCCGGAGGATTTAGATGGCATGTTGAAATCTGTCTTCACAGTGGCCACATTCATTGCTCCGTCCTTGGAGTTTAAAATGAAGAGAAAGATAGATAAGCGGTTCTCCAAGTGTACCCTGAACCACCTGCCCCACAAGCACGGTCTCACTCTAAACTGGAGTCGCAGAATGTCCTGGATAAAACTAGAAACCGGGCACCTGCCAATGGCTCTTGGATACATGAGATCTGAAACTCCTACCGTACCATAGAAGGGAAGTAGTGTTTGCCTAGACCGAAGGACTAAGGCTGACCACACGTACCACTCCCATGAAACTGATTTTGAAGTCTGGTGGAAAGCAACCGAATTTCTAAACTTGGTCTTTTTGTACTTGCCTGGCCTATATACTCTTCAGAGATTTCTTTCTTTTTACTTATAATTTTAGTTATATAATAAAATTAAGGCTGAGAATTAAATAGTTTAGGGGTGGAGTGCTTGCCTAGCATGCAGAGCTTTCTGAGTTTGGCCCCGGCACTGCTAATAAATTAATACATAAATAAATATTAGGTAAATTTGTGTTCTTTCAGAGAAGAGCAATGTTGCCCGCAACAGATTCAGTAACTGAAATTACCTACAGAGCCTTGAGGAACTACTTCCTGGGTCAGATTCTGGGCCTAAAGAAGTGCCCACCTTTGAGTATGAAGGACGTTGTAAGTTTTGAAGGTCTCTGAGTCATCCATGAACAGTTTTAAACAGCCTTACCTCAATGGCAACACAAGCTTAGCCGCAGGCCAGCTAGCCTGTTGGTTCTGGTGTAATTACTCACCTTTCTGTCCCAAGTATTGGAAAGTGAATACAGGTGGCCACATGAACATCAGTGTACTGTTGAGTGGTACGGTAATTTATATAGAAAATAAGTGTGAAACTTTGCGTTCTAGGTTGCATCACTGTTGCCATGGTGATGGAGCTGGAGGACTGATGCTCTAACCACAGACTCTGCCGGTCTTACCTCTCGAATGTTTTTCTTCTCATTTCCCTGGGTAACTTTTCCTGCTTCATCTTTGCTAGCTAGCATCGTGGCAAAAACCCTGACAAACTCATCTCTCGCCGCCTGGCTTATGCCGTTGTTTGTCCAAGTAGAGTCCTTGGACCAGCAACCCAGCACCACAAGGTGGGTCATAAGAGCACAGACTGACCTAGCGATGTGGCAAGTCGGGTAGAGTGTTTGCCTAGCATGCCCGAAGCTTAGTGTGGAGGCAGGAAGATAAGAAGTTCAAAGTCTGAGCCTAGGAATTACAGACTCCATCATAACTACTGAATCGCCTCTGCCCCCCCCCACCCCCCACCCCACCCCGCTCCTCCATCCCGGCAGTGGTCATGGTCTCTCATTGGTCCCTGGCTGAGAGCTATGCTAAGCCAGTCTGTGGCTCACCTGATCACGTGGCATTTGCTCTATGTCTGTCCTCCACATTATCTCTCCTACAACATGCTGGGCATTCTCTCTCTTATCAGAGGCTCCAAGTCCAAATTGTCCGATGCAAGTGGATACATATCCTGGAGTTTTATTATGGAAACCTGGAAAGCAATAACAAACAAACAAACAAATAAATAATAAATAAAACCTTTCTGGTGTAGAGCCAAAGACAACCTAATTAAAAACAAACAAACAAACTCCCAGCACCAGCCACGAGAAGCCCTCTTTTGGTCCAATGGTGTCGCAGAGGACTTCCCTGACATACAGACTATTGCTATTTCCTGGTCGTCTTGCAAACGTGGAAGATAAATCCCTATTGCTGAAGACACTGGGCACTTCAGACCGATAGGTACCAGAGACCCATGAGCTGAAACTGACCTCAGTACCTCCTCTCTGACAGCCGCTTCCGTGGTACCAGCAGGAGCCATTCAAGCTTCCGAAGAAGGGAACAAGAGAAAAGTCCTATCCAGCTATAATTCCTGCAGACAACAATGACCAGCACAGGCCCACCGACACTACGGGTGCAGTAGGTGCTTACATACCCTGGCAGTCACCAACACATCTCCAAATGGAGGGAAACCATGACTAGGACTGGGAATCTAGTTAACTAACCCAGGCTAGTGAAATCATGGATCTTGGGAAGAGAATCTACAATCACTACTTTATTAAACCAGCACAATCTTCTAACTAAATTCTATATAGTTGTTGCTATACTCACAGATAAACATAGTTTTCACCAACAGAGACTTGGATTGCCAAGTGCAGAGTAGTGTAGCCCAGTCCCCAATGAATACGTCTTCAAAACACTCCTGACCTAAGTAAGACTCAGGAACCCTGGAGAAGGTGGAAAGATTGTAAGAGCCAAAGGATCATGGTGTTTGCTGGGAGACGGTGTCTCCTAGTGATGTCAGAAGCTATGCCTATAAGCTCTGGCCCAATATGATTGCCTAAACAGGCAAGGATGATAAACATTGGACAACCCGGAGCGATGGGTTCTCTGCAAAGAATTACAGGCCACCAAGGAGTGCTGAGAGTGGAGAAATAGTCTCCTCCAGGGAAGAGCACACCAACTGGTTATCCAGTACCAAATGGTCAGCCTGGAAAACCTACATGCAGGTATCATTGTACAGACTGAGCAAGGTTATTTAGGAATATATATGTATCACAAATGGATGGTCGCAGCAACTAATGACAAGACAGGCCACGAAATAGAAAGAGAGCAGGAGGGGATATGAGGCTTTGGAGGGAGAAAGAAAGGGTAGAGAAGACAATCTTGTTACAAATTAGAAAAATGAAAAATATCAATTAAAAGCTGGTTGCGGCAGTGTGGGGGCACGCGCCTTTAATCCCAGCACTTGGGAGGCAGAGGCAGGCAGAAGTGTGAGTTCCAGGTCATCCAGGGGCACATAACGATGCCCTGTCTAAAATTAAAAAAAAAAAAAATTAAGTTTGAATGAGTTCCCTTTCTACATAAACTCATCTTAACTCAATCGTATCTATAAATAATCTGCTTCTAAATACTGATATATTCACGGGTAACTAGAGACAGGACTTGAATGACTTTGGGCATCACAGCATGTATGTTTAATCCCAGCTACTTGGGTACCTGAGTCAGGAAGATGGAAATCAAGGGCCACACTGGAAAAGAAGGGGTGTGATTATACTCATAAAAGGCAGATTTGGGTGTTTTATTTTCAATAAGTGGGCATGAACAACGTAAAAATTGTCATTAAAACTAACCATTATTTTTAAATGTCAATCACATTTTATAAAATAACTTACAAATAATTCTCTTCTACTGGCTGTCATTTTATAGTTTTGTTTTTGTTTTGTTTTGTTTGGTTTGGTTTGGTTTTTTGAGACAGGGTTTTTCTGTGTAGCCTTGGCTATCCTGGAATCCCTTTGTGGACCAGGCTGGCCTCCAACTCCCAGCATCCGACTGCCTCTGCCTCCCAGTGCTGGGTTATAGGTTTGTGCCACTGCTCCCAGCTATTTTGTGGTTTTTAACTTGTCTTCTTCCAGCTAGTGACTTCTCTTCAAGGCAACTTTTTTTTTTTCTTTTTGTATCCTTTATAATGTACTGTGTTGCTCATAGCAAGAATTCTGTAGCTACAAATAATGGTTATGGTGAATTAGTGAACAAATTCACAAAACTCATTTGTCTAAATTTACATAGAGTACAGGTCAAGACTTAATTCTACTAGGAAGCATTAGTTTGGCCATTAAAAAAAAAATTATCTCTAGCCAAGTGCGATGTCTCATGCCTCTAATCTCAGCACTCAGATTGCAGAGGCAGATGGATCTCTGTGAGTTTGAGGCCTGCCTGGTCTACAGCCATATATGCAGGTATACATATGTGCGATAGCCTAGGTAGGGCCTGGCCAATAGGCTAAGCTGTCCATTGAGCAGTATGTGTGTATCTATGTATGTATGTGTGTAACTTAGGTCAAAGGCAAGAAAATAAAGCAAATCCTCATAACATCAGGAATAAGTAAGAGTAAGAATGAAGAAAACAGCTTCAACATAAGACTGTCTCCCAGAAATCCCTAGTCAAGTCGTACTGGGTGTCTGCTTTTGTAGTAACCATTGTTCATATAGTTAATATAATATATAATAATTATTATAATAATTTATTATTATTTGGTTTTTCTTTTTGTGTGTGCTTTTTTAAAACTTTATTTATTTTTACATATACATTTATGTTATTACACACATATATAATATACTACATACATCAAGAAGAACAACAAAACAGTCAGGAATTATATAAATGTTACAGTCATAGTGTTTTGGCCATTTGTATTAGGCAACCTTGAAGAAAACATCTTTTTTATCTCGGTGAGTCTAAAATTCTGAATGTAAGTCAATATCTATCATATCTAATTTCTGTCAACTTAAAACATCTATTAGCCTAAAAATGTATTAACCCCTACATAAATAAGCTTAACTGTAAACTAAACTATCTGGTCTTCAACCCCATCAGAAACTTAAGAAAGAATAAAATTAGTTACCTAAGTTAACAGGAAATTCAAGTTGGCAGCTTCCATAATGAAAACAAAAAATAGAGACAGTTTGCTGCCTGAACAGTCACCCAACACTCTCTATAACATTGGAGCATCATCTTCAGCCTTCTGGCCCAATATATCTGACAGACATATTTGTGAAGCAGGAACTATTGAGGACTTGCTTACTCTGTCTTGGCAGAGTCTGGCCGTCAACTCTGCTTGCATCAAAGCTTGCCTATTTTTAGGCAGAATTCTGTCTGTAGCCAAAACAAGAACATTTTGCCCAATGGCTGATTTGCTACATTGGAAGCCATCTATGTAAGGAGGTTCTTTGATGCTCATTATCCTCTTTGAGGTAGGCTGGTGTTGCCAGGAATTAACCAGTCTTATTGTTAAAGAATCTTTAAAACAACAACATCATCTTTAAATGCCATATGCTCTGGGGTTTTTGAAGACTCTATCTATCTATCTATCTATCTATGTATCTATCTATGTATCTATCTATGTATCTATCTATCTATCTATCTATCGATCTACCATACATTACCTAACTATAGAAACACATCTACCTATTAAACCTAGTAGCTGGGCATGGTAGCACACACCTTTAATCCCAGCACTTGGGAGGCAGAGGAAGGAGGATCACTGTGAATTTGAGGTCAGCCTGGTCTACAAAGTGAGTCCAGAAGAGCCAAGGCTACACAGAGAAACCCTGTCTCAAACCAACTCCCCCAATTTGAATTCTATGTTTTCCCACACACAATCCCACATGTATGTATAAAATAATAAATAAAATATATTGATAAGAGCACATATCGATTACTCACTATGACAACCTGCAGCAGTATTTTGCAGTCAAGTTAAATAAAATATGCACACTGAAATATAAAAGAATTCTTTGCAGTTTGTTTCCATGGGTTTGTTTTAAGCGGCTACTCCTGTATTCTGTATTTCAAGCTGAGTCAGCCAAACTACCCAGAGAAGCAGAAGAAGTTTCTCCTTAGGAGTATGAATAGGTCAGAAGAAGTTGGCTTTTTCCTTTCACAGCATGAGTCCTAGGAATTGAACTCGGGTCTTCAGACTTGGCAGCAAGCACTTTTTCTTGTTCAGTCATATTGCCACTCCTTATCACGGTCCTAGCATTACATTTGTAGCATTAAAGTTTATTGAAGAAAATCATCACAGGTCCCCACTAGTTGTTCACTAATGTGCTGATCAACATAACAAGCATAGTGGCTGGGCTTGGTGGCTCAAAGTTGCCATCCCCTAAATATGGAGGGAAAGGCAAAAAAAAAAAAAAAAAAAAAAAAAGAGTTGGCGACCACTTTGGCTCTCTCAAAACACCATTTAAAAAGTCTCAAAAATTCTCATGGATTTTGGTAAAGATATTCCATATTTGTAACTATATTATCCATAGATTTCTTGCTCTCTTTTTGTTCACCTGTTTGTTTTTTGAGGCAGGGTTTCCCTGTGTAACCAGCCACACTCTGCCACTGAGCTTAGGGTCCCAACCCTCAACAGAGATGTTTCATTTTGTTGAGACAGTTTCATGTGTAGCCCAAGCTAGCCTCACCCTCAAGATCCTCTTGCCCCCAGAGTCTGGAGTGCTGCCTTGCAGACAAGGTTAAGTCCAATCACAGAAACTAGAAATACTTATTTAGACAGTGGCATATATATCCTATTTTCCTCTTTATCTCTTTGGCTCACTCAGCTTGGAATATAGAGAATGAGAGTAGCTGCTTAAAACAAACCCACAGAAACAAACTGAAAAGAATTCTGTCATATTTCAGTGTACATATTTTCTTTATTATTCATTATGACCGAAGCTGCATCAGCTCCTGACTCCAGGTTCCAGGCCTGTTTGAGTTTCTCTTCTGACTTCTTCAAGTGATGGGCTGTGATCTGGAAGTGTACGCTCAATAAACTCTTTCCTCCCTAACTTGCTTTGGTGATCCATCGTGTTCCATCAAAGCAATAGAAATCCCGACCAAGACATCTGCCTTCTGCCTTTTTCTGGGATGCACACATCCCTGTGCTTTGGACAGGGTTGCTGATTCTGCGCCTCTTGGGTGGGTCTCTATTAAAGCAAGCAAGCAGAACCCCTTCCTGGAGTCGCACAAACCCAGGGATTCAGGGAGGAAGTGACTATACAGATGGAACAGAAACGGGAACCCCACCCCCTCCCTGAAAATGTATTATGTGACCAGAGAAGGTGGAAGATGAGATAAAAAAAAAAAAAGTCTCCCAGACCTGAGCCTAAGTAACTCAAGGATTTCAGATCATCTTTACTGTGAAAGGAAAGCCACAGAAAAGACAGGATTTGGCTTCTTTTCCTGCTTTTCTTTACCACATATCACATTAAATGCCATCCCCAAGAAATATTTTCTTTTTTGGCTTGGTTTTTCGAGACAGTGTTTCTCTGTGTAGCCTTGGCCGCCCTGGACTCACTTTGTAGAGCAGGCTGGCCTCGAACTTACAGAGATCTGCCTGCCTCTGCCTCCCAAGTGCTGGGTTAAAGGCTTGCGCCACAACCTCCAGGTAGAAATATTCTTCAAATGCCCATTTTACAGAGATCTAACTATTAAGAGTGAGGCTAGACTGCAGCCAAATGATAGATAAGGAGATTTCCAGATACATCTCAGGTTAGAAAACTCAGGTTCATAGACACGAGCTAAAGGCCTTTCTGCTTTACCCATTTCTGAAGGCAACTAAAAGACCTATAACTAACAAGAGAAAACTAAGCAGCAATAGAGTGGCAAAAGTTCAGATTTCCTTTTAAGCAAGTGACTTAATCTTCTAAGTGTAAAAGCAAAATTTCAAACATATAGTACCTCTTGCCACATCTGCAAACAGATGCAAAGAATGGCAATGCTACCAATGACCCTTCCCAAGGCTCTCAATCGTCCTGAAATATTGCGACTCAAACAGCTCAGTTGCTATTAATAGAAGTGTCTGATGATTCATTTTGCTCCTTTAGAACCTAATGGGAATTTTCAGATCGGCAATACCTATGATGGTCTCTCATTCTTCCTTCACTGTAAGACAGATCTGCAGTCAGTCAATACCTATTGCAAAATTTGAGTTATTTTTTTATATTAAGATGTGATTTGTTGTTGACACAGGGTTTCTCTGTGTAGCTTTCCTGGAACTCAACTCTGTAGACCAGGCTTGCCTTGAACTCAGAGACTGAGGTGTGATTTATATGCAGTAATGTTTTTGTTTTTGTTTTTAGTTTTGGAGATGGGGTTTCTCTATGTTATCTTGGGCATCCTGGACTCACTTTGTAAACCAGGCTGGCCTCGAACTCACAGCGATCTGCCTGCCTCTGCCTTCTGAGTCTTGGGATTACAGCGGTGTGCCACCACACTCGATTTATATGCAGTAAATTTTAATGTCACTTGACAACTATTTCTTGCCCACAGTCATACATGCACTTACCCCATAATCAGAACATAGAGGTACTCCTTTACTGCTAAAGCCCCACCCCCACCTTGGCCCATGGAAATTACTCATCTATTTTCTGTCTTTATAGTTTTGTCTGGTCGAGGATGTGGTGTGATTGTTATCAGGCACAAGGAACCCTTTGACTTGGCTTCTTTCATTTAGCGTAGTGCGTCTGAGATGCTGATAGCATTGCACTGAGTAAGATATTCCAGCAGCTCACTCAATGTCAATGTTAAACCAAATAGAAATGATTTTACTTTATAGACAAAACTCACTTTGTGGCAATAGAATTTTGCATTTATTAAGAAAAAGAATGCTGGTCTTAGAGGCACACACCCTAAATCTCAGCACATGGGGGTAAAAGGAGGCAGATCTCTGAGGTCAAGGCTAGAGGCTGCAGAGTGAGTCCAGGACAGCCGGAGCAACACAATGAGACACTGTCTCAAACACAAAACAAAAGAAACAAACAAAAAAACCGAACAAACAAACATAACCCCTGAAAAAGAAGTAAAGAGAAAAATAGAATTAATTCCCATTACCTTTAGGATCCTACAGTGACTTTAAATTTATTTGAACATGTGTGTGTGTGTGTGTGTGTGTGTGTGTGTGTGTGTGTGTGTGTGTGTGTGTATTTGGCTCTTTGAGACAGGGTTTCTCTGTGTTATCTTGATTGTCCTGAACTCGCTATGTAGACCAGGCTGGCCTCGAACTCAGAGTGATCCACTTGCCTCTGCCTCCCAAGTGCTGGGATTAAAGGTATGTGCCATCATGCCTGGCTTGAACATATATTAAATATAACTATTTCAAGAACCACTTGGGGCCAGGCGCTGTGGCACACGTGTAATCCCAGCACTTGGGAGGAAGAGGCAGGCAGATTTCTGTGAGTCCGAGGTCTACAAAGTGAATCCAGGACAGCCAGGGCTACACAGAGAATGTCTATCTCCAGGAAAAAAAATTAAGGCACTTGGTTCCATGTTTTAGGAAACAGTAGATATGTATTCTAGCTTCTCTTAATTATGGTTTACATTTGAATTATGTGGTCCCAGAGACTTTTTTTCCCACCTAAAGGGAACACAGCACACAGGGTGGCCGTCACTGACATCAGGTAATATTGTTTTTTAATTTTTATATTTTATTAATTTATTCATATTACATATCAATGGTTATCCCATCCCTTGTATCCTCCCATTCCTCCCTCCCTCCCATTTTCCCCTTACTCCCCTCTCCTATGACTGTGACTGAGGGGGACCTCCTCCCCCTGTATATGCTCATAGGGTATCAAGTCTCTTCTTGGTAGCATCAGGTAGTGTTTTGCTTTATCAAAATATTCTGAAGGTGAATGCTGCACGGAGATCCCACTCAACCTAGACCTTTGAAATGGCTCGTTTCCACTTAAACCCTATTAATCTTCCACCCCATGGAGGCAACAGGTGGCTTAGGAAATAGCCAGTAGAAAGATAAGTCTTGCCCTTCAGGACGGGTGCCAATGGAAAACAGTGACCTGAGATACCGATCTGAGGCCTGACAGGAGGAAAATCTAAGGCCACAGCTGTTGTCTCTCAGAACTGTCACTCATCGTGTCTTAATTTCACAGTTTTGATTTAATCTTTTCTAAATACAGCCCTGGGTAAATACAGAACAAGATAGCAAGCGTTCCCAGCAAAGAAGCCGGCTTGGTAATGGCCCCATCCTGCCAGTCCCTAGTCCTCTGGGTTTTATTTTCTGTGGAGATTGCATCTCCAGGGCTTGGCTTTTGTGCTCTGGAGGGACAGAGTTTATGTAAACATGAAGGCCTGACGGGAATCCCAGAGCCGTGTCAGCCAGGATGCTTGCCCTAGTCATGTTAACTTGCAATGCACATCACACTCCAAGAAAAGAGAGACCTTTTCAGTAGCCTTCCCTTTTTTCTTTTGTTACCAAGGCTTGTCATTAGTACACTCCTCTCAGGCATGGGGTATGTTGTTATTATAAAAAGCTGGACTAAGAAGCCTCCGTTCTAAGTGTACAGCACTGACTGGTCAGTCAATACCTATAAACTCCAAGTCCCTAAATCTGCATGTTCTTACCAATGCCCCTTTCTGGTTAACTCTACCTCCACCCAATTGTAGACAATTGACTTTTTTTTTTTTGGCTTTTCTTTCTTTCTTTTTTTTCCCCCCCCAAGATTTACTTATTATTATGTAGACAGTGCTCTGCCTTCATGTACACCTGCAGGCCAGAAGAGGATATAAGATCCCATTGTAGATGGTTGTGAGCCACCATGTGGTTGCTGGGAATTAAACTCAGGACCTCTGGAGGAGCAGTCAATGCCCTTCACCTCTGAGCCATCTCTCCAGCCCTGACCTTTTAAATAAGAATTGCAGTGGTGATTTTTTTTTTGTTACTGTGACCAAAAACAACTTATAGACAATCGTATTCATGGTGGCTTATGATTCCGAGCACGTCATAATGGACAGGTGCTGGTAACATTCCTCCCCAGGGGAGACGTAAGCACTATTTACCTGTCTCCTCAGATCCCAGTGGCAAACAGGCACCTGTTACTCTGAGGGCCCAATGAGTTTATTGGGCATCCTTATGGAACATAACCGTGGTATTAATTACAGCCAGGTGGGTGCTTTTCCCCTGCTAGCAGCATACCTAGAAAGCCTTTCCTCAGTAGAGATCAGGGCTTTCCTGTGGTCACATGGATGGAGTTATCCCCGCCCCTCCTCAGCCCCCTCCCCCAGCCTATATGCTCTATGTTACATAAAACAGGTGGCAGGGAGCAACTGGATCTTGGGGTGAGGGGCTCATGATCCCTCCATGCCTCATGAGAAGATGACAGAAGTAGTCAGTAGTGTACCTGGGATGATTCTTTTGTAAGGTGCAGCTGATCTACCCAAGAAGACAGTAGTTTGCTTTGGGGGACAGCAGCCAGGACAGGAGCCATTGCAGCAAGGGCCAGGCTCAGTGACACAGGAAGGGAGGAGGAAACAGAGAGGTCACAGAGTCCCAACCACATGCAGAGAACTGTCTGTGGCACGGAGCCCAATCCCCAGTGGTACAGTTCCTCCAGCAAGACTCCACCTCCTAAAGCTGGATAACCTCCATAGCAACACCAACCAGGGACAAAGTTGTCAAACACGCAAGCCTCTGGGGACATCTCTCTTCAAACCACGCAATAGGTTCATTTTCTATTTCCTTGTCTTTCTTCTTTCATTTTTAAAAAATTTTTTAATTTAAATTTTTATTTGCTCACTTTACATCCAGATTGTAGCCCCCTCCCTCCCCCCTCCCAGTCCACCCTCCTCCCCTCACCCCCTTTCCTTAGTCCTCAGCGAGGGGGAGCCTTTCTCCCCTATCATCTGACCTTAGCCTATCAAGTCTCATCTGGATTGCCTGTATCCTCTTCCTCTGTGGCCTGGCAAGGCCATCGTGCCAGGGGGAAGTGATCAACAGGTGGGGGCCAGAGTCCATGTCAGAGGTAGCCCCTTCTCCCCATATTATGGGACACACAAGGAGACTGTGCTGCCTATCTACTATATCTGAGCAGAGGGTCTAGGTACTCACTATGCATGGTCCTTGGTTGGTACATCAGACACTGTAGCAATCCCCACCCGCTCTTTCCCTCGGAACCCAAATTTGTTGACTCCATTGGTCTCCTTGTGGAGCTCCTGTCCCCTCCAGGTCCTTCTATGCCCCAACTGGGAGGGAGGGAAGAATGGGAGGATACAAGGGATGGGATAAAACATTGAGATGTAACAAGAATAAATTAATTTTTAAAAATTGAAAAAAAAAAAAAAAAAAAAAAAAAGACTCCCTGAGCTCTACTCTGAAGTTTGTCTGTGAGTCTCAGCATCTGCTTCCATCCCCCGCTGGGTGGTGTCTTTCAGAGGACCTCTATGGTAGGCTCTCATCCTGTTCCTTCTCTTCAACCACTTCCTGTGTCTGTTTTATTTGTCCTTCTGAATGAGAATCAAGCATCCTCCCTAGGGTCCTTCTTGTTATTTAGTTTCTTTAGGTCTGTGGATTGTTTCTAGTATTTCTAATGAATATTGTATACTCTCTGGGCTTGGCTTGCTTACAGAGCTTACACCTTTTAGGAATCATCTATGTTGTTACATGTATCTGTAACTCATGTCCTGGCTTCCATTGTGTTTCAGTTTTATGGTTATGTCACAGTTTTTCTGGTTGTTTGTTGATGAACAGTGGGACTACATCTTTTTTGAGGCTACTATGTGTGAAGCTGCTGCAGACAATTGTGTGTAGTTTATGTAATTTTCATTTCACTTGGGTAAATACTCATATAAAAATGGTTGGTTTATGTGAGTTAATTCATTTGTTTATCTGAAGGCTCTTAAAGATCATGTGCTTATTGGATGTGGTGAATAATTTTATGTGAACTTGACACAACCTAACGTCACCTGAGGGGAGGGAACATCAAAAGAAAATGCCTCCAGAAGATCTGGTTGTAGGCAAACATGTCAGGCATGTTTCCTAATTAGCGATTGATGGGGAGGGCCCAGCCCATTGTGGGTGGGGCCATTCCTGGACTGGAGGTTTTGGGTTCTATAAGAAAGCAGGCTAAATAAGCCATGGGGATACCAGGTTCAGTGGCCCACACATGTAATCCCAGCACTTGGGAGGCAGAGGCAGGTGGATCTCTGTCAGTTCAAGGGCAGCCTGATCTACAAAGTGAGTCTAGAACAGCCAAGGCCACACAGCGAAACCCTGTCTCAAAAAACAAAACAAAACAAAACAAAACAAACAAACAAAAATATGGGGAGCAAACCAGTAAGGAGCACCCCTCATGGCCTTTGCTTCAGGTCCTGCCTCCATGTTCCTGTCTTGTTTGATTTCCTGTCTGACTTCCTTTAATAATGAACAGTTATATGAAGGTGTAAGCCAAATAAGTCTTTTCCCCTAACTATACACCAGACTGGCCTAAGAACTCACAGAGATGCACCTGCCTCTGCCTCCTGAGATTAAAGGTGTGTGTTACCATGCTTGGCCTCATCACAATGTTTCATCACAGCAATACAAACTCAAAGATACTGGATCTGGGCCTTATGATTGTAATCAGAGCTAAAATATACTATTTGATTAATAGTTGACTTATTCATAAAGCTGCCCACTTTGGGCCTATTATAAAGATCAATACTTTTAATACCCATGACAAACAGCCCCAAAACAGATGGCCACAGTGTTAAGCCAATAGCATCCATGACAGGCTAGGTCAAGGAAGCCTGCACAAAGAACTGGCCTCTGAGGCATCTTTGTGACCTTTGATTGTTAGTAATTTGTGATGTCTAATCTGTTCAAATATATGTTTGAGGTGTCTGTAGGTAGGTATGATTGAGAAATTCGCACAGAAGAACATCTGTAAATGCATTTAAACAAAGCTGGCTTGGAAATTGTATTTCTGTTTTCATGAGGTTAGGCATGTGGTAAAATGATTTCATTTCCCCTGGAATAAAAATGAATAACCCAAAGCAAGGAGTGTCTATAGAATTTACTTACAAATGTAGTTAGGCTATATTGATTTTTTTTGTTCCACTGTAAATATTTTGCAACTGTCTAAAGGCGGGAAGCATATTTCTACTTTCTAGACCAAAGCATAGATGTCAACTGTGGTGTAATCCCATGAGCAAATAATAAGTCCTGCAGAGAGGCGCAGTGGTTGAGGGCGCTTGCTCTCCCAGAGGACCCATGCTTGGCTCGCAGCGCCCACATTGTGGCTCACAACCACCCATAACTCCAGGAGAGCTGATGTCCTCTTATGACATCCGAGGTCACTGCATGAACACAGCACACAGATACATGTAATCAGAACATTCATACATATAAAACAAAACAAATAAAATCTTAAACAATTAAAAAAAATACAGTATCTGTGTACATTTGAAAAAAATCCATGACACCTAGGTTGTTTAGCACTTCTGGGAAGATTATTTATCACACAAATATGATCATATCAAGTAAATCAGGAAAGTCATATCATATTTGTATGATAAATAATGCTTCTTTACAAAACTGATACCATGTATGCTATTAAGACATTACGACTAAGGGCTGGAGAGATGACGAGGCGCTGGAGAGATGGCTCAGCAGTTAAGAGCACTGACTGCTCTTCCAGAGGTCATGAGTTCAATTCCCAGCAACCACATGGTGGCTTGCAGCCATCTATAATGTGATCTGATGTGCATTGTATACATAATAAATAAATAAATCTTTTTTAAAAGAAGACATTAAGACTAGTGGGGTATGGTGGCACATGCCTTTAATCCCAACACTCAGGAAGCAGAGGCAGGTGGATTGATGTGAGTTTGAGGCTAGCCTGATCTACAAAGCAAGTCCAGGACAGCCATGGTGACATTTAGAAACCCGAATTTAAGATTAGACAGACAGGATAAGCACATGCCTATAATCCCAGCATTCTGGGAGGCAAAGGCTACCCTAGCCTACAAAGTGAGTTGAGGACAGCCAAAGATACACACAGAAACCCTGTCTCAAAAAACAAAACCAAAACCAAAAAGCAACATCCCAAACCAAAAAACCCAAAAACAACAAAAATTTAAGACTACATGATATCAATTAAAAAAAAATTATACCAAGTTTTAAAAACTTAACTTTTTTCTAATGTATATTGGTGTTTTGCCTATCTGCATTTCTGTGTGAGGGTGTCAGAGCCTGGAGTTACAGACAGCTGTGAGCTGCCCTGTGAGTGCTGAGACTTGAACCCTGGTTCTGCTGAAGAGCAACCAGTGCTCTTAACAGCTGAGCCGTTGCTCTAGCCCCAATTTTACAAAGTTTGGAAGAGAATTTTAATCTTCCTAATGTTGAAAATTGTACACTTTACAGTGTCTAAAGTGCCGCATGCGTTGTGATAGTTTGAAAACATTGTGCACTCCGGCCTAACTCCATACAGCTAAACGCACACGTACATTTTAATGTTAAAATCTAACATATTATTCTATGAAAGCACTCAAAGGCAGTAAGAGATCATATTTCTATTTTCCAGACTAAAGCATAGATGTCAACCGTGGTATAATGAGGACGAAGCAATGAGGCCCGACCACGACTCATAACTGTCTATAGCTCAGTATGGCCTGAACGTGTTTTGCTTCTGCGTTGTCCCTTCGGGAGCGTGGCTTACTCTCTACTTGTGTTTGTAGCTGGAGACAGTCCAAATGTACATTCCGTACTGGTATCAGCTGTAAGTGGAGTAAGATACTGGCGAAAAAGATTTCTTCCTAGAAAAAACTCGAGGCTTTCCAAAGCAAGCATAATCTGGATTTACAAACCATAGAACATCAGATAGGCAAAATAAAATAACAAGCAAATAAGCCTCTTTAGTGATTAAAAAAATAGTGGCCAATTGCATATTATGCTAACTTTGGTAAATAAGTTCCAAAAACCTCATAGCCACTAGAAATGTGAACCACAGTTCTGCCTCAATGTAGTAACATAAGGCAACATTACCAAGACAGCAATTATTAATAAAATCCCTTCAAACTGGAAGAGATAGGCCCATTTGGAAATTCCTATCCATTATTAAGCAAACAAGGCCGCAAGTGACTGATTATGTTCATCTGTCTTCTAGAGTGATAAATAAAACAGTATTTGCCCTTAAAGAATTTCACATTTCACTTTAGAATGGCCGGGTACAACTTTGGAGGGCTGTTTGTTTGTTTGTTTTTGTTTCATTTTTTCATTCGTTTGTTGTTGTTTTTTCTTTGAAACAGGGTCTCAGCTGGGCATGGTGGCACACGCATGGAATCAATGTGAGTTCGAGGCCAGCCTGGTCTACAAAGCAAGCCCAGGACACACAAGGCTACAAAGAGAAACCACTTGTCTCAGGAAGAAAGAAAGAAAGAAAGAAAAGAAAGAAAGAAGAAAAGAAAAGAAAAGAAAGATAAGAAAAGAAAGAAAAGAAAGAAAGAAAGAAAAGAGAAGAGAAGAAAACAGGATCTCACTACTATCCCTGATTGGTCTGAAACTTGTTATGTAGACCTCTTTGGCCTTGAATCCACAGAGATTTTCCCACCTCTGTCTCCCAAGTGAAAAGGTTAAAGGCTTTGACCCTATGTCTTGCCCTGGATACTTCTTGATACGTTTTTAAAATTTATGTTTTATTTTATTTTGTTTGCCTGTTGCATTTTTGGGAGAAATAGACAGACCTTGTTGCATAGGCTGACCTGGGACTTATGATTTAGCCTAGGCTGGCCTCAAATTCATGCCAATCCTCTCTCCTCACCCTCTCTGTACTGAGCGTCTAGGCAGGAGCCGGGTACCATGCCTGGATGACACATGCCAGGGAATCACATTTTGTCAGAATCCACTCAGTTCTCTGGGGAGCTAGATACTCTGAAACAAAATACATGGTAATGAAAACGTTTGCTTCCAAGTTGTTTTGTTTTGTTCAGTCTGTGATGATTCAGTGTACCTGTTAGAGACATGCCAGCAGAGGAGTCCTGGCCTCTGTGAACTTTTTCATCCTCGGGCAAGAGAGCGAATGTTTGTTCTGCCTCCTGGTGCTGACAAGGAACACAGGAGACAATGCCTGTGCTCACAGAGGACCTCCTAGTCCTTTACAGACATACCCCAAAGCAATGCGGAGCCAAGCACTGGACAAAACAGTCAACTTTTAGAAACAAGCTTAAAAATAAAATGTGGCTGCTCTTTAGCCTTATTGGAGTTCTGGACACACATCTTTCTGATAATTCTGTACAACCTAGACTACTTTCTGTCGTGTTTTCAGACAAGGACAAAACATTTTTCCCGTGTTCCCCACTTCTCCCACTTTGGGCAAGAATTAATGACTACTATCAGCCATTAGATTTCTTAACCGGCAGCTTTGTCTCGTGTGTGACCGTTCTGTGTGGTCATATTGCTGAAATTCTAGTTACACATCACCTCTGCGCTCACCGTGTAAGGCTTACAGTTCACTGTGATGGAGGCGGAAACACAAGTGTAAATAGTAACTCCTTCATTATGTGCAAGTCTCTATAGTCTAGCATGCACCATGAAAAATTGACGGTCAATAAACTAATGCAATTTTTATGCTTTGTCATTGAAATCAAATAGGAACTATGTTAAAAAATATAGGTTTTTAAAGGCTTGTCATTGTTCCTGTACCACAAATAAGAAATTCAATATAAATAGAGCACTGGCTGAAGAGACATCTCAGTGCTTGAGTGTGTGCTGCATTTCCAGAGGACCTGGGTTTGATTCCCAACACCCTCATCAGATGGCTCATGTCACAACCACCTGTAACTGTAGCTTCCGGAGGCTCCTACGCCTCTGGCATCTTCAGGGACCTACATTCACACACACACACACACACACACACCACACACACACACAATGATACCTTAGTTTTTAGGGTCTTGAGAATAAGGAGAAAGTTTTATTTTTCTTGAGTTAATTTTAAGCAACATCTAAGCTGCAGTTTAAGTAATTAATAGTCAATAAGCCTTAAGAAGGCCTTTGCATCTATACACTCAATCTAAACTATTTTTAAAATATTTATTCCTTGTTATGTGTACTTTTTTCTGTATGTATGCCACACGAGTGTGTGTGCTCTGTAGCTAGATTTATAGGCAGCTGTAAGCGACTGATATGGGTGCTGGGGAGCCAACTGCTGCTCTCTGGGAGATCACGAAGCTGCTGGGCCATCTCTTCAGTCCCGGTTTGTTATTGTTTATGTGTCAGTCACGTGTGTCCAGGCGCTAGAGGAGAAGAAGCTGGAGGTACAGGCAGTCACGCGCTGCTCCATGCACGTGCTGGGAATCAAACTCAGGATCACAGGAAGAGCAGCAAGTACTCAAAGCTGCTGAGCTATCTCTGCAGCCCCATCCTGAACCATTTTTAAAGGTCACTTTTTTTTTTTTTCATTTCTTTTTGGTTTTCTAGACAGGACTTCTCTGTGTAGCCCTGGCTGACATTGACTCTAGTGTAGACCAGGTTAGCCTGAAACTCACAGAGATCCATCTGCTTCTGCCTCTCCAGGTGCTGGGATTACAGGTGTGAGCCACTGTGCTCAGCTTAACTTTCTTTCTTTCTTCCTTTCTTTTCCTTCCTTCCTTCCTTCCTTCCTTCCTTCCTCTCTCTCTCTTGACAGTATCTCTCTACACAGCCTATGCTGCCCTATAACTCATGAGCATTAAATTTGGAAGACACCAATCATTGGACATTTCATATACTCTTAATGTCTACATCTCTGGAATGTCTCCTGTTAGAAATGATGAAAAATGCCTTCTCTCTCTCTCTCTCTCTCTCTCTCTCTCTCTCTCTTTCTCTCTTTCTCTCTTTCTCTCTCATCTCATCAAAATGTATCTTTAAAAGAAACAAACCAATTAAGAACAAGGAACACATAAAAGTCCCAAATTCTAGAAACTAAAAGACAAATCAGACTCAAGGTATTTGGTGGAGGGTCATATTTGTATGACTATTCTAATTATAGCTCCTTTATTTTTCATCTATAAGTGTGATCTGTTTTATAATTCTCTTTTACACCACCTTCATTTCTTGGGAAACTGATGGCAAGGGTTCAGACAGATGCAGAGACCAGACCTAGGTGGTTAAGAAACGCCTTCCTCAGCTGTGCTGTGCTGGTCCCTGGCCTGGCCTCAGGCCAGCAGGCATTCCCTGCTCTCAGGCCTAAGGGACTTGGGCTTCAGAGGACCAGCCCAGCCCCAGAGCCTTTCACAGCCACTGAATAGTTAGTTAGCCCAGGGCAGGTCTGCTTGACTCCGCCTGAGGGAAAGAGTCTGGACAGATCAAGCAGCAGAGGGCTTATGACCCTCTTAGGGGTGAACATTTGCAGCTCTCACTAAGACAGGCTTTAGCTCAAAAGGCCCTAGAAGGGGCTTTCCAGTCCTCCAATTCCATTGGGATCATAACCAAATTATTCTAGATTTAGCACCCCAAACTCATGTTGGACTTTATAAACAATTCCTGTGGTTGAAGAAACACTATAACATTCAAGTTTATATATATACATACACACCACCCACACACACCACACACAACACACACACACACATATATAAAAACACCACCACAGCCCAGTGTGTGTATGTGTGTGTATGTCTGTCTGTCTGTGTTCCTTATATGTATGTGTGTATTAAGGCAAATAAATCTAAACTTTTAAAGGAAATAATAGAACAAATGCTCTAATAATAAAATATTACTCTTAACTTAGGAGCTCCCATGCTCCATCTCTCATAGTTTATAGTTTAATGGAGCCATTTTGTTTGTTGTTTGTTTTGGGGTTTTTGTTTTTGTTTTTGTTTTTTTCAAGACAGGGTTTCTCTAGTAGCCTTGGCTGTCCTAGACTCACTTTGTAGATTAGGCTGGCTTCTGGATCCTCCTGCCTCTGCTTCTCTGAGTGCTAGGATGATGGGGGAGGGGAGCAACACCACCTGGCTCACTGTGACTATGTTTATATCCAAGTTAACATACCTTTAATCCCAGCCCTTGGGGGTGGAGGCAGGCAGAAGGCTGAGTTCAAGGCCAACCTGGTCTCCAGAGCAAGTTCCAGGACAGCCCGGGCTATGAGAGAGAAACTCTGTCTCGAAACACCTAAAGAAAAGGAGGAGAAGGAGAAAAGGAGGAGGAGAAGGACGAAGAGGAGAAGGAGGAGGAGGAGGAGGAGGAGGAGGAGGAAGAAGAAGAAGAAGAAGAAGAAGAAGAAGAAGAAGAAGAAGAAGAAGAAGAAGAAGAAAAGTTAATAGGTAAAAATTGTTATTGTGCATTTATTTGGCACTGAAAGTGGTCCTAATGAACACTGTTGTGTGTTTGTTTGGAGACGGAGTCTTGCTATGTTTCTCTGGCTCTCTTAAAGTTTTGTGTGTGGTTCAAGCTGGCTTTGTACTGATACCAATCCTCCTGCTTCGGCCTCCCAAGTGATGGAATTACAAGTGTACATCATCTTGGCTGCCTTTCATAACCACTTTTAATTTATGACATTGCAATCCTGGTGTCTTTAAACAGGGATAAGAAAAAAATATTAGCCCTTTAAAAACTCCCCAAGAAACAAAACATACAAGGCAGGAGCATTTGTGTCCTCAGCTACTGATGGGGAGACTAGAAAAGGCCACAGAAACTTGCCTACTACACCAGTATGTGGTTAGACAGCCAGCCTGGACCCAAACTTCCTTGAGGCAGCAAACAGGAAGAGCATTGTGACAATGGACCTTCTAGGGTAGAAGATGTAAAGGAGGAAGTAGCAATATATTGAACAACATACATAATCAACTGATAGGTCTATAATCTAGCAAAAATGGAGTTGTGCTTATAACCGGGGTAGATTGCTAAGTGAGCACATTGCCCAGGACTGCCTCGGAAAATGATCATGGTAGGCTTGAACGTGACGCATCTGCGTATACTCCTGTGTCTGCTGGCTCGGTCTCCAGTAACACGCTGAGTTCAGAGGTCTGGAGCCTCTGGGACCTTGCCTCCCTGGCAGGGGCGTGGCAGGGCTTAAACACCATAGCTGTTTCTGCTTTCAGATCATTTCCTCTGCCTCCTGGTTGCCCCCTCGAGGTGAGCAGCCCCCCACATGGTCCACATGTTCTTACCGCTGTGCATTCGGACGAGTCTTCCCTGCCACGATAGGCTGAAATAACCCCTTCCCTTCTTCAAGTTGCTTCTGTCCAACCGCCGTACCACAGCAACGAGAAAAGTAACTTCTAGTCACGGTAAGGAGCCCAACGTGAAGGGCATCTTCACAGTTCACAAGAGAGGATGCCCCTTGCTCATTTTTCTTGAGATCCTCTTCTTTGCCCAGCATGTATTGTTTTGCAAAGTTAAAAGTTGTCATTGTAAATTATATTAAAGAGTGCAGAGAACAGCATAGCAAATATATCCGTGTGCTGGTTCGGGGATGCAACTCAGTGTAGAGCATTGACTTTGTAAGGGTAAAACCTTGAGTTCCATATATATAACCACCACCACCTCAGTACCTCAGTGTGTGTGTGCGTGCATGCACGCCTCTGTGTGTGTGTGTTAGAGTAAATATGTCTAAACTTTGTAAGGAAATAATAAAACAAATGCTCTAACAATAAAAGATTTCCTAACTCAGGAGCCCCCACGGTCCATCACTAGTAGTTTCTCGTTTAACGGAGCCCAGGATTCTAATTTGGAAATCATTTTATCCCTGTGAGAGTCTCAGTGATTGTCAGTTTAACAGGATTAAGAAATGCCTAAGGCATTAGTGAGGCACTCCTCTGGGCTTGTCTGTAAGGGTGTTTCCAGACAGGATTAACTGTGAAGGTAAGACCCACCCTGAATGTGGGGTGGCACCGTCCCCAGGGGATAGGTCACCAGCTAAATAAAATAGGGGAAGGAAAGCCAGGTGACGCCGCTGTTTCTCTTTCTCTGTTTCTTATTCTGTGGAGCTGTGAGCAGGCATCTTCTGGTGACCTTGACGCCCTAATGTAGTCTCACCTCCATCCTTCTCTGTCCTGATGGACTATGCCCTTGTGGAGTGAGGGCCCAAGAGAATCCTCCTTCCTTAAGTCATTTATGGAGGGCATTCTGCCCATAGTGGAAAGGTAACTAGTGCCTCTCCGAGATTTTTATTTTATGTGTGTGTGTGTGTCTGATCTGGGAATGTGTGTGTGTGAAGGTACACATGTGTGTGAATGGAGGCTAGAGTTCCTTACAGGAGCATGTGCCACATTATTTCCCCTCTGTTGAAAGTCTTGGTCCCCAGTATTTTGAATTTCCTAAGGATGAGTCTTGGCATGCATATATTTTTATTCATATGCTATATGCTCTCACAATCCTTTCCATATGGAATTCATGAGCTTCTGCTTCATAAACTGTTATTAGATTACTCTTTCAATGAGTTTCTCCAGAGCATTTTCCACGCTTCCTACTACTATGTAAGGACTAGACATGATGAGATAATGTCCCAACTTTAGTGTGTGTGTGTGTGTGTGTGTGTGTGTGTGTGTGTGTGTGTGTGTGTGTGTAAAGACGGGGTTTCTCTGGGTAGCCCTAGCTGTCCTGGAACTCACTCTGTAGACCAGGCTGGCCTCAGAGATTAAAAAAGCATGCCTTACTACTGCCTGATACAACTAAAAGAAAATTCAATTTACAGCTCTTTAACTTTTTTATCTAATTCCTAAGAGATTTTCTTTTTCTTTTTGGTTTTTTGAGACAGGGTTTCTCTGTGTACTTGTGGCTATCCTGGACTTTGCTCTGTAGACCAGGATGGCTTGGAACTCATAGAGATCCACCAGCCTCTGCCTCCCAAGAGCTGGGATTAAAGGTGTGCGCCACCACATCCTGCTTCGAGGGGCTTTTCTTAACTTCATCTTCAAGCCTTTTAATTTATAATGTGTACTATATTTAAAATTTCTAATGTCTCTTTTGTTCTGTTCTTCTAATATATCTAAAAGTGTAAATAATAACACTGTCTCCTCTTTGTATGATCAGCCTTCTTAGCTGTTTAATGTGTCTTTGTGTTTTGGTGACTCTTTCTCTATTCTGCAGCATTCCCTCAGTCCTTGGTTCCTGCTCTTACTTATGATTGAGTTCCAAGTCTGTGGGGAGACCCTATGGGCCAGGAACTTATTTTGAGGTGTTTGGCTAAATCACTTTCTTGGGGAACTATTTGTGCCTCGGGGTTTTTCAACTGTTAGGAGACACCTACAGGAGGGGGTCTTCCGTTTTTGTGCTTCCCTGGTAAATGCAGCTGCTAATGCTTCTGTCAGGGTGCTAGTGAAGGAACGGGGTGCATGCTCATATTTAATGTGGAGCATTTCCTCGAGTCCCTCTGTTTCTGCTATCATAGCCTTGATCACAACTGTTCCCTGAAGTCTGCAGTGACAAAATACTAAAGATTATTACAAAACTGTCATACATAGGAGGGGAGGTAGGATCAAGAGGGAGGTGCCACATCCTGCACACTTTGATGGCTGACCTAACTAAGGACATGAGGAATGGAGAAAGGACAGGCACGTGAATACATGTACAGAAAACTTGGGATAGGGTGAGCCATACACTTTGGTCGAAAGGCACCAGCAGCACAGGCGTTCAGCTTGTTAATTACATATGGCTGTGTGAGCAAGTAGGTTGTTGCAAAGAGCTAAAAGAGGAGGAGCAGGAGAAAGAGGAAGAAGAGGAGAAAGAGGAAGAGGAGGAAGAAGAAGAAGAGGAGGAGGAAGAGGAGAAGGAAGGGGGAGGAAGAGGAGGAGAAGAAGGGAGGCTGGCTGGTTTCTTTTCTTTGGGTCTCTGCAGGTGAGCAGTCACAGGCTGCAGCCACCTAGGGAGGAAGAAGCTATGGTTGATAGTTTCTGCATACAGTGGTGTAGTCAAAGGTCAGTTGTTCTTAGCCCCTTTACTTAGACCACGGACGGCTTTCCTGTTCCTCCGACTGGGGAAGTCGCTCCCATTCCCATGGATCTGAGGCACTGGAGTCTTGGATATGGCTGTGCTTCCATCAATAACACACAACGCTTGGGACTTTATCTGTTCCTCACAGGGATGCTTTCAAGGACCACCGTTCCGTTTACAGTTTACTGCCCCCTTTCAGGCCCTTAATCTACTATTAAGGAATATAATGTTTTGAAAGGCTGAGGAAAAGGAGCCTGTGAGTACAGTGTTATTTGTGGGACTGAGGAGAGGGAGATTCTGCTGCCAAAAAGGAAAAAAAAGTAAATTTACTTAGCGGTATTTAAAAAGAACAGGGTTGGGAAGATGGCTCAGAGGTTAAGAGCATTGACTGCTCTTCCAGAGGTCCAGAGTTCAATTCCCAGCAACCACATGGTGGCTCAAAACCATCTCTAATGTGATCTGATGCCCTCTTGTGGTGTGCAGGTGTACATGCAGGCAGAACACTTTATACATAATAAATAAATACATTTTAAAAATAAAATAAAAAGAACAAGAAGCCGAGCGTGGTGGCGCATGCCTTTAATCCCAGCACTCGGGAGGCAGAGGCAGGCAGATCTCTGTGAGTTCGAGGCCAGCCTGGTCTACAAAGTGAGTCCAGGATGGCCAAGGCTACACAGAGAAACCCTGTCTTGAAAAAAAAAAAAAAAAAGAACAAGAAATTGGTAACATAATCCACAGTGCATCTAATGTGTTTGTGTGTAGGAGGATATCAGCTATGACTCAAATGGAGTCCGCCCTCCCCCCGACCTCCCACCCCCTGTATCATATCCCTGTTGCCTTCCCAGGGTCTGTATTTGTGTGCTGTGTGCTGCTCTGGGAGCTGATATGATGAGAGTTGGGAATTATCAAGACAAAAGTTGGATAAAAAAAATGTTTTTTTGGCCGGGCGTGGTGGCGCACGCCTTTAATCCCAGCACTTGGGAGGCAGAGGCAGGCGATCGCTGTGAGTTCGAGGCCAGCCTGGTCTACAAGTGAGTCCAGGGTGGCCAAGGCTACACAGAGAAACCCTGTCTCGAAAAAACAAAAAACAAACAAAAAAAAGTTTTTTGAATTTTCTTACCTGGAGTATACCAGCAGATTTGGTTAAGAAGAGTTGGTCTGACACATCTATTTCTCCCGTGCATTTTCTTTTTTTTTTTTTTTTTTTTTTTTAATTATTATTATTTTTATTATTTTTTTTATTAATTTATTCTTGTTACATCTCAATGTTTATCCCATCCCTTGTATCCTCCCATTCCTCCCCCTCCCCCATTTTCCCATTATTCCCCTCCCCTATGACTGTTCCTGAGGGGGATTACGTCCCCCTGTATATTCTCATAGGGTATCAAGTCTCTTCTTGGCTACTTGCTGTCCTTCCTCTGAGTGCCACCAGGTCTCCCCTCCAGGGGACATGGTCAAATGTGAGGCACCAGAGTACGTGAGAAAGTCGTATCACACTCTCCACTCAACTGTGGAGAATATTCTGACCATTGGCTAGATCTGGGAAGGGGTTTAAAGTTTACCTCCTGTATAGTCCTTGGCTGGTGCCTTAGTTTGAGCGGGACCCTGGGCCCAAATCTGCCCATCATATTGTTCTACTTGTAGATTCTAGGACCCTCTGGATCCTTTTATTTGCTGTTCTCCCATGTGTCTCTCATTTAGAGTCCCAATAGGATGCCTTCCCCTCTGTCCCAGTTTCCTGGTAAGTGAAGGCTTTTGAGGGACATGCCCCTTGGGCTAGTATGCATTTTCTATAGCCCAATCTAATCTCAAACTCACAATCTGCCTGCCTCGGCCTCCCACGTCCTGAAGTGAGAGGTTGCACGCCACCATTTTAACGTTTTTTGTTCTCCATGTTTTAAATTCCTTCTTGCTGTTTGCTTTCCTGAAAAGCCTGACCTCACTATAAGCCCACATGTTACATTGTTTCAGAAGTCTTCTTTAAATTCCTTAGGCAAGGGGAGGGGAGTAAGGGGAAAATGGGAGGGAGGGAAGAATGGGAGGATACAAGGGATGGGAGAACCATTGAGATGTAACAAGAACAAATTAATAAAAAATTTTAAAAAATAAAAAAATAAATAAATTCCTTAGGCATAATTGCTTGCACTTTCTCTGTACTTTCAAGACTTGATGGTATTACTATCTTCTGTGTGGTTGTGGTACTAATTATAAAATCATACTCATTAAAATAGAAATACACTCTCAAGTAAGGGTATCAGAAGCCCGGAGAGGGTCTTCTTTTGTTCATTCTGTGCAATCGGGCTCAATCTCAGACACAGACGTTACCCAGTAGCCATGGGCCGATCACACACACACACACACACACACACACCTGAAGGAATACTCTACAGAACACACTGACTGGATGCGATGCCTGCTCAAGGGACTGAGGGTGATATTTTCAGTGTTCCCTAGGTTTACCTGCAATCTTTCTTGCTCATGATTTTTTATTTTTTTTATTTTTGGTTTTTCGAGAAAGAGTTTCTCTGTGTGACAGTGGTGGTTGCCCCTGGAGTCTCTTTGTAGACCAGGCTTGGCCTCGAACTCACAGAGATACCACTTATACTCCACCTGGCACAGTAGCTTGCACAGTGACCACTGAGTGCCTGCTCCATCTCCATTAGAGGTCGGTGGCAGAGGAGGAGCGGATGTGTTTGGTGAGTATGTGGTGTCACACGCTGAGCTCTGGATAGAAGAAATGCTGGAATCCACAGTGTGTGCTTCCTTTCGCATCTTTGAAGGACTTGGGTTCTTCAAAGCCTCCCCTGGTCTCATTCCAAGTACCTGTTGGAAGGCACGACTTCTGCCCTTAACACATTTGCTTTTAAGAAGGGGTGTGAAGGCTCTCAGCTCTGAGAGGGAATAATTGGCAACAGACAAAACTCTTACTTCCCTAGAGCTCACATTCTGTTGATGGGGTGGGAGACAGACTGATACAAGAAACTAGTCACAGGGCAGAGAATCGGAGCCCGTAGAGGGCACAGTCCACTGTGGAACCTCTATAACCATCTGGGTCATTTAAAAAAAAGTGATGTGAAAACAAAACTTACAATGAAATTACAGTTTAATTGAAATACACAGTGATTATTAAGCAGAAGGGCTTGGGGCAAATAAAGCTGACTAGAAAAAACAAACAAAAAACAAAAACCCATGATGTGAGTTAAACATACAGAGGGAAGTGTGCTGGTATACCAGTCTGGCTGTCCTCACTCACCCTCAACTGCCTGCTGACAAAACATTCACCACCCTCTGCTTTTTTTTTTCCCCCCAGAGTGAGGGACCTAGGGCCTTGGGCTTGCTAGGCAAACACTCTACCACTGAGCTAAAACCCCAACCCCTCATGCCCTCTGCTTGACAGCTGGAATGTTTTCTGTAGGCTTGAAGTCCAGACACACACACACACACACACAGCTCTCCAGTGCTGCACAATTGGCTGTCCTGAAAATGGAAATCGTGGCAAATTTGATCTTACACGAATCTAACGACTTGTTATAATGAGTACACTGGTCAGTTTTGGGGCCGGCATCCTCCAACTGCACTGCTCTATCTGGCAGCCTTGAAACTGAGGTGAAAAGCATGATTTTTCCATTGAGTGAGGAAATTCTAACTCCTTCTTAATGTTCCAAGTGACAAGGAGTGGCACTGCCATTTTTGGAGACAGTGGTAGAGGTAGCTACCCGAGGGAAACCACTCTGTCTGTGGAGGGCGTTAAACCCGAAGAAAGCTCAGAGAACACCTCTTCTTTGCTTTTCTCTATAACCCCACATACAGTAGCATGGGGTTATAGGTATAAAACTGACAGGACATTTGACAGCCCCCAGAAGCACGTAATTTCTTTTCCGAGTTTCACGGTTGCCACTTCTGTGCCAATCCTGTGAGCTTCCATGAGCTCTTCTACTGCTGTATTGCTGAAGGCTTTGATGAGGATCTGCAGGCAAAGTCAGAGCAACCTATTATGATAGCGCTGGAGGTGGTGAGGTGTGCTGTGACTTGTGCAGAGGCAAGTAATGCCACATGTCCTTTAGTGCTGACTAGACATCATGACTAGCCCACAACCAAGGCATCGGATAGTAACAAGCTGACAGATCAGGCCAAGCCTTCCAGTGAGTTAATGGAGAAACCCTGGGTCAGAATCTACCTCAGGAATACGACCGACAAAGAAGCAGGAGGAATTGTTCCAAAGGATGGAAGAAAATAAAAATACAGAGGTTTGTGCCCTACACTTGACGCTGGTTGTTCATACAGGGTCTGAAAAATCCTAAAACAGACTTTAAAACTCACATGATGTTTTGTACTTGTAACGATTTCTTCCCTCCCAAGTGGGGACTTAGGAAATTCTTTGCCATAAGGCTGTAACTCCGGAGAGCTATGGCTAAGAATAAGAGTGAAATGGGATCCAATTGGCTCTGGCTAAGGTGGTCGGCTGGTGCCAAATTACATTTATTGCTGAGTTGACAGTAAAGATGACTAAAGACCCCAAATAACCCAAAGGCAGACATTTTTAAAAAGAAACTTAACATTATTCTAATCACAAACTATGCCAAGAAATAATTGTGAAAGTACAAGTTTTGATGCAAAATAGAAAAGAACTAGGACCACAGGGGAGCAGAACTTCATAAAAAATAAAATAAAGATAAAAACTGTCCTGGAAAGAATTCAGAAGTCTTATCACCAAATAGGAATTTTTGCAACTATGCCTTCTCCACTCACAGGAGTAAGAGGCAAGATTCAGAATCACGCACGTTTCAGAACAGAAAATGGCAAAAAGCCGTACGAGGTTTATACAAAGGACCAGATAGAAGGAGCTTGGCCTGAAGCATTTAGAAACTAGAATCAGTAACTGAGAGCAGATTTAATGTCAGACTCAGTGCAATGGAAGAGAGAATCTATGATCTGAACAGTAGCACGGAAAGGAATAGACAAAATCATGGATCATAGTAACACCAGACAAAGGAAGGAGAGACATTGTGCGGAGCACGGGTGAGAAAGCATCAGACACAAATGCGGTTCAGTATTGGAAGAGATAGCAGCCTAAAATCTTCCAACGTTGAAAAAGATTAATAATAGTCCGTTCAATAGTCCAAGGGTGGAGCCGGGAGGTGGTGGTGCACACCTTTAATCCCAGCACTCGGGAGGCAGAGGAAGGTGGATCGCTGTGAGTTCGAGGCCAGCCTGGTCTACAAAGAGAGTCCAGGACAGCCAAGGCTAACACAGAGCAACTCTGTCTCGAAAAACAAAACAAGCAAACAAAAAATAGTCCAAAGGTGAATAGATAGTTTATCACTTGTAAAACGTCTATCAACGTTTTAAAAGAAGCCAGAGGCAACAGTGAGATGGTGCATTCATTTGCTAAGGGAGCCACAAGGTCAACAAAAACAGGAATCAAAAGAAAATAATCTATACGTTTTTTTGTTTTTGTTTTGTTTTTTGAGACAGGGTTTCTCTGTGTAGCCTTGGCTGGCCTGGAACTATAGACCAGGCTAGCCTTGAACTCACAGAGATCTGCCTGCCTTTGCTGGGATTAAAGGCATGCACCACCACGCCCAGCCTATAATTTTTATTCAGTGAAACAAAAAAATCCTTTGAAATATGAAGATAAAATAGTATCATTTGATTTTTCATCAATAGTGGCCAGAGCCGAACGTCCAGCAGACCTACCATAAAGAAAGCTCTTCTTGACGCTGGGGAAAGTCATTTCCGATAAAGGCACAGATGTTCAAAAAGTAAACAAAGAGAAAGCCAAGGCGGGCAGTGTGATGGTTAGTGTTTAGTCATCGTAACACGCTCCAGAATCACCTTGGCCACAGGCCTCCGGTTGCCTGCACCAGAGAGGGCTATGCCTGGGAGGCGGCAGGTCACACTCAGTTAACTGAGGTGATAAGTCCCATCTGAGAAGCTGGCGGCAGTGCTCCCTGGCTTTGCGTTCTGGACTGAACAAAAAAAACCGAGAAAGTAAGCTGAGAGCACGCCCTCATCACTCTCGTCTTGATTGTGGCCCCGGTGCAGCCAGTGGCTTGGGAATTTCTCATCTCTTCACTTCTCTGCACTTTTAAACCGTGAGCCGATACAAAACCTGCCTCTGCTAAGTAGCTTTCATGAGGGCACTTTATCACAGCTTCAGGAGAAGACACTAAGATGTGGGTATTTGCACACACATGCTCACAAAGCAACAACATACCAGTTGCATCCGGTGAAGCTTTTGTTGTTGTGATTTTGTTATTTTTAAATTGTTTAATTTGTGCATGGGTGCGCATGTGCACTCACTGCCCAGCATGTCTAGTTACAGGATTTTTTAGCTGTCAGTTCTTCTCAGTCGTCATCTTATTGAGACAGGGTCTCCTGTTTCTGCCTCTGTTTGCACACTCCAGGCTGGCTTGCCATGGGCTTCTGTGCAGTTATAGTGCTGGCATCACAGCTGGGTGCCACAGCATCTGGCCTTGTTTGGTTGGGTGTATGTTTTTCTTCTTAGTTTGGGTTTCAGGGATCCACCAGAGGTTGCCAGGCATGCAGTTAGAGCTTCCTCCGGCAGAGTCATCCTCCCAGTCCGGGCCTGAGACAGATGCCCACTGTGTAGCCCAGGCTTGGCTTGGACTTGAGCTCACAATCCTCCTGCCTCAGCCTCAAGAGTTTTCAGTACAGGCGTATGCCATCCTGCCTGACTTTTGGAAGGTTCAGTATTGCTGAGAGGCAGTTTTACATGGATCTTTCACTGTTCTGCTATTTTGTGAGCATGAGGACCAGCAATTTTGCTTCGGACAATCTGTAATGACCATCTGTATAAGCAAGGAGACCTGGGAGATAGAAACAGTGTCTCCCTCCAAGGAAGAGGCAGGCTTGTTTACTGGCAGTACATGGGGTGTGTCTCTCTGGGACAAAGGCCACTCAGGCTTGTTTACTCAGAACTTTCTCATCTATGACATAAATGGACTATAAGCCCAGTAACAACTGGTTTGCCCTATTGTCATCCAACTGGTCTTTAAGGACACAGGGGAATTGCCACGAATGAAGTGCATGTTACTTTCCTTTGTCTCTAACTCACAAACACTGTGTCTGTCTTCTCAGATCTTTGGCAGATCTCCCTGTCCCCACCCCACACAGAATTACGAGGCACAATAACAGCATGCAAGCATATGCATTCCATTTAACAGAATGTATTAAAAGAATATAAGTGAGCTCCTGAAAGCCAAATGCTAGGTCATGTCATCTGCAGAGTAAAGGAGAAAGAAAAACATTTATGATCACGACAAATGATGTATGTACCTTTCGGCAAGTTTACTATCTACTCCTAACTTAAATGTAACTTTTTTTGTGACTTAAAACATACAGATGCTGCCTGAGTACATCAAGAGATACACAAATGTCTTGGTTTTTTTCTGTTCTAATGTCACAGTCATCGCAGAAAACACCAGATGTGGGATGTTTCCTTGCACACACCAAGGGAAGGCATTGCATAGCAGGGCCTATTAGCTGGGTGTCTTACAATACAAGTTAGCTCAGGGACACCTTGGCTGGATGTCAGACGCACAGGTTAAGGGATCTTTCTCCAGGACTGCCCCACTCCAATTCAGGTGCCAACTAGAAGCCCTGTGTTGGAGGAGGGTTCAAATGTGTTTTCAAATGCTAATTTCACCGCTGTGCCATACCCCTTGTTAGTGTTGTTAATGAATGTTGAACTATCTCCTGTAACCATGTGATGATAAGAATGTTCCCCAATTATCCCCGATTGGCTAAGGAAAGATGCTGAAGCCTGTGAGTGATTTGAACATAGGGAGGCAGAGTTTTGGGTGCCTGGGCTTGGGTTCGAGGGAGGAGGAAATGGAAGAAGAAGAGAAGAGAGGGAGAGAGAAAAAAGTCCTGATGAGGCAAGATGGCGCTGAGTGCGTGGCTGTAGGACAGACTGATGGAACCGAAGCCACGCAGGGAGTCATCAGATTGGCAAGTGGTTGGTTTTTATGTGGGCTTTAAAGGTCCTAGGTTGGAGTAGCTCGAGAATCTGCCCAGCATGGTGCATATAGCTTAAAAATAAATCATAGTCTCTCTATGTCAGTCATAACAATATGTGGGAAGAATAATTCATCTTTCCACGACCCTAGGTTAATTTTACCTGTGCTCCTGAACTGCTGTCTCTTGTGCTTTACCTAACCTACCACTTGGGCTTGATGATGTTCCTTGAGTGACTAAAGGAACTTGGGGGAATGTTTATATTGACAGTTCATTATAAAACACAGCACAAAGGACGTGGGTGACAAAAACAAACAAACAACAGTGACAACAACAACAACATGTATTGAGTGTGATACAGGAGAAGAGCCAGTTTACCCCCCATGACCTTTGTGGGATTGCTACCTTCCAGTGACCTCTGCGTGTCCAACCATCCAGAGGCTCTCTTATCTTTTGTTGTTAGTGGATATAGTGACAATTGTTTTTTTGTTTTGGTTGGTTGGTTGGTTGGTTGGTTGTGGGTTCTTTTCTCTGAAGGGCTGGGCTGAGTATCTGGCCCAGAGTTTGTTTGTTTGTTTGTTTTCGGCCTTTTGGAGGCTAGCTGAAGAATGCTCCCTTCTGAGAACCGTCCTGAGAACCGGTGGGCAGGGAGGAAGCGCAGGGCAGTTGCTCTCAGCCAGGTTGAGACAAGAGAAATCTGCGTCCCTTCCAGAGGGGGCAGGGGGCCTCTGGCTTGCAAAAGGCCAGACTACACTTTATTAAAATAAAGACAAAAGAATCAAACAACTAGATTTTAATTCACAAAGCTTAAAAGGAGAAGGGCAGAGAGCTATGGGGAAGGGATGGGGGGTGTGCCTCGCAACCTTCCAGCCCCTGGGTTTTTTAACTAAGCTTACTTGAATAGCGGGAGACACTCCCAGGACATTTCTAGGGGCTTGTCTCCAAGGTACCTTTGATATGTTTTTCTTTCAAAGAGCCAGCTTTTGACACCTTTTGTGTGGGTTAGGGTCTGCAAGGAACTATCTATCCTTTAACACATTTGGGTCTGTCAGCCTGTTGCCAGCAGGAGGTCCGCTCACCTACAGTCAAGCACCCATCACGAAGCTCACCTGGAGGGAGCCTTGGTCCTCTTGCCTGCAGACAAAGGCCCATGGTTGGTTTGATTTTTCTAAGCAAGGCTTTCCTGTGTAGCTTTGGCTGTCTTGGACTTGCTTTGTAGACCAGGCTGGCCTTGAACTCACATCAATTAGCCTACCTCTGTCTCCCAAGTGCTGGGATTAAAGGCGTGTACCACCTCGCCTGGTTTTGTTGTGGAGGTTGTAGCGATGATTAATTTTGAGACAGGGTCTCATTATGTAGCACTGGTTGGTTTGGAACTTGCTCTGTAGACCAGGCTGTCCTCAAACCCACAGACATATGCCCACCTCTGCCTTCTGAGTGCTGAGACTAAAGGCATGAACCACCCACCTTGCCTGACTCCTTGTTGGGTTTCTAAGGGACTCCGTTCCTTGTCCATGAATGCTGCATGGATAACTGTGGAAATGTACATGGAGAGTGTGCACATGATAAAATGCTAATATACATTTAGCTGAGTCTACAGCAATATTTACCTGGGCATTTCTGTGCAGAATGTTTTCCCCCCAAGATATGGAGCAAATAACCTGTATTGGGTAGACACCTTAAGACCTACATCTAGACAAGGGCTCCAAGACATGTGGGGAGACTAGAACTTCTGTGATCATCTTTGGGAAAATAACTTTTACAGTGGCATCTGGTATAAACTGATTCGTGTCACACTGACTGTTTTTTTATTGTGTTGGAGATTTACCTCAGTGCGTCACACGTGCTAGGCAAGCACTCTGCTACTGAGTCACTGAGTCACACCCAGCTCTATAGTGACAATCTAGGACAGCAAGAACAAGAACAGATCTACCGCAGAAGTGGGATGTTTCTACACATCATGTCCCTTTACCCCGAAGACCCATGCGTTGAACATCTACCCAGACACCACCGTATCAGGGTTAGAGAAAGGAAAAGGAAAGCCAGATGTGGTGGTGCACACCTGTGGTCCCAGCACTCAGGAGGCAGAGGCAGGCAGATCTCTGTGAGTTCGAGGCCAGCCTGGTCTACAAAATGAGTTCAGGATAGCCAGGGCTACACAGAGAAAGCCTGTCTCAAAAAATAAAAAGAAGAAGAAGAAGAAAGAAGAAAGAAGAAGAAGAAGAAGAAGAAGAAGAAGAAGAAGAAGAAGAAGAAGGAAGGAAGAGGAGGAGAAGGAGAAGAAGGAGGAGGAGGAACATAGTTGTATTTATAAGAATGCTATGGAATTTGAAATGAAATTTAAGTTTGGCTTACAAGTGGAAAATGTTATCCATCTGCTTATATATCTATTTAAAGATTTATTTTTATCTTTTAGGGGTATGTGTGTGGTTGCTTGTGAATGCAGCTGTCTATGGATTCCAGAAGAAGATGTCAGATCCCCTGGTGCTGGGGATCTGTGAGACGCCCAATGTGGGTGCTGGGAACTGAATGCAGGTGTACCCACTGCTGAGCCATCTCTCCAATCCCATTTTTTTATTTAAATAAAGTAAAGTGATTTTTATTTTTGTTTTTGAGACAAGGTTTCTCTGTATAGCCTTGGCTGTCCTGGAGTCACTTTGTAGACTAGGCTGGCCTTGAACTCACAGCAATCCACCTGCCTCTGCCTCCCAAGAGCTGGGATTACAGGCATGTGCCAGTATACCCGGATTCAGTCCTATTTTTTAAAACAATGTATTTAAAAGATAATTTACTGTTCTCTCGGGTTACTTCATTTTGAAAGTGTGGGACCAGTTTATAAGAAACATTTAAGGGGCCTGGAGAGATGGCTCAGAGGTTAAGAGTACTGGCTGCTCTTCCAAAGGTCCTGAGTTCAATTCCCAGCAACCACATGGTGGCTCACAACCATCTATAATAAGATCTGGTTCCTTCTTCTGGTGTGCAGGGGTATATGCAGGCAGAGCTTTGTATACATAATAAAGAAATAAATATTAAAAAAAAAAAAGAAACATTTAAGACTTCTCAAAGAAACACGTACATAATCAAATGGGCATTGAAACAGCTAGGCTCTAGGCTCTAATCTGATTTGGACTTTCCTAATTGAAACAAGAGCAAGCTTCTCTAGATGGGGAGAGAAGTCAATATGAAGGGCCAAGGACCCCTAGCTGTAGGATGCAGGCTGGTGTAGACACAGGCAGGAGCTAGGCTGTTTTGTAGAGCCAACTAAACAAGCTTTATGTCAGACTAAAGAAAGCAGATACACTTCTATGAAATAATTTGGCTTGATTTTAGAGTTCCACAATTTACAAAGAAAAAACTCATTGTTGTTATTGCTCATCCCCAATGTGTAATTTGATTGATTATACAACAAGAGTAGAACCAGCTATTTGAATATAGTATAAACTTATCAGGCCTGCTATTATAAATATCTACACAGGTTAGATATATACTCAGGCTTTGAAGCCATCCTGGTGTTCAGATAATAATGGGCCTAGACTTATAATTATTATTATTATTATTATTATTATTATTATTATTATTATTATTATTATTACTATTATTATATTAGCCATGATTCTGTATCCTCCTGTATTATCTGGGAGCTCATCACCACTTGTTACCCATGGTCGCCACAGATCTGTTTCCGTTCATTATGCTGTGTGGGTCTGGGTACTCAGGGCCACTTCTGATCATTCTCTGGTGTTTTCCCACTGCCACATACTTAATGTAGCCCAGCTGACATGAGATCTGTGGTCAATGACTATTTACTGAATAAATAAGGGAGTTAATTAGTATGGATGTCAATGGGACAGTGTCAGTGACTGAAAATTTCAGGATTCTATCCTGCTTGTCAGGACCTGGGTTTGATTCTCAGAACCCACAAGCTGGTTCACAACTATCTGTGAGTCCTGTTCCAGGAAGATCTGACAGTCTCTTCTGACTTCTTTGCGGTGTGGAGTCATACATACAAGGCAAAATATTCATATTCAAGTGAAATATTCATATACATAAAACAAAATTTAAAAAATTTAAAGGAAAAGGTCCTCATTACTGCTACTCACTAGTAGTATTGACTTTAATACACCAAATGGATGTTTCCAAAATTCTGTCTTGATTTTGTTTAAGGACTTAAGAAAATGTCTTGCCAACTTTGTCTACTAAAAAAAAAAAAAAAAATCACTTTCCATCAACTCAGATTGTGATGGGTTAACTGAAAATGACCTTTCTCCCCTGGGTGCAGTGGCATACACCTGTAATCCCAGCACTCAGGGAGGCAGAGGCAAGCAGATCTGTATGAATTCGAGGCCAGCCTGGTCTACAAAGTGAGTCCAGGACAGCCAGGGCTACACAGAGAAACCCTGTCTTGAAAACCGAAAAAGAAAAAGACACAAAACAAAACAAAAAAACAAAAAGAAACGAAAAGAAAAGGTCCCTTCCACATATATTTAAATACTTGGTCCTAAGTTGGTGGAATGTTTGGGAAGAATGAGGAGGTGTGGCCTTGTTCGAGGAGGTGTGGCCTTGTTCGAGGAGGTGTGGCCTTGCTCGAGGAGGTGTGGCCTTGCTCGAGGAGGTGTGGCCTTGTTAAAGGTACGTCAATGAGGGCTGGATTTCACTATTTCAAAAGCCCACTCTATTCCCAATTAGTTCTCTCTGCCCAATATCATCTCTGTTGCATGGTTATGAGTGATTACTTTTATTCAGGCCTACAGTGAAAAAGTACAGGCAGGACAAAGATAAATACAAAATACACAGTTTGAGGAAAAAAGAGCACTGGAAAGTTCAATGTGGGAGCCAAGGCTTGTGCTAGTAGAGATGAGAGCGTGACATGGAACCTTGCATTTCATTCATTTTGATTTTCAATATGCCATTTTTAAAAGTCTGCTTAAAAAATAGACTATTGTTAGCCAGGTGTGGTGGCACATGCCTGTAATCCCAGTACTCAGGGCAGCAGAGGCAGGTGGATCTCTGTGAGTTCAAGGCCAGCCTGGTCTACAAAGTGAGTCCAGGACAGGCAAGGCTACACAGAGAAACCCTGTCTTGAAAAACCAAAACCAGCCGGGCGTGGTGGTGCACGCCTTTAATCCCAGCACTCGGGAGGCAGAGGCAGGCGGATCGCTGTGAGTTCGAGGCCAGCCTGGTCTACAAAGTAAGCCCAGGATGGCCAAGGCTAAACAGAGAAACCCTGTCTCGAAAAACAAAAAAAAAACAAAAACAAAACAAAAACAAAAACAAAAACAAAACAAAAAAAACAAAGAAAAACCAAAACCAAAATAAAAAACAAAGAAAAGGAAAGAAAATTAGTGTATTGTTTCATGGCTTTCATTATATAAAACTAGTTATACATTATATATTCCTATATTTTTTGTATGACAATTTTAAGAATTGTACAATTTAAATCTGTGTGCATGTGGGACTCAAGTTGCTAAGTTGTTAACAGAGTTCTCTGTCTGAAGTCTGATGAATGGATTCTTTGAATGGTAATGGTTTTGTTTCTGTAATATCTACTATGGAAACTGAGAGCAGCATTAGGTCTCAGTAAATATTTATGGAATGAGTGTTACATAACTGACGTTACAGCTAAGTGTCCCTGCAGATAGGCCCGCAGCCTAGTTGAAAGCTAACATTCACAGCTGTTCCTCCAAAGCCAATTTTTTCAATAGTCAGGGATTTGATGCATAGTGAAGTTGACTAAAGTATTACTAACAGTGAGGATAATTTTAGCTTATATGTCCCTAATATTGTGCAATCTCTCAAAACTACACACACACACAAAACATACATATATACATACATAAACATACCACACACACATACTACATACACAGTATACACACACTACATATGTATATACACAAACTACACACAAACACATACACACACAAACACACACTACATATGCACATATACACAAACTACACACAAACACATACACACACAAACACACACTACATATACATATATACACAAACTACACACAAACACACATACACACATTACACACATACTATACACACAAACACACTACACACACACACACACACACATGCACGCACACACCACACACTAACATTTCAGCTGGTGGACTGATCTATCCCACATTTGTTAAGTCACTTCAACTCTATCAATCTCCTTTCTTTCCGGGAAGTGAGGAAATCAACACCAGAAAAGTTAAGAATCAATTAGATCACTGGGTGTGGTGGGACACACCTATAATTCCAGCACTCAGGAAGACAGAGGCAGATGCATTACTGTGAGTTTGAGGCCAGCCTGGTCTACAAAGTGAGTCCAGGATAGCCAAGGCTACACAGAGAAACCCTGTCTCGGGGGGTGGGGTGGGGGGGGGAAGAATCATTTAAATCATTGGCCAAGCTATTAAGTTTAAATAAAGAAATAAATAAATAAACAAACTTCAAACCAACTGTATGCAATTAAAATTGTTAGGCCTAAATTTCTCAACTTTGATTTTGAACTCTTTTCTATTTTAGTGTGGGTATAAGGCAGTGTAGATAGAACCCTTGGATATATGCCTTTTGCATTTTGACTTATTTATACTGTGAGGCACACTGATTGTATGGAAGTTTTCTGCATGTGGTTACTCGCTGGTGTCTTCCTGTGTATATAGATAAGTTTCTGTTCCACAAGCTTGAGCATTTTTAGTCTTTCTCACCCATGTGTAGTTGATTGTGCACTCTATGGCTTTAACACCTGTAAATCCACCCAACTTCTGATCACAGCCATTTCTTAAACATATGTATACAGAACATGAACAGACCTGAATAAAACTACTCCCTAACAATACGGTGATACAGTATTTACACTGTGATGACATTGTAAGCAATCTAGAGAGAATTTAAAGAACTTACGAGAATGTGAATAGTGCATGTGCACACACTAAACCATTTTATACGAGGCACTTGCACACCTATGAATTTTGGTCTCCATGGAGAGATGGAGGGAGACATCCTGGGACCAATAATTTCTGATATATAGGATTGTGGTCATCACATCGGAAAGCTATTTCCCATATGATGTCTATGTCTGTTCCATTGATCTTTGGAGCCAAGTAGTAAAAGAAATAGAAACATTCAAGCAGCATTTCCAATACAAAAGGCAATGTGGCCTTTTAAAGGAGTCCAAGTTCAACTGGCTGAAAGGTTTTCTGTAGGCAAACTATCTCCCCAAGGTCAAGAGAGTTCAAGAACACAGCAAACTTTGTAGAGCATGCCAGTGACTTTTGTAAAAGTTATTTGTATGTGTGCATGGAGACAGAGGTCTTGGCTGGTCCTCTGGCCTCCAGATGGTCACAGGACACAGCCAGTGATGAGTGTGGGACATCCTGAAACACATTATTAATTTAATAAAGTAGGACTGTACGATTTGTTTGCTTGTAAGAAAGAATGTGTCAAAAAAATTTTTACTCTATTCTCCCTCATGCATCTCCTAACCCATACCCAGTGACTATTATT